>NC_067491.1:48873913-49223913 GCF_947179515.1 Apodemus sylvaticus | reverse complement strand
CATGTACAGATACAACAGACAGGCAGACAGACAGACAGAATTTGGGAAACACTACTTTGAAAACAAACATTCTAAGGTCCCTAGAGGCACTTGGGACCAGGGCAGAGCAGCTCTGCAGGGCCCTTAAAGTCCACCCCAGAGCCCATTCTGGCATTGGGCACTTACTTCTTCTTTTGGTTCCAGGCACTGGCTATTTCTGACTTGGCCCGACGGGTAAAGCGTCTGTCTAGGCCAGGCTCCTTCACACCCATGGACAAGTTCCTGAAGCCTTGGTGGTTTCTCCACCACGATGTCTTATCATCTTAAAAACAATGCTGAAGAGCTGAGATGCGGTCGGGTGGGCAGAGTGTGTGCCTAATCCCTGGGTTCAGTTCTAAAACTGGGCACGGACTGTATGCCTGCCTGGTGGCTCCCGGAACTGGTGAGCCAGAGGTAGAAGGATCAGGAGTATATAAGGTTATCTTTCCTTACATACCAAGCTCAAGTCCTGGGATCCAGGAACAAACAAACAAAAATAGGAGGAGGAGGAGGAAGAGAAGAGGAGGAAGAGGAGGAGGAGAAGCAGCAGCTCGTTAATGCAGAGGCTATATTTTATTTCCATATTTTGAATGAAGAGCCCCTTGTCTCCCTGGCAGACCATACGAGAGGCATATACTTTGATTTCTGACTTGAATTTGGTTATAAACTAATTCTCCCTCTTTTTAAAAAAAAACCATTTTGTTTTATTTATGTGTGACTATTATTAAATGTTCTTATTAAAAGACTGTCGGGAAGTCATACTTTGGGAAAACCTATCTCTTCTCAAGATGGGGTACTTTGCCTTTTTCCCTAAAGACCTGGGCCTGTTTCTTTGGGGGCGAGGCCAGGAGAGAGGGCTTCGCCCACACAAGCCGCAGTCTCGGCACTTCCTGCAGTGTCCAATAGAGGGCGCCAGTGACACCATCTGAATTTCCTACTGATTGGCTGGCTGCAGACAAGCCATTCAGCACTTCTCTCTAGGAAGTTGATGCCACCAGGAAGGTCTTCATCTGCTCGGCCTCCCACGGAGCTGCACAGTGGCCCTGAAGGGTCAGGGCTGGGTTAGATGGCAGTTACATTCAGTCTGCTTGACAGGCTTCCTTTGAGGTGACTAAGCCCTGAGGTCTGGACATTTCTCAACTCCAAGAGTAATAGGGACACCGGAAATGGGCGGGGCGCTCTTCTGTGAGAGGCAAAGGCTACAGGTGAGTGGACACATCGGGAGCCGTACAGGGCGTGGCTGAAAACAGAATCGAGGGGCGAGTAGAAGGACTGAGTCAGGTACCTGCTACACAGGCAGGAGGATTCGAGTTAGATCTTTTTTTAAAATTGTATTTATTTATTATATGTAAATACACTGTAGCTGTCTTCAGATGCCCCAGAAAAGGGCGTCAGATTTCCTTATGGATAGTTGTGAGCCACCATTGCTGGGATTTGAATTCAGGACCTCTGGAAGAGCAGTCAGTGCTCTTAACCACTGAGCCATCGGTCCAGCCCTCGAGTTAGATCTCTTAATAGTCACGTGAGAAAACAAAAATCTGGGCATAGAAATGTACATGTGTAATCCCAACACTGGGCTGGCTCACCTGCCAGTCTAGCTGGAACTGGTGAGCACCAGTGACTGTCACAAAATACAGGTGGAGAGCATCTGAGGAATGACACTCAAGGTTGACCTCTGATTGACAGACACACACTCACATATACACACATTCACACACATACATTCACAAACATACACACACACATACATATACTCATACATACATATACATACAGACACATGCACCCACATACATATACACACAGACTCACACACATACACACATATACACACAGACACACACATACACAGACTCACACACACACACACACACACTTATGCACAGACTCATACGTACACACACATACGTACACACTCATATTCTCACTCACACAAACACACATAATTTCTCGCACGTGCACACACACACACACACACACACACACTTGCACAGAGTTTTTTTGAAACAATGTAATACCATTTTGTTCAGGCTTACATCCAGTTCAGGCCAATCCTGCCTCAGTGAATGCTGGGATTCCAAGCTTGCCAGCACACCAAATGTCCCTTTCATTTGTTTTACCAATAGTTGTTCTGTGTGTCTTTTCTGAGATTTGTGTTTTAGGAACAGCTTTCGAGTGGGATTTTTGTTCTGTTTTATGGAAAAACATAGGAAGGTGATCTGGGCAACAAAAAGCTAAAAGATTCTGGGGTTTGGATAGTAAATGGGCATGTACCTCACGATCTATATCTGGTGGCGATAAAGCCATTGAAGGGAACAGGGAACCCGAGGCTGGCTCCTAAGTCCCTCTTTCCTGCTGAATCCCCCCCCCCCCCCCCGCAGGTGGCCATTCTCTTCCAGTTTCTGTTATATCATGATGGACCCAAAGGCTCTCTTCTTTCTAGGACATTTACACAATCCTATTATCCGAATCTCGAACCAAATAACTGTGCTCACCACTTAAACACCTCAAGTATCTTGTTACAACCACAGAAAGACCGAGACAATGTCCAACTGTGGTGTTAATCTTGATTATCAACTCGATGGGGATTCAGGGGTTTCAGAATCGCCATGGGAGCAAACCTCTAGGCATGCAAGAGGTGTCTTCAGACTGAGTTAATTGAGATGATAAGCCCACTGTGGGTGGCATCATGCCCTAGGCTGGGCCTCTGAACTGAATAGAAAGGAGAAAGGGAGAAGAGCATCGGCGTTCCTCTCCTGACTGTGGGTGCGATGCGACACACCCACTGACACACCCTCCTGACCAAGACTGCATCCCTCACACCGTGAGCCAAAACAGGCTCTCTTCCCTTAAGTCGTTTCAGTCACATTAATAAGGTACCATCCGTGAAGTCACAGGAAGTGATGCGGTGCATCAGAAAGGGACAGAGGAGACTCTGCAGAGTGGCTCTGTGGTTTCCTAGCTTAGGAACAGACATTTGCTCACAGGGAAACACCGTCCAGTGCCAGGGCATAGGGTGTGAGGATTGGCTCTGACACCACCCACCCTTTACTGCCTTGTTCTTGACTCAGTGGCAGGACCACGCTAACCAGAGGCTCTTCCAGTGAGCAGAGACTTCTAGAGAACAGCAAAGCTTCTAGTCACCCATTTAACAGAGAGGATCTGGTCACTGGGGGTGAGGGAGCTTCACCCTGGCTGGCAGAGACTCATCTACACACACACACACACACACACACACACAAACACACACACACTCACACACACGAGCGGAGCACTCACAGGCTGAAGGGCACTGCCCAGCCCACCCCACTCCACAGTCTTTCATTAATGAGCCAAAAATAGTCCACACACAAAAAACAGCTTCTGTTTTTTTTTTTTCTTCAATTTAATTGAAGTTACTTAGAAAAATAATCAGGCTTGAATGGCTTTTCCTGGAGGAAGGTTCGGGAACACTTCACGCATCTGTTGGCAACATGGAATTCAGCTTCTTTAACAGTATAGTAAGATACAGGGAGAGAATTCTACAACAGGCCCTCCTCGACTGCATACAAATATGTAAAACACACACACTCCACAGAGATGTTAAATTCTATGTCCATATGCCTTACTGAGCATGCTCAGAAGAGAATACGGATACCGCCTTTGTACCTGATGAGAGCAGATCAAAATTTGCCTGCTGCTGTCCAAAGGGTCAGCTGGTTCTAGAAGGTCCTGTTGTCTATCCAGAGGGGCTCTGTAGCTGTGCTGGGGAGGAGCTGAGGGGTGCTGGTGGGCCAAACCTGAAGGTGCGATGGCGTCAGTCCTGCTGACAGAGAGGTGGGTACCAGGAGTGCACAGGCTTGGGCAATTTGTGTATGTGTGTGCGCACATCCATGTGTGCATGTCCACTGTGCATGTGTGTATATGTGCACCCCTGTGTGCATGTGTGTGTGCATGTCTACTGCGCATGTGTATATACATATCCGTGTGTGCATGCCTACTGTGCATGTGTGTACGTGTGCACCCGTGTGCATGTGTGTGCGCATGTGTGTATGCATACCAATGTGTGCATGTGTGTGTGCATGTCTACTGTGCATGTGTATATACATGCCCATGTGTGCATGTGTATGTGAATGTCTACTGTGCATGTGTGTATGTCTACTGTGCATGTGTGTATACATACCTATGTGTGCATGTGTGTGCATGTCTACTATGCATGTATGTCTATTGTGCATGTGTGTATATATACCTATGTGTGCATGTATGTGTGAATGTCTGCTGTGCATGTGTATATACACACCTATGTGTGCATGTGTGTATGCATACCCATGTGTGCATGTGTGTGTATGGAGGAGGCCTGGGCAAAGGAAGAGCGTAGGAAATTAACCAAAAATCTCTGAAGTTTTATCAGTTAAAGCAGGATAGTAATGCAATCATTATCATACGAGCAAAGAGTCCTAGGGTCTCCCACAACGTCCAGGAGAGCTCGTGGAGCATTGGCGAGACCTGTGTGCTCGGAAGGGCTGGTTGGAGAGAAGTTTCTGGTTCCCATAGTTCTCCTTGCAGCTCGGGACCAGCAGGAAAGGGCTGTTGGAGCCCCTGTCAGTGGGCTGCCCTGATTCCCAGACCAGCTGAGAAAGGCACTGGGGCATGGGGAAGCTATAGGGACTGCAGGCAGGGACCCCTGTGGCTCACAGGTTACACATCCCCCGTGAGTAAGCTAGGCAGGCAGGTCCCTATTTCTCTGCCTGTACCTGGTCCTAAGAACGCAGCTGCACCTTTGAACAGTGGCTCAGAGCTGGGACACTGGCAGCTCCTCTTTCCAGCTAAGCACAGAGGCATGCGAGAGAAAGCTTTTTCAACATTGTTTTTCCCAGTAGAAAACACTTGGATTTCCAAGCACGTTTCACCAATGGATGTCTTGAGCTAGGGACACGGAATACTTTTCTACATTATACAATAAACAGTCGAGCCCATATATTTTTTTTTTTAAAACTGTCACTAGGAAGTGTGAACACAAGACAGGAGACAGAGTTCCTCATTCTGGAAGCGTATTGATACACTATCCCCAGAAGGACAATCTTTCTCACTTTAGAGAGAGAAATGGAGTAAGTACCATCTGCACACAGCACTGTACCACAGACGAAAGACAAACAGAAACGCGAAACATGGAAATCAACACGAATTCCCATTTAAAAACTCCTGAAGCACACGGTGAACAGTTCCAAACTCTGAGTGGAAGTGAGAAGTATTTCCCATGAGGCAGCCCATCGTCCCCGCCAAGCCACCCACCCCCCTCCACAACACCCTAGGCTTCCCTCCGCCATGCTTGGAGGGGCGGGATCACTGTCTGGGGCAGTGTCCGTGTGGAGCCACCCCCAATAGGTAAAGCATAATTCTCATAAAGTTCCCAGATAGGCGCTGTTTCTGCTTATTCGTGGAAGGATCTAGAAGCAGCTGTCAATCTTTGCAGACCTCAGACAGGCTAGATCACCCTCACCAAAGGCTACTGTGTGAAATACCAGCTAAGACATGATCTGCCGTGCACGATACCTAGGTCGTGTAGCTGGGAAACGCTACATTCTCCCAGACTCGCCAGGCAGACCGTGGATTCAAGGCTCTGAGAATTCCTGCAGAGAGGAACCTGACTTGACTTTGTTTTCCTAAGGATATGTGACCACAAACTGACACTCTGGAGAGCCTGGGCCCTGTGGGACATGCAACATCACACAGACTGTCGCGGGAGTGGGAGCCCAGGTCCTGAGGACAGGGACCACCTCTCTATTCCAGGGACAGCTGAGATCTGTCACTGTTCTTGGTCAAACACATGACATAAATCTAACTATCAAAGGTGAGGGGAGAGAAACTGGGGAAGGTACCTGCGTTTTATAAATCGCCTTAGCCAGCCACTCTGACTGGAATTTTCCTCACATTAAATAATTTCCTCAGCGAGACAGTGTAGCAGCTTCTGCTGCCCCCAGCCTCCCCGTGAGCCTAACAATACCATTTTAATAGTTTCTGTGAATAAATTATTCAATTTTATGTTTTTCAGAATATTCTTACCCCTTCACTCTATACTGCATCAAAACAAACAAACAAAAACCCACAAAAGCACAAAATGCAAAATTTACACCCTACTCCTTCCCCTATCATCAGAACTATTATGTACAGCATCTGCTATGTACCTGGACACTGGCTGTCACAGGAATGTGGCTCAAACGTCAACTGAGAAGCATTAGAAACAACTAGAAATGAGGAACAGGTTGGGGCATTGATCAGCAAGGAACAGGAAATGAGTTTCCAGCCTTCTGGAGAGGAAGGTCGTAAATGCTTTGCCAATGCAGGACACGGAGGGTGTGCATGTGCCTGTGGGTACCAACACTCCACCTCTGACCTTCACATCTGAACTTTGCCAGTCTCCGAATGTATGGAGTGCACTCTTTTAGGTGGCAGGCAGGACAAGATGTGGACTGGAGATCACAGTAGGAGGCACTTGAGAAATGTTCCCTCCTTCCCTTAGCCAAGGCAGACATCACTAATTGATCACAGCAGTCCTCTATCTTTGTACCTGGAGAATACCGTGGCTTACAGGCTTCTACTACCAAGACACTGCAATAGATATACATGATCAAAAAGGTTTCTGCCATTTCTTGTGTTGGCAATGAACTACTTAAGCTAGTTAAGGGGCCTGATCCAAATGTGTGGCCTTTAAATTTGAGCGGTAGAAAAATGCAAATTTGCTGGGCTCATGGACTCTCTGGGCCGCTTGAGAATAGTCCAAAGCCTGTGTGAGGACCATAAGGATGGGAGTTTGTTCACTGTTGAGTTGGATGCCCTGTGATCACATAAAGCGTGTCCTGGTTTCACTCAATGTTCTACCTGCAGTCAAGCCTGGAAAATAGTAGATGCTCAATAAACACTTATTGATTATAAAGCAACCATTCTTCTGCCTTTGCTAGAACTGGAAAGTGCCAGTTAAAGATTTCCACCCAAAGCCTATTCTTATGGCCTGCTGATTAATTTTGGTGATGAGAAATTGCTACCATCCGCTCTCTTCTTGGGTTAAAAAAAAATTTGCATTTCTTTACTGCATGGGACTTTGGGGTTGCTAGCAATCAGTTTGAACCAGTCTCACCCCGGTTTCTTAGTGCAAGGACAATTTACTTATTTCTAGCAGGGTTTCTTGAATGGTGGCATCCACACATCTTGGTAGCTGTCACCACGGGATTCCACACGAGGTCAGTGGGGAGATAACCATGTCCCTCCCCACCCCCCCAAACCATAGCCAGCAAATTACAGACTGTCCTCTCCTCTAGAAGGGCGGGGAGCAGAGTGCTGCCACAGAAGAAGGCCTATACAGAGACCACGTTTAAATAACTATAAATAAGATTCATTAGACTTTATGGAATGCACAGTTTGTGGAATTCACCAGAACACAAGAACACCTTGGAGACAGTGTTGCAGTATCCACTTCTAAAAACAGGGACAATCCACCCCACTCCCCGGCAAAGACTGCTGTCCTTCCCCAGGGAGGGTTTTTAAATAATTCTTACCATGCCGCTCGCAGCATCTCCCCTGAAGACATATTAACTTACAAAATAACCCAGTCTCCATAGAATTTCTTTTCGACAAATAAAAATCTTAAATTAAAAAGCAGGATTCTCTCCCTCTCCCCACAACCGCCGCGCCCCACCCCCACCCCCGCCCGGCAGCCCTCTAATCCAACTTCAGGTAGTTTGGCACTGAGTAGTTGAACATTAAAAAGTCCAGTTTGTAGACTTCGTACAGCTGTGTCTGGTGCTCGGCGCTGATGTTCTGGAAGAACTCCGTGGTCATCTCGTCGGTAGTTCGGGTGGACTTTGCATAGGTGGGGAACTTAAGGTAGCCGCTCACACCGGCCAGCTGCAGTACGTAATTGGAGTCCTCCTCCAGCGTCTCGTACTTGCCCACGAGGTCGTAGTGGATGTGGCACGGGTGGCAGAGGGAGTAGACCGTCTGCCAGTGCTCGTTGAAGGGCTCCTCCCGCTGGGTGTGGGGGTCGATGAGGTAGGCCACGAACTCCTCGAACTTGACGTCGTCCCCCTTGCGCAGGGCCTCCTGCGTGGCGTTCTTCCGCTGGCGTCGGATGATCTTGGTGCCGTAGCGCTTGTGGAAGGAGGTGTTGTACTTCTGCGTGAACTTGTTGCGGTAGGCGGACACCAGCCGCTCGAAGGGCTCCCGCACGAACAGGAACTTCAGGTAGCTTTTCAAGCGGTGGTTGATCTCTGGGATGCTGTACTGGTTAAGGGTCTTGAGGTTGGCCGACACGTGGGCCTCGTTGGCCGGGATCTCCATGGGATCGCTGTACTTGCCCCGGCCGCTCAGCACCATCATGAGCCTCTTCCAGTTGGTGCACGCGACCTTGGGCACGTAGCAGTAGATGAGCTCGTGGTCCTCGTCCACCACCAGGTGCTTCAGGTCGTTGGGGGTCAGCACCCTGCGCTTGCGGCTCATGGCGCTGTTGGCCCGGCAGGTGTCTGTCACCTGGTCCCGTCTCATCTGGTGCAGGATGGCAGTGTTGGAGAGCTCTAGCTGCAGAGGGGGACAGAGGAGGAAGGAGAAATTAGCATTTAGATAGAATAGTCGATGGAAGGCTGATTTGTTTGTTCAAGCAGTTATCAGGTACAAAGCTTGATTCCCAAGGGTGAGGTGAGATTTAGCCTAACAGCTTAGTGTGGGAGGCGCCATGGAGGTCAGAGGGAAGATGCCTGTGTTCTCTGAGAGCAAAAGCCCCTCCCTGAAGTAGATCTGCTAGTCAGTTTTAACTGTCACAACTTGACACAACCTAGAATTGTCTGGTAAAAGTCTAAATGAGGAATTACCTAGAGTAGATTGGTCCGTGGTCATGTCTATGGCGGACTCTCGTCATTGTTAGCTGATGTAGTAGGAAAACCCAGCCCACTGTGGGCCGCACTATTCCCTAGGCTGGGCTGGGTTGAACCATGTGAGACTGAGACAAAGCTAACAAGTAAACAACGATGCATTTATTTCCCCTTTGCTCTTGCCTGAGTATGGCTGACTTCATCCCCGCAATGATGGACTGTAGCCTGGGACTGTAAGCCAAGTGTGGCGGTTCCAATACGCTTGGTCCAGGAAGTGGCACTATCTGGAGGTGTGGCCTTGTTGGAGGAAGTGTGTCACTGTGGGCGTGGGCTTTAAGACCCTTGTCCTAGCTCCCTTGAAGCCAGACTTTTGTTGTTTGCCTTAAGAACAGGATGTAGAACTCTCAGCTCCTCCTGTACCCTGTCTGCCTGGATGCTGCCATGCTCCCACCTTGATGATAATGGACTGAACCTCGAAACCTGTAAGCCAGCCCCAATTAAATGTTGTCCTTTATAAGAGTTGCCCTGGTCGTGGTGTCTGTTCACAGCAGTAAAACCTGAACTGAGACACCAAGTAAATCCCTTTCTCCTCACTGAGTGGCTTTTGGTCAGGATATTTTATCAAAGCAACAGAAATACTAAGTGAGGTAACCCAGACTCAAAAGGTGAATCATGGTATGCACTCACTAATAAGTGGTTATTAACCTAGAAAACTGGAATACCCAAAACCTAATCCACACATCAAATGAGGTACAAGAAGAAAGGAGGAGTGGCCCCTGGTTCTGGAAAGACTCAGTGAAACAGTATTCGGCAAAACCAGAACGGGGAAGTGGGAAGGAGTGGGTGGGAGGACAGGGGAAGAGAAGGGGGCTTACGGGACTTTCGGGGAGTCGGGG
Source organism: Apodemus sylvaticus (assembly GCF_947179515.1). Lineage (NCBI taxonomy): Eukaryota > Metazoa > Chordata > Mammalia > Rodentia > Muridae > Apodemus > Apodemus sylvaticus. The sequence continues at coordinate 49,214,159 of NC_067491.1, read as the reverse complement.
GCTAGAAAAGGGGAAATCATTTGAAATGTAAATAAATTATATCAAATAAAAAAAAAAAAGCAACAGAAATGGAGCTAGAATGGCCAATCATTCCCAGTCAGAACCAGTTCTCCCAGATAGACAAATCTACTCTGTCCTGGTCAGCTACCATTTTGGTCCCCAACATGCTGAGGCTTAGAGACCCTGCGGAGTGGGGACCGCTATTGATCAGCTTGGCAATCCTGCCATTTGCCCAGCTGGCTTGTGCGACACAGCTGCCTTTATAAAGATCAACAGAATTTCATCTTGACTTTGAGGTTCTGGAGAAACCAGGGCCTAGGGCCGTGTAGCGGCTGCGCTGGGGTGTGAGGTGGTGGACAGTGCTGTGTTCCTCCTCACCCCAAGGACAAGGTCTTTACTCAGACACTTGCCTTTCGACATCCACGGTCTACTACCAACCTGCTTCCCTGTCATTGTGCCCATTCTGAAAGAGGGCACTTCCGAGAAACCAGCTGTTCACGTTTCCCGATTGCGCCTGCATTCTGTGCCTGGCCCTGTTGGACTCTCCACTTAGATCGCAATCGACCCAAACTTGACTATTCTTCAAGGTCCAGCACACTCTTCCGCCACACCGCAAAAGAACGTCTCATCTTTGGTGTCCTTTACTATCCTGACCTGAGTGTACTTCGTGCTTTCCCTGTGGTCACAGGTCACTACTGACTGTCCCATGGCCACTGGCTCTTTAGGCCAGATTATAAAGTAGCCTCCTTTCTTAATCAGGGTTTCTATTCCTGTACAAACATCATGACCAAGAAGCAAGCTGGGGAGGAAAGGGTTTATTGAGCTTACACTTCCACATTGCAGTTCATCACTAAAGGAAGTCAGGACTGGAACTCAAGCAGGTCAGGAAGCAGGAGCTGATGCAGAGGCCATGGAGGGGTGTTTCTTACTGGCCTGCTCCCCCTGGCTTGCTCAGCCTGCTCTCTTATAGAACCCAAGAGCACCAGCCCAAAGGGGGAACCACCCACAAGGGGCCTTCCCCACTTGATCACTAATTGAGAAAATGCCCCACAACTGGATCTCATGGAGGCACTTCCCCAAATGGAACTCCTTTTTCTGTGATAACTCCAGCCTGTGTCAAGTTGACACACGAAACTAGCCAGTACACCTCCAGACCTGAGGCTACAGGAGGATCATTAGAATGTCGTTAAGTCACCGGACACGTGCCTCGGTGGTACCTAGGCGTCAGGTGGGACCCATGATACTGAATCATAGTTTGTATGATTCAACCCTAAATTCATCCCTGTGTAGACTGGACCAAAGACCGGAACCCTGATTTCAGTGAGACTTGCCTTCTTTGTCTGTAAAAAGAAGGTACTTATACTTAAAACAGAATAGTGTAAGGTGTTGGTCGTCTTTAAAGTTGAACAGTTCCCTTTCAGTCTCAGGGATCAATACTGCAGACTCAGCCCCCAGTGATTTCACTTGACCTTGATTGATAGGTGTTCTATTTCTCCGCTATTTATTCTATGTAAGTACACTGTAACTGTCCTCAGACACTCCAGAAGAGGGCATCAGATCTCATTACGGATGGTTGTGAGCCACCATGTGGCCGCCGGGACTTGAACCCTGGACCTTCAGAAGAGCAGTCAGTGCTCTTAACCGCTGAGCCACCTCTCCAGCCCCACTCTCCGCTTATTTCTTAACTACCTCAAGATGATAAGATGGAACGTTCTGCTGTCCCTTGGGACATCAATGAATACCGCATCCAGACGTCACAAGGTAGGAACTAGGCTATCTATCTAGGGTGGGGCTTGGAACTCAGAAATGCTTGATGGTTTCAAAAGATATCACCAAGGCAGCTGGAGAGATGGCTCCATAGTTAAGAGCACTGTCTTCTCACTCAGGCTCAATGATCAAGGCCCATGTGGTAACCCACAACTATCTCCAGGGCATCTGACACCTTTTGTGGGCACCACTGTACACACATAGTACACAGATGTACTTTGCAGATGGAATACCGCTACATAGTAAATAAATCAAATCAAATCAAACCACCAAAATAAAAAGGTAAAAGCGATGAGATTCTTACAGAGAAACCTAGGCCCAAGGAATTTCACCTGGTCTCTTTTGAAGCCTGCTTTAAGAGACCTGGTGGGTTTAGGGAAGTCCTGAACAGGCCGGAGAAAGAGGGAAGTTCTTTGCTTGAAAGCCAAGTCTGAAATGGAGAGACCTCAGGAAATAGCCCGAACACCCACTCACAGGGCAACGAAGAGTCATGATGTGCACTTTAAAAACCCATTAAATGTCACGTCCCCATGTCCCAGCTACAGGGTGGTGTTCTCGTCTCGAAGCAGGGCTCACAGGAGCTGTGGTAATGGCCGTAACTTTTACACATCCGCTGTACACAGTCCATACACAGGTCAGGAGCTGTCTGAGGGGCTTAGCTTTCTGAGGGATGGCTCTGTGGGGACAGCAGGAGACGAAGGGGTGAAGAAGACAGCGGCAAACAGCTTGTTCTCCACCACTGAAAGGGAATATGGCTGCTTGCCAACCACAGTCCATCAGTTTTACAAAGCCAGGGTTTACTGCGGGCCCCTGTCAGTGGGTAAACCTGGAAGGTGAATCCCTTCTAGGTTTCATATTCTTTCCCGTCTTTTGTTTTGCAAAAGGGCTTGAGGAGATCACAGCAGAGGCACTGTGTGCAATTTTGAGAGCTGAGATTAAAGATCTTATTCGATTGTAAGCTTCTGAGCATAGCACACAAAAGCAGAAACAGGCAGAATCTTCCCTGCTCTTGTTATCAAAGAGAAAAGCATCTCGATTGTTTGTGGTCAGAAAGTGAACAGGATATAAGGGATTCAGAAAATTTAGTCAGGGAGGGCGGGGATTCTTGGATTCAGTGTCTTTTCAAAGGGCACAGTCTTTGGCTGACTGAATGCCAACCCTGGGATTCACTCCTACCTGCCCACCGGAGGTGGTGATGTGCTCCTCTCAAGGAAGGAACCCACTGAGTTACAGAGAAGAATCCACGCAAAGAGAATCTGTCCTGCGGAGCAGCCCTCAGGCCCAGCGCCGTCAGCCTTTCCTGGGCTGGCTCCAGTCAGCATCAGTGATAGTTTATGCTAGTGAGTCTCAAACTTCGGCATGTGTGGGAGTCACCCCGAGGGCTTCTTCCAGGGCTTCCAGCCAGAGCTGGAGATGTCGCAGGGCAGAGGGTCTGCTAGGGTTCCTCTGCCAACATTGTGCAAGATTCCTCAGAGAGAGGCTTAACCCGTAACAGTGCGTTCCCCAAGGGTAATGGCGGCTGAAGTCCAAGATGAAGTCCCCAGGGTGGCATCCCCTTGGCCCCATGATGGCCTCTTCACATTCTCCTCCCCCCTAACAGACACCCTTGAACCAGCCTCCTGTCTGAGCAGCGTTAATGGGACCCTCTCTCCAACTGCAGTCACCTCTTGGGGTCCTTGAGGCTGGGGGATTTGGATTTAACACGAGTCGGTGTGGGAGAGATGATTCCCCCAAATGTCGAGCGAGAGCGTGCGCTGCTGCTGTGCTGGGCCACGCTGTGAGAGCTGCAGGTCCACACTGTGTGGAAACCACGGCATCCTAACATCTTGGACCAATTCACAACTGCCCTTAATAACAGAACGCAGAACGGTTCGCCATCGGATGCCGAGGGACTCTGCCCTCGCCTTGCCACTGGCTTTCATCTCCCTGTGATGTCCTCAAAGTATAGGCCAGAGGAGAGCAGCGCCTAGGACGTCCTGAACACAACACAGCTCCTGGCTTTGGGCCGCATCCGGCATGCTGGATTTGATGTCTATTTTTAATTTGGACATTTTGAAAGGGAACTGTAATTAGTGTAAGGACCAAGGGTTGTTTTAAGAAATCTTTAAAGTTTTACTCTGTTTCATCTTAAAAGGAAGAGCTGGGCCACCCTGTGAGGTCTGCATTCTCTTTGAATGCAACACCCACACCCAAGTGTACCCACCTCCCTGCCTGTGGTTGGGCAGATAAAACCAGATAAAGAGGTCAATCTGGAAGTCAAGGCCATGGGGACGGGCTCAGTTGGTGACACCTTTGCCCAAGTTCATTCCCCAAAACCCACTTATAGAAAAGCTGGGCATGGTGGCGCATGCTTGTAATGCCGGCGCTGTGGAGGGGACACAGTCCTTCCCTGCATTTTTGTGGCGCCGATGCCACCTGTTGTCTTGGGTTTTCAGGGATGGATGGATTTCATGTAGAAACTGCAGTCCCAGCACTGATGAAACCCAAACACAAGCACTGATGTGCCCACTGGCGGCATTTGAACACGACTGCATGAGTTACCGCCGAGCCACACTCTCTGAAGCAGGTATCATCAGCATCCCTAACTTACAGAGAAGGAAACCGAGGCACTGGGGAAGGCGCGGCTTGCTCAAGGTCCCAGGAATAGGAACTGGGGCTGGAAGTTCAAGTACTGGAAGACACTGACTCGGGTGACTCTGGGGTCTGAAGACATACTGGGGACTCCTACCTCTGACTTAAGCCACCTGGGGACTCAATCCTGCCAGTTCAGAGGTATCATGGTGGGCTGTTAACAGCCCTATTAGGCTGGGTTCTATTCCTATCCCAGAGGTCTGATATAACTTCTCTGGCTGTTACTGGTGGTCCCAGGGTCCTAGTACTGCCCAGGTAGGAACCACAGCTTCAGAGGTCCTAGAGACTTTATGTATACTAGGGCTGGACCAAGATGAGACCTGGGTGTGAGACTTGTCAAGTTTCACTGGACCTCCTAGGGCTGGGGCTGTCTGTGAATAACCAGCTGGTGCCCTCCCTGCCATCTGAGGGCTGTTAAGACACCCTCCTGGAGCCTCTGCTGCACCCATCCTAGGACCCCCAGGGGAATAAGAAAAGCTAGGTGGAGGCAGCCAGGCTGTGAGCATCCTGCAACTCTGAGGCGCTGAGTCCTTGCCTGACTCCTCTCTTGCGACACCATCTTGTATGCATGTCACATACCACTGACTCGCTCTGGCCTCTCTCCCTCCTAGCATGCTAATTCCAAGGTGCAGGTGTCCCCCACTTTTTTTGCCCTCTGCTACATGACCAGCGCCTAGCCCATGGGAGACAGGTTTGTCTGAATTAATGTGAGAATGCAAGAATGAATGCACGTGAGTCAGAACACACACGCATGTGTGGATGTGTGTTACACTCATGGGTGAGTGTAACACACATGCATGCATGTATGCATGAATAGACGCAGGTATATGCCAATGACATGGGGGTGACTGGAGAGGCTGTGTGGTGCTCTGGTGCCTACATCTGCCGCCCTAGCCCATCTTCCCAAGCGGAGGTTTTGAGCCAGAGTCAGAGCTGCGCAAACGCATTGGCAGATAGGTTGTTGTCTTGGGAGAAATGGGCTCTGAGGAGACTGCTTTGATGAGGGAGGACCTGTTGAGTCAGCCCAAGAAACAGGAGCAGTCACCTGATGCTGGAGGGCGAAGACACCAGGGGAGGCTGGAAGAGCTCTGCCCGGGGCTCACTGAGTCAGGGTGCTTTTCCAGGAAGCCAGGTGCAGCTGGAGGGGCAGCATTTCCATCTCAGAGTCTTGGGGCTCCTGGAGGTTGGGGCCACTACCAAGCTGGCCTGGCTTCCCACAGATGGTGGCCCAGCACAGGGACAAGGGTGAAGCAGGGACAGTCAAGGAGGCTGCTCCTTCAGAAATCTGAAATCAGAGGGGCAGCAGGCTCTGCCCCTGCTGGCTCACACACGCTGGGGACCTCGGAAGTCACTTCTGACAGGAGGAAGGAAGCGGGTCCCCTCCTCTCAGCCTGGAGGCTGGCAGCTCCCCAACAGGGCTGGGCTGACGGTGCGATATTTTAGGGAGACAGGTAGGTGTGTGGGGGATGTGGCCTGGCTCTGCGGGTTCTCCTGGCCTCTGACTGGACAATTTGGCTTTGTGGTTTCCTTCATGCCTCTCTCCAGAGACTCAGCATGCTTTACTGAACATGTTGTCTGAGCATCGTGAGCCCTCATTCTGAACCATGGGGACAATAGCGGTGCAGTTCTGGGGGTTGCTTTGATGACCAAGGGCTCGGAAGAAACGGGTGGTACCGTGTCTATGTCCGTGAACACCACGGAAGTAGAAATTCACTTTCTGTTTAATGTCATTGTGGAGGATGTCTGGAAGGGGGCCAGCAGTAGAGCCAGTCTGCAAAGCCTTGACTGGAGCTGAGTGCTTGGCACAGGCGACACCCAGTGTCATCTGGCGACCATAACTCCTCCGCTCCACCTTAGGAGTCTGACTGTACGGCCAGTGTGGGTGGTCCCGGCACCTGTTCCTAACCACCGCCCTGGGGAATTACCATCAGAGCAGCTCCAGCGGCTCTGTCACACCTGCAGAACTGCTGATTGGGCATCCTTCTCCGGGAGCGGGCTCCACAGGAAGGCCAGACGCAGTTGTCATCTGCACACGGGGCCTGACTCGTGGAGATCTGGGGTCTTGCTGACAGAAAATGACTGACTGACATAACTGGGATGACATCCTGGCCGGACAGCTGCAGAAAGGGTCGACTGCCTAGCCACACAGAGAGGAGCTATCAGTACGGTTGACACGCTATAAAGCAGGCAGTGGATTTCGGGATGTCGGAACTGTGGGCTGAGAGAGCTCCCAAAGAGTTGTTATCTATCTATCTGTCTGTCTGTCTGTCGGTCTGTGTGTCTACTTGTGGAGGTCTATCTTGGGTATTAGGTATCATTCCTTAGATGCTGTCCGTCACCCTCCCTTAACAACAACAACAACAACAACAACAACAACAACAACAACGGCGTTTCTTATTGGCCTGAAACTCACTAGGCTTCCTGGACAATGAGCCCAGGGACCCTGCTGTCTCCGCCCCCTTTGCTGGGACAACTGACATATGTCGTAATGCTCAGCGGGGGGGGGGGGGGGGGGAAGGAGGTTTGGTTTTTATTTTTTTGGCCCCGCCCCTGCACGGGTTCTAGGGGTAGAAGTCAGGATCTCGTGTGTGACTGACAACCACTGTATTGCCTACCTATCCCTGATGCCCCTGCTCTTTCTCTTAATAGAGCAGCAGTTTTCAATAACACCTTGTCTCCTGTATTTCTGTAAGTTACCCACGCACCATTCCTGGTGGGGAAGAGGCTAGAATTGGGCCAGCCCTGCAGATACCATCCTAACGTATTCCTCCCTCTCCCGCCTGCTAGACATCTACCCCTCCCACAAGTCACCCACAAACCTGGGCTCCTTCGAGCCCCTCCCACACGTCACCCACAAACCCGGGCTCCTTGGAGCCCCTCCCAGTCTCTAGCTGCCCAGCCTTCAACACAGTTACACCATTAGGAATGAACACAGCCAGTGCTTTTCCTGTCTCCAGGGCTGCTGGCACAGGTCTAAGCATCTCGTGTGTCTCAAGCACTTGGTGCCTAAGATTTGCAGGACTCAGAGAAGGAGGGTTAGCATCGTGCCAACACATTAGTGCCTCTCTTGTCAAGGTTCACAGAAGATGGCCATTTGTGGTCCTCACGGCAGTGTACAAGGAAGGCCACAGGGAGGCGCCACTGGGACGGGTCTATCTGCATTCGCTAGCTGAGGAATGTTGATTTGTAGGTCACAGTGGAGGACACACAGCTGTGCACAACAGCCACACAGACAACCTGGAGCCCAGAGATGAGTAAGACGTCCACAAGCTGGACACATCAGAGCTGTAAATACCATGTAGTTGGTAGATTTCTGAGCATGTGTGTGTGCCTGTGCACACAGAGGGTAACCTCTGCTCGTTCAGACGCCGTTCCCCCCCCCCCATTTTAAGAGTCTCTCATTGGTCAGAGACTGCCTGTCTGTCTCAGCTTCTAATGAATCAGATCCCATTATAGATGGCTGTGAGCCACCATGTGGGTGCTGGGAATTGAACTCAGGACCTCTGGAAGTGCAGCCAGTTCTCATAACCACTGAGCCATCTCTCCAGCCCACGATGGCCAGCTTTTTACATGGGGGGGGGCGCTCTAGGGAACTGAACGCAGGTTCTCAGACGTGTTGCTGACTAAGGCATCTCCCAAGCTCTCAGGGGACATTTCTGTGAAACCCGTGGAGTCCCGATGGCTGCAAGTTTCCGAAACTCAGCAGGAGCAGGTGGCCTATTTTCTTAACCATAGCAGGGAATGTGGGCTAGGCTCTCCTGGGCTGCCCTGATTTGGGAACTCATTAAAACGAGCAAAAGATGGGGAATGGCAGGTTCTCTTTTAGATGCCAGGGCCTCTGCTTGGGCTAACAGGAGAGACAGAAAGGAATCTGTTTCAGGATATAATATTTAACCCTAACCCAACCTCTGAGAGGCCTATGATCCTCATCCTTTGACTTCTCTGCCTCACTTGGTGGGGGATGGGAGAGTTAGGACAGAAGGATATTGTGGGGGGGCTTGGGGGGACAGCTCAGGGTAGAATATGAGAGAAACTTAGGCACTTTTGTTCACACCAGACTCTACAGGGGCCAACTGTCTAGTGGGGTGTCTACCCTGGGTCTAGGTTCCTACATAGGAAGCACCTGTCATAGGCTGGACAGCTAAATCTCCAGTCCCAGAGGAGCTGCTCTCAGGAAAAGAGTGATCGTTTTAGCAGTGGCAGGATGACAAAGATGAGAGAGGATTAGGAGAGAGGCAGGACCAGACTCCCTCCCTGGGCCTCTGTGAGCCCATTTGTAACATGGATCCAAAAGTACCAGGCCTCAAGGCTGGCTGTTGAGTCGGGCGCCAGCGGGGAGTTCCTCAGGCCCACGTGTGAGTGTTCCCGAGTGCTGTGCCATGTGGCAGGGAAGACGTGAGGTGCACGGAGGTAGCTTGAGTGCTTGGGTGACATCAGCCCATCCTGAACGCAGAGGCGAAGGCCTGGAGAGCTGGGTCAGCTTAGGAGGAAATCCATTGATTTTTCCCCCAAATAGGGGTGTTCGATAAAGTCCCAGGGAGATTAGAAATGGGCTGGCCAAAGGCGACGCCAACTGGGGGGACGGGCTGGGGGACAGAGGGCAGGCTGGACAAGACCCTGGCTGGTTCAGAGGGTGCTATGCCCACAGGCTGTGTGTGTGTTTCCAGGACCTCAGGACTAGATGGACGCACCAGAGCTGGACCAGTCGAGGGGCGGGGAGGCCCTGGGGAAAGGAAGCTTTCAGACGCAATGACGCTGGTCACGGAGGGAGGGGTGCTGGGACTTTCTGTTTTTGTGTTTTTCACTCCGAGTGTATCAAAGCATTGAACAGAGAGGCTCTGAGAAGCAAGTGGGGCCAGGGCCTGGGGGCCTGTCCCGTGGGGATGGCTGGCTGTCACACATGAAGGCCTCTGTTTCAATCTAGCTGCTGCCCCAGCTCTGGAGACAGCAGGGACAGCCCTGCCACCTTCCCAGGGGAGAAGCCATGTCTGGCTGTTCCCCTGAGGCTTAGCTTTGACTTCCCCTGACTAGTAAGCCTTTCCAGGCCAGACTTCTATGCAGACTCACCCAATAGGGTGTCTGTCTGTCTATCCTGTGTGTATGTGTGTGTGTGTGTGTGTGTGTGTGTACACGTGCAAAGTCAACCTTAGGTATTTTTCCTAAAGTACTATTTGCCCTGGTTTCTATTTTTTAAGACAAGTTCTCCCAGTAGCATGGACCTCACTAATTACACTACGCTGGCTAGCTAGCGACCCCAGGGATCGGTCTTGTCTCTGCTTCCCTGGTGTTGGGACTATAAAGTGTGTATCACTACGTGCGCCTGACTTTTTACCTGGGCCTGAACCTCAGGACCTCAAGCTTTCATGGCGGGCACTCCCAAAAACTATAGTCTGTCAAGAAAAGACAGGAATACCTCCACTCTGCCCACTGGGCTGCCCCGAGGAAGGCACTAGAAAGACAGCCAGTGCAAGGTCTAGAGAGAAACAGAAGGGTGAGGCTATTCTAGGTCACATGATCATTCATGACCATGCCCATGACTCCAAGGTGGCTGGAGGGGAATGACTGCATAATCACCCATGGAGATCTGTGTTCAGGAAGCCAACCAATCAAGTATCAGCCACTTCCCATCTTGAGCTGCTATTGGCAGTTTACAGACCAGTAAACTGAAGGTCAGTCTTAACATGACTGTTAGAGCCCAAGCCTCACAGCATAAAAAAAACAAAGCCCAAATGTGCCCCTACTATCCTGTGCTGGGGCACAAGTCTTCAGCTTGAAACAAGTTACAAGACTTTGACTTCTAGCTGATCCATCCAGGAGAACAGGCTGGCTACAAGGAAGGCCCAGGAACAAAAGTTACCATTGTAGAACTTTTCCTCTGAATTGAAACATTCCCTCCAGGAGCGAGGCCAGAAAAGGAAACTTGGAGGGTTTAGGAAGTAAAGAGAACTCACAAGTCTCAGGAAGTCCCTAAAACAGAGAAGACTTATAAGGTCCCTTGTTATATGAGACATAATAATTGCTGGGGAGAGGAGACTCTGGTGAGGCTGCCTGTAGGCTGTGCATAGAGCTCTTGTGAGTTGTCATTCATGCAGTGGTGGGTTTTTTGGTGATACGGCTGCCTCTGAGTTAGCCACATTCCTTACATAACCTCTCATCCATACTTACATAACTAACCCCAATGACTCCATCCATTCACTAGCTAGTTTGGGCAGAGCTGTTTCTTTGGTCTGTCAATGTGCTAACTGGGGTCCACATCTGTGCAGGAAAAGTCATACAAGACAGTTTAACTAAACCTCACAGGAGACACCAAATTCATGTCCTTTCCTGAAGTCAGTGCAGAGAACCTGCTCAGAAGGATACATACTGAAGTCAAAGGAATGTCCAGGTTTTTCCTCTAAGCTGTTTGCAGCCTCACTGTGCATGGCTTTGCCTTCTAGTCTTCCAAAGACATAGTCTTTCCCATCGTGACACACATTGAGGGCCTTCAGGCAGCATAGGGGTGTGTTGCCCTCCAGCTGCCTCAGGCCAGAGTTTCAGGATGATGTGTATACAGCGCCTAGCACAACTATGGGTCTGCAGGGCTAGGTCCTGCTTTTCATAGATACCCGGGTGGAGTTAGGACTGAATTTCCTCACAGGCTCTCCTGATGCATTCAGCCAGGGACCCATGCAGCTTCTCAAGAACTTGGCTGTAGCCCAGTAGGCCTGGGACATTCTCCAACCTGGGCCAGAACCCAGAAGGGCAAGGCATTGTCTCTGGACTCTTTTAACCAGAAACATCTGGAAATCCACACGTGATAGCTATCCTTGCTTGTCAACTTGACTATCTGGCGTTAACTAAAACCCAAGGGGATGGGTAACTGTGATGAAGTTTTTCCTTAATTAAATCTGTGAGGTGGAAAGATAGGCCTTTAATCCAGATCTTCTGAGGTGGGAAGATCCAATTTTAATCTGGGTCATGCCTTCTGCTGTCAGCCATATGAAGAACATGGAAGAAGGAAGTTTGCTCTCTTAGCCTCCTTGCCCTCACTCTTGCTGTGTGTGAAGTCCATTCCTTCATTGGCATTACAGCCTGCTTCTTCAGGAATCTGATGTATACCAAAGACGAGACAAGACATCCAGCCTTGTGGACTCAACAGCTACTGGGTTCTTGGACCTTTGAATGGGAAACCACCATTGCTGGAATACTTGGACCACAGCCTGTCAGCCACTCTAATAAATCCCTTTATGTAGACAAAGATTCACTCTCTAAGTTCTGCTCCTCTAGAGAACCCTGACTAATATACCACAGGACTAAACTGGATGCCTCAGGGTGAGTCTGCAGCTCAGAGAGGCAAGGCCCTGGCGTGTGAGTCACCAGCCTGTTTTCCAGTGTCTTTCCCCTCTCGCTTCCTCTCCTGACTGAACATCCTACACTCGTGTCGTCGTCATGATCATCAAACCTCCTATTCCTTCGCTATAGGAAGACTGTTCTTTCTCCATACCTTGTAGGGTACAAGGACAGCCATTTTTGGGGGGAGTGCTAGGGAGGTAGGATTCATAAGTCAGGGGTCAAGAGTATACCCCTATCTTCTTCTTAGTTACTCAGCCTAGAACTCTCCACAGGAACTCCAAACTCTATTAAAGAAAAGGTGTCTCTGGCACATCTCTGTCCCATCATAGGGCTAACACTGCTGTCCCACACAGGTGGCTCTGCTGGAGAGCACTGCTCAACTGGGTCAAGAGCAGTTCAAGATAGAACATGGAAATTAGTAGGTAGTAACTCAGAGTTATCATGGGAGGTAGATTCTACTGCGTGGAGGTTAGGCAGTTGCCCAGCTATTAGGCTGCATGAGGTTGTGTGTGTGTGTGTGTGTGTGTGTGTGTGTGTGTCTGTCTGTCTGTCTCCTGGGAATATAAACAGTCATAGGTAGAAAGGAACCCTGTGCCGGGATTTATTAAAATATCATTCTACACCACCCTGCTGGAGTTCCTGACCTTTCTTTAGTAATGAACAGTGGCATGGAAGTGTGAGCCAAAGAAGCCCTCTCCTCCCCAACGCTCTTTTTGGTCATAGTGTTTCACCACAGCAATAGAAACCCTAAGGAAGACAACAGTACTCCGCTCTCTAGCCATTCCACCCACCGGGAGACTTAACATCCACGGGTCATTTCTTCAGTGAGTTCAAGTCACGGCAAGATAATAAACCAGGTTTCAGATGTCAACGATGGGTCACTCCTGAAAGCCCTTTGTCTGTCCTTATGCCATGTGGCTGTCTGCTTCTGGTCCTGCCCTGTGTGCTATATCCAACGTGGGAATCCAGGGAACAGAGTGGGAAGAGGCAGAATCCTACCCCAGTGGGTGTGTATGTGTGTGTATGTGGTATGTGTTGTGATGTATGTGTCTGTGATATTTGTGTGTGAGATGTATGTGTATGTGGTGTGTATGTGGTATGTGGTATCTGTGTGCATGCCAATTGCCTGGACCTGCTTGAAACATTACAGCCACAGACCACCCAGTCTACATAGGGCCCTGCAAATTCTCAGACGAGGGACAAGAGGCCCAGGAGACGCCTGCTCTTCTGACAGGGAACATGAGCGGAGGTAAAGGCAGACTCCCTTTCCTACCCGCTCTGGGGTGCATCTGTCTCAGCACATTTCAGCTTTTTCTTTTTTCCTATCTCCTCTTTTTCTTGCCTACTGTAACTATTAAAATAATTCTAGAAACTAAAGAGCGCTGGAGGCAAAGTGTGGGGGAAATAAAAGTTCCCAGTTCCTCATTAACCAGAGTCGCCGTGCGCTCTGCTGTAACTCCACTGTGCACGCTCTGCAGTGGCTGCCTGGTTTCTTTCTTATGCTTCTGTTGGTGTCAGACTGATCCATAGACCTGGCTTGATCTGTGTACATGTGTGTAATATGTGCATGTATATATATCTGAATGTGCATGTGTATGTGTGTGTGTATGTGAGTATGTGTGTGTGTGTGTGTGTGTGAGAGAGAGAGAGAGAGAGGTATATATGGTGTGTATGTGGTATCTTGCCAATTGCTGGGACCTGCGTGGACTCTCACAGACACAGGCCAGCTGGTCTATGTGTGCACATGCATGTGTGTAGACACGCATGTGAGAGATTGACCTTAGTATCTTTTATTTGCTCTCAATCTAATTTTCCAAGACAAGGTCTCCCACTGAACACAGGGCTCCCTGATTCTGCAAGACTGGCTAGAGAGCCCCAGGGATGCTCTTGCCTACCGTTCCAGAGATAGGGTTGCAGGCAGGTGCTATCATGCCTGGCTTTGACATGTGTGCGGGGACCCCAAACTTGAATCTTCATGCTAGCATACCAAACACTCCATTAACTGAGGGAGCCTATTTCAGCCCTTATAGGATAGTCAGGCAGACAGGCAGGCAGGCGCGCGCGCGCGCGCGCACACACACACACACACACACACACACACACACACACACACACACGCCCCATCCAACGGTGAAGCAAGAACAAGAAGGAGATGGAATGGACAGAGAGCTTTAGCTGATCCCTTAGCCTGGAGGAAGATACTGGTGGCTGCCCATCTCCCACCGCCTTTCCCCATCCCTCTGGCCTGTGAGTGGGTGGGGCCCAGGAAGTAGGATGGGACAAGCACCCTCAGGCAAGGTGGGGCATCACGGTATTAAGCTCAGGACTTTAAGGTCCTTGCTGCCTCTCGAGCTGAGCTTGAGCAAGAGGCCACTCGGGCCGTGAGAAGCAGAAGGCACACGCGGTGCAGGGCCCTGCAGAAAGGAACGCACCACAGGGCTTTACCTCAAAGCACAGTGTACACAGAACGGTGTCAGCGCTGTTCTCAGCAGACACTTGGAGCCCGTGGTGCCCTGACTGCCTTAGGTGCCTCTGACCCAGGATGATGAGGCAGTGCCGGTGCGCTCTTCCTGTTTGAGTCTACGGTGGAAGCCAGCACAGTGGAAGTGAGCACAGGGGTGTGCTTCGCGGGCTAGCACAGCTTTGGGGAAGTTTCCAGGCCAGCCCTGGGGAGTCTTGCAAATCAGTTTCTGTGGAAGCACCGGAACAGCTGCTGATTCCATGCTAATTACTGCTGCCGGAACCACTTACCCAATTAGGGCTGCAACCAGAGAGGGAGGAAATGGTGACGGACACCGAGGACGCAGTCATTGTCATCATCGCCCACTGCCGCCACCACCATCATCACCATCCTCATAACTGTATTATTTACATTTTTTTGGTGTGTGGTGGGGCAGTACATATCTATGTGGGTACATGTTGAGGTCAGGGGTTCACAGCAGGAACCTTCCTCTGTCACACCCCATCTAATTTCTTTTGAAGCAGAGTTTCTCACTGAACTAAGATCTCACTGACTGTAGTGGCTATTCCTGATTGTCAACTTGACTATATCTGGAATGAACTCCAATCTAGAATTGGAAGGCTCACCTGTGATCCTAATCTGGAGGCTCAGAGATAGAAGTTTCTGACCTGGATCTTGGCATGGAGATCTTGAAGCATAGTGGCTATGAATTTCAGAAGATTAAGACAAGGAGATCTCCGAGTTCAAGATCATCTGGGATTAAAGGCATCGAGGTACACGCCTTTAATCTGGGCCACACCCTCTGTTGGAGACCTACAGCCTTTAATCTGGGCTACACCCTCTGTTGGAGATATATAAGGACATTGGAAGAAGGAAGATTTACTCACTCTTCCTTGCCTGCTTGCCTTGTGGGACTGAGCAACTGCTAGATCCTTGGACTTCCATCCACAACTGTTGCTGTCCATTTTGGGGGAGTTGGACTATAGACTGTAAGTCATCGACAAATTCCCTAACTATATAGAGACTACCCATACATTCTGTGACTCTAGAGAACCCAAACTAATACACCGACTCAGCAGGTGTAGCTGGCTAAGGAACCCTAGACACCCTCCTATCTCTGCCCTTCCAGAGACGGTTTTACTGGCGCACGCGACCCTAGCTAGCTTTACACACAGGTGCTCTAGGATCCGAGTGATGTCTCTGATCTCCACCCAGAACCATTGCCCTATTCATCCATATCGTATCGCAGTTACTGTTGTTTAGTTCTGAAAACCATGCTATGCCTAGCAGCTGTCCGCTCTTCCTGTCCTCCCTCCAGCCCACCTTCTCCCGCGGGTTCACCCAGCGCGCCGGGGATCCCTGGACTAGGGGCACAGTAGATGCCAGCAAATGGCTGATAGGCTGGAGAATGGGGTGTCCCCTTCTGGGCTTTCAGAGTAGATTCCTGTTTAAACTCAGCAATAAGAGGATTCATTTACTCATTCAACAAACACTGAGGGCATGTGCTGTGGGGGGCGTGTTGTCTCTCCTCCCTTCCATTCTGCTACGCTGAGAATGGCACTGCTGGAAAGGTGTGGTGGCCTTTGCTGAGTGTCACTTGCCTGGGGCCATCAGTTACTCCCTGATGATGTCATTTATCATTGCTATGACTACAGTATCAACAGGGGGAGTCAGATGGAAGCCCATTTCCTTTCAGAGGGCAGACACCTGACTGGGCAGCTGACCCGTGTAGAGTCTGGTGCCACGTGTCCCTCCTCAAACACCTCTCCTAAACCACCGGCTACAGTGTGTCTTCTCTGTCTTGTATCCTAGTCTTCTGTGGCCCTGTGATTCTGCCTGGCAGAATCAGACATGCCAACCCTTGCCAATGGGTTCGGCAGGGGATGCATGTGAATCGCCAACACTGCCTTCGTGCTGAGGTATGACGTTGTCTGTAATATCCCGGAGGACCGAAGCGTGGTGACTGAGTCCAGATCACACAGCCACCCAACGTCCCTCAACCTTGGCACACAGTGGCCTATCTCTGCTACCAGCACACTGGTCAGTCCCTTACAGAAAACCCCATTCTGGAGCAGGCTGGAGGCACTTCTTCCTCTCAGCAGAATGGGGAACAGGAAGGCACACGCCTTTTGATGTCCGGCCACCCCTGCAGGATTCTCCTGCTTCATTTGTGGAAAGGGTCTATTTTTAGTTTGAGTACCAGGCACCGATTCCAGGCACAGCTGGTTTACCACCACAGCCTTCTAATTACAAGCCCCTTAGTTTCTGGGTTTCCGATCAGCTGCCTCGGTTTGCTCTGAACCTACAGAGGCGCTCTACACCTGGGAGGTGGGCCGTCTGATCCGGCCTCACCTCAGCAAGTGAAAAAGACAAAGATTCCCTCTGAACTCTGAAGCCGGACAGAAGTCAAGGGCGGGAGAGCCTTTGATGGGGGGGGAGGTTGTGCCATTTAGATCCCGGAGAAGGATGCGGCTGCTCAGAAGGGGGCCTGAGCCGGTGGTCCTGCTGTCTGCTGACAGGAGTCAGCCCTGAATGTCATTACCATGGGTACTGCGTCTGCCAGTCCCACCTCACTGCCTTTAGGCAAGGATGGACAGAGAAGACAAGGCCAGAAGATGCAAACGCTTATCTGGTGCCCTTGTCTTCTCTGTCCATCCAGATGTCAGATGTCAAGATGGCGGATGCCAGGCTGTTGAGTAGATGGAGGGAAGATATCCTGTAGGCCATTCCTATTGTTTGTGGCAGCTGACTCTTGACGTATGTATACCCCAGCCCTAGGCGTGCAGCAAACAGTTGTTTGGAAGGCGTAGGCTTGAAGGTGCTTGGAAGACGATGTCTCGATTGCGTGTGTCAAGATGTCTTTGAGTGGGATTTGGGGGACAGGATTTATCCAGTTTAACACAAAGATAGGACTTGGGGACTTAGGTCAGTGATGGAGTACTTGCTCAGCAAGGGGGAAGTCCTGGGTTCGATCCCCAGCACAGAAAGAAAAGTGTGCCTTGCAGAAAGCTCACTGCTTAGCGCTCGACACCATTTCCTATACGGATAATTTTGGATTCCTGAAGTGAAACATGCCTCTTAGGTGACAGACAGCGGTTTGCAAGAGCCATCTACAGCTCTCGGAAGAGGGAGGTGTGAATTCTGGGATTTTGCAAAAGGAAACCATTAAGGTTGGAAGGAATGAAGAGAAACTTTGGCAGAGGAGTGTATGGCGGAGCTGACGGTCTCACATGTGATGGGTGCCCTACATGGGAGGCACACTGTGGTCCCCAAGGTCACATTGACAGTCCATGATTTTCCATTCATGAGAGCTGTGAGGTGCGGACAGGAGCCTGTAGGTCTCTCGGAGGCTGGCTAGACTATCTCAATCACAGGGATTGATAAGGAACTCTGTCCTCACCTGGGATGGACCCCTGGACTGGAACAGGGGGGCTGGAATCCAGGACCCCGGGCCCACATCCTCACTATCTCAGTGATAGGCTGTGTGAGCTCAGGCAGGCCACTAAACCTCTTTATGCCCCGTTTCTCACCTGGGAAAACTCTGCTAATCAAGGTCAAAGTCTAAGCATTGACCAGATAGCTTTCTGGGGTGAGAAACAGGGCCTCCTTCATTAGCAGGGCTTCTCCTTCTTTGACCTTGTCTGTCCCCCTCCCCTCTCCTCCCCATGCCCTTAGTTAGATTACAGGATCCTTTCTCCAGGTGAGAACCCGTTCAGTCAGCTCCTGAGATTCCTGAAATGCTTCCCCATGCTAATAAGGCATTTTGGCGCCCTAAGCCCCCAGCCAATGATCTCTGCCCATCCTGGGTGTTTCCACCCCCAGCCCCCCAAACTCTCACCATAAGTAAAGCTGATCGGCCCCCTAATAGCTGGTGCTGCTGTGGTGACTCACCCTGTGCACTTACAGGGCATTTGAACCCCCAGCTTGTTGTCTCTGATCGCACTGTCTCCACCCCCCCATACACTGTATCAACACAAGAGCACAAGAGCCTGCGGGGGGGAGACCACAGTCTAGCAATGGAACATGACAAGGGGCCATCAAGGGAAGGAGGTGGGCACCCAGGCTTTGGAAAGGGTGTCCATGCAGCAAACACTATGAAGAAGACAGGATGGGCTCTGCCTGGTAGAAGGCTGCCCACAGCAGTGCTGGGTTGGGGGTCTGTGGCTGAATCTGAGCTACCTTTCCCCCAATGAGGCCTCATTTCCCTGCCCCCCAATCCTGTGAAGGTTCCTGGAGAACAGCTGGGAACAGCTGGGAACAGCCCCAGGCAAAGAAGCCAAGTCACTTTCCCCCCAAATGCATTTGTGGTAGTGAGCTAGGTAAACACCCCAACCCCAGATGTTGAATCCATAGCGTTCTTTGGCTAGTGGTAGGGGGTGGGGGTGGGGGGGATGGGGGCGGGCGTGGGGGGAGGGAGAAGTGGGGAGGGAGCAGGTGGAAGAATCGCTGCTGACCAGATGAGGCTAAAGTGCAGGGGTGTTCCTGGATTAGCTGAGTGATATCACTTGACCACAGAATCTTTCCTGCAGAGGGGGAGTCAGCAGACGCAGGGGGGAGCAGGGAGAAGGCTCCAGGGGGCTGCCATCCCCTCTGAGGACAAAGAGAACTGTAAGCTAAGGGACACAGGTGTTTGTGGATGCTACAGGCCTGTGGATTTCAGACACGTAGGACCCATGTCAGACTCCTGACTTCCAGAACCATGATATATATATATTTGGGCTGCAACATGCCAATGAGTTTGTGGCAATGTGGGAATGACAGGAAACTGAAACAGCTGACAATATTTCCTTCCTCGAGTAATTTATGAGCTGTTTCCTCTGCCCTGGCATGGTTGGAGCCCTATCTTTGTTAAATACATTCTAGAATCTTCCTTATGTTAGTCCCACACGGGGCTTAGCGCCAAGGGTAGGACAACAAAGCAAGCCTCTCGTCTTCCGAAGGTAACTCATGAGCTCACGTGAGGGGCCGTGAGCGTCTCCACTTTATAGATGAGAAGACTAAGGCACAGAGTGACTGGGCCAGGTGCAATTACAGGATGGGTGTAATTACTGTGTCTGATGCTTTGGTGCAGGGACAATGCTGGGAAGCCAGGAAGGCGTGGTCACGGCCTTCATCAGTTCTCTCTGGCCCAGGGGTACTGAGTCCCCTTTACGGCTGGCTCTCATGACACTGGCTGTGGAGCCGGATGCAATCATGAATGGAGGTGATTACGGTCTATCTGACAGTCACCCGGCCTCCCTGAGTGCAAGGCCACCCTTTGGAGCCTCCCATTGGGGAGTTTGTGGAGAAACTTAGCAGGCCGTGTCCTCTCAAGAGACGCAGGACTTGTGGCCCCCCAAGTCCATGTACCTCTCAGCAGGGCTCTGTGTGGGTGGCAGTGAATTGGCCAGGCTTGGGGGGGGGAATACATAGGAGTTTGGGGGAGGGGCGGCCTACAGGATGGAGGTTCTCTAGGGAGCAGGGGGTAGTCACAGGCATTCTTAGCAGCCAACTGGCCCAGGCCTGCCGGCCCTCCCTCTGCATCTCACTAGCTGGACGATCGATCAAAGCCACTGCAGCTTCTAATGCCTTGGGGTCACCAGGCACGAGGGGCCTGTGGCGAGGAGCCACCAGAAAAGGAGCCCAGCACAGCTACACTTCCTGGCCTCTCCTGCTTGCTGCCTCTCTTGGGTTCTCATGCAGCCTCTGTCCACCTGTGTACCTGCTGTGGATGAAGACAAGGAACTGGTCATGAGACCCAGAACAGTCCGTGTGGGGCAGACAGGAGGGAGGCCAGACGTGCATCAGAGAGCGTACTTCCCTGAGGTTTGAAGGTCTATAGCACAAAGCCTGGTCAACTGTCCTGCTCCCAAGTTACCGTCTTTGCTGAGCTGACTTCTGCTTAAGAGGGGCGCCTCCCCCGACCAATGGTCCTGATACTCTACATCAAATCCCAGATGGGGAATGTATGGCCGGGCCACACCTAGGGTCCGAGGACAGGGGATAAGTACACTCTATTGTGCCCAGACTGCTTAACGTGTGAATTCGTCTGCCACCACCCAGAAGGTCCTCTGTGGTCCCCTCCCAGGATGTCCTTGTATGCACACATGGGTTCCAAGCCTTGCACACATGGATTCCAAGCCTGTGTTGTTCATGTGTCTGCGAACGCATGTGTGTGAGTGTGCATGCATTTATAAGTGTCTTACTCATGTTTGTGTGCATGTGTGGGTGTACACTATACATGTGCACATATCTGTGTGTACACACCCTGCGTGAGTGTGTAAAGGTCCTACAGTGAGACATGGGAAATCAGGTCTCCTCGACAGTGGGGAGTTGTTCAGTTTTCTCGGATAACAGAAAATGAAGCAATCCTTTCTTCAAGCTCTGCCTCTGGTCCCCAGAGCATGAACTTTATGGCTTCACCGTCTCTAGGGCGAGACTGTTTCTCTGAAGATGGGGCTTAGGAAACCTAGATTTCCCTGGTTTTGACTAATCCACCGTGGAAAAACAGAGTATACCAAACTGAAGATACTTCCTCAAAACACACTCACCCTGAACCTACGACCTGTGCTCTGACTTTCTTTCTAGCTCTGGGAATTGAACTCAGGGCCTCAAACATGCAAGCCAAGGCACACTACACCACCTAACATTTATCAACTCCGACATTTAAAACGTTCTTGACTATTCTATTTTCATATGTTGGTTACAAATTGCTTATGCAGTGACATGGTTTGAAAGCAGGTGGGGTGAGCCCCGCCCTTAACAAGCGGCTGTGGCTTTCCCTTTCCAGGGGTGCAGGGCACACTCCACTGACGTGGTGGTTCGTTGGGGGGAGGGTCCTGGCATTGATGAGCCCTGAGGCGCTGCAGCCGAAAGTTCTGCACGTCTGGAGCGGCAGCCGACTCACACAAATTCCTTCTCCCTTCTTCACGATTCCACAGGCATCTTTACTGAGCATCTCGGCAACGTCAGCAAATCATTTTTTTTTTTCATGCCCTTATTAAGTTGGGAACTTCCAACCTCCTCACATGGAGACATGCTCCTAGCTTCTCTCTGCTGCATCGGAATTGCCAGCACCACTCTGTGGAGCTGACCTCAAAATGAGTTACCTAATAAAAGCGCCGTGATCTAAGGCAGCTATCTGATAAGCACGGCGGTGGGCCACTCACGGGTGGGTGGTGCAGACATTGTGGATACAATGCACAAAGGGATGACTTGTATATTACAAAAGACGGGGGAGGGGGAAGGGGTGGAGCAAGTTTTCCTCACAGGCCTTGGAACAGCACAGGTTTTAAGGTTTATGAATGACTGTTGCAATTTCCTAGTTCATATTTTTTGGAACATGACTGAGAGCATGGGTAACTCAAAGTGCCCAAAGTGAAACAGAAGAGAAGGGGAGTTGGGGGGAGTTCTGTGCCACCCCGTCATTCTAGGTTCTCAGGAGACAGGTTCCCATTCCTCTTGGTATGTTAATCTTCAAGAATAAAATAAGACATGAGCTGAAACACCCTGGAGAGTTTCACTGGGACAGAGGTCAGAAGGGAAATACAGTGGGCTGGCTGGTCAGGGGCTGGCGCGTGTGTGCGTGTGTGCATGTGTGTGTGCGTGCATGCGTGTGTGCATGCATGCATACATGCCCTCAGACCTGGACACACGTGGCACAAGCGAGAAAGAACGTGCATGTGGCACGTGGCATGGGGGCAGGACACACAGACATACATAGATACGCACACGCATGCACGCACGCACATACACACACACACACACACACACACACACACACACACACACACACACACGGGTGGAAGGACTATCAGACAGAAGGGAGGATGACAGTGGCTGGCTCGGTCTCCAGCACCTGAGACGGAAGCAGACCTTGACGTAGCTCCTGGCAGCAATCCCGCCCTCCTCAAAGCCCTCTTCTTCTCTCCCCTTCCGTCAACGTCTCTCTAAGATCTCCATGTTAGTGTTTGGCAGTGCTGTGACGGAGCACATTCGTTTTCTTCCTGGAACGCTCAGAAACACATCTGGCCTGATTAATTCCGTTACTGAGGCCAACTCCCTGAAGACGAGGTGCATCTTGTGGATGGTGATTGGGGTTGTCAATCATCCGCTTCAGAACCCAAAAGGCAGCGGCTGGATGCACTGAGCTGAGGAAGGCACACTGGACAGCCGTGTCCAAAGATGGCAGAACAATGGAAGGAGGCCCCAGGCTCATGGTGGTGCAAACTGTGCACTTCCTGGTGTCCTCTTTTGCTGCCACCAGACCCTGCTCCCAGGTTGCCAGCTACTCAATGATGCCCCCTTCCTCCTGACCATGCTACCTTAACAAGCTTGCTACCTAGTTACTCTGTTTATAGTTTGTCTCTTTGTCTAGGGTACTGTTATCTTTCCTGCCTAACACAGAGACAGTGTTCACAAATGCTGCTGCGAGGGCCAGCGCCTGTATGCTAAGCACCCAGCATGCACTGAGCCCATCATAACATGATTACTAATCCCTAGTCCTCCCAGAAATCCTGCCAGGCGGTTATGTCCATTTTAAAAACGAGAAGCCAGAGGCCCAGGGGGGTGAGCTAACAGTAGATCTGGATCTGGAAACTGGAATTCAATGACTACAAACCATTCTGAGTATGAAACTGCCACTCACAGAAAGCAGACAGCCCAAGCTGGCTCTACCAAGGTCAACATGGTACACCCCTCTCTTGTGCCAGAGAAGGGCAGACATGTGTCTGTCAGCAGACATGTGTCTTGCCAGCCTCAGGGAAGGGAATATTCAGGCTGTAATTCAGAGGAGGCTTACAAGCTTGTTTTTCTTACCATCCCGAGGCGAGCACGGAACAGAAACTGGGAGGAGTGTGTGGCCTACACACCCTCAGAGGCTGAATCTTCCTAGGTGCTAAGGAAGTGAGGCCTGCAGCCGAAGGACCCTGGTAATGCAGGACTGACACCTTCCATGTCCCTTCTATCTCTGGTGACAAATGCTTGCATTTCAGGCTTCTTCAGGGACCCCAACAGGGTGACTTTGTCTGAGGACAGGGACTGTTTTGTTTTGAATTATGAATTAATGAGAACAGTGGATCCATGTGGGCTTTCTGGAAAGAGACCAGGAGATGCAGGTCATAGGCTTTATCTGAATAAGGTTATAACTCAAGACTCCAGCAGAGAGAGGGAGAGGGGGGGGGAAGAGAGAGAGAGAGAGAGAGAGAGAGAGAGAGAGAGACAGAGAGACAGAGAGGCAGAGAGACAGAGAGACAGAGACACACAGAGAGATATACCACCAGAGTTCTGTGTGCTGGACCTGAGGTGCCCTCGGTGTGGGAAGGGAGGCTGCCCCCTTCCCTCCTGCACACCTCCAGCTCTCGTTTTCTTTCTAGGCCGCAGAGTTCTGAGACTCACACCAAGTCAGTCCTTGCTGTCTGCACTGTCTTCCGGCTTCATCTCCTCATCACCTATATCCATCTGCATCCAAGTTCCCGCCTGCCTGCCAGGCGGTAAGCCAGAGTCCCATTGACCCATCAGGGCCTGCTCAGAACTCGCCCCCAAGGGACCACTGCAAATACACATAGCAGCTCATCACTATGGAGGGCCACTGCACCAACACTTGTCACGTGCCACCCCATGGGCCCTCAGAGGCGGGCCTTGCTGAGCAGGGAGTGAACCAGGACCAGGTCAGGATGTGCTGGAGATTGTGACAAGCACACGGCAATCCTGGAATAGAGGGGACTATGCCAGGGCTCACCCAGAGCTGGGTCCGACCCCTAGAAAGGGGTGAGCTGGGGGAGAGAGATACGGTCTAATGTGTGCTAACAGCTCCGGCTTCGGCAAGGAGGGGCTTGGGTAGGAGAAAGACGAATTCCGGTGAATCCAGCCCAGACTGTATGCCAGAGAGACAGCTGTGGAGGGGAGGGCAGCCACGGGCAAGGCTAGACTAAGGCCTCTAGGCACGGCCAAACATGCGGCCTGGTGAGAGAGGGATCCAAACTGCATCTGCTCTGAACTAGAGGAAAGCAGCCATTCACGGTGTACCGGGACTCTAGAGACTCCATAGGGAAGATGTGTGTAGGTTCTATGCAAATATACTTAAATTTCATACTGGGGACAAATGCTTCTGTGGATTTTGGTATCTGAGGGGGTCTCAGGAGCCACCCCCATCATATAAAGGAACTATTGTATTCTGTGTCCATCTGTCTTGATTCGAGGTGGAGAAGACATGGAAGGAAAAAGGGAGACAAAGTTTTGGCCCTGGTGGGTATGCAGGGACAATGGCCTATTGAGGGCCAGATGATCAGGAAGGGGCTGAGGCCTGTTGTCCTTCTTATCATCCCTAGGGACTCGAGGGACCCGGGGAGCCAGGAAGTCAGTGGGAACTATCACCCTGCTATCTCCCAGCTACCTCAGAGCCAGGCTGTTCCTGGGAGGCGGTACTCCGAAGTTGTGGGTTCAAGGGGAGGCTTGAGGCTCCGTACAAGGAAGGGGCAGGTTCCCCTCAGATCAGAATTGCGTCCAATCGCCTGGGATCCATTATCGATTCTTGTGACCTACTGTCTGCCCTGGGCGGAACATTGAAATTGGACTGTCAGAGCCAGCCTAGCAAAGATGAATAGCAGGAGACGAGTTAATGTTTCCAACATGCTTCTAAGACATTGTGCAGGCCAGGAAGAAACTGGGCAAGTGGCCCAGGCAACAGGCAAAGAGACATCTGCCCCACTGGCTGGGAGCCCGTCAATCACTGGGGCAAAGAGCTATCTGCTCCCCGGAGCTTCTGAGGGCTGGAAGGATCCCTCCAGTGACCCAAACACATGCATGTTCTTACTGGTCTGAAGCGGGGCCTAGAACATGTCCCTATACCCTACCCTCCACACCTACAGATCAGTGCTGTTGTGGAATTGCACAGCATTGTTCAAATTCAGCAGGGCAGCACACAACACTGCGTTGTAAGCACTGCCAGCTACTGTTGTTGCTTATTAAGCTACAAGAATGTGCTGGCCTCAGTGAAGAGAGCCTCTAAGTTAACACTGTCATGGGGGTGGGAGGGTGGGTGGGGCTTCCTGTGATGGACACTCCTTCCACTACCAGTCTTTGAAAAGCAGATTCTGCATTTTGCAGGGCCATGGGTGATGCAGGCCTCTAGTAACACAGAGGCAGGCAGATCTGAGTCTGAGGACAGTCTGGACTGCACAGCAAGTCCCAGGCTATCCAGGGCTATATAGTGAGACCATGTTTTTGTTGTTTGTTTGTTTGTTTTTTGTTTTTTTTTTGAGACAAGTTTTCTCTGTGTAGCCCTGGCTATCCTGGAACTCACTCTGTAGACCAGGCTGGCCTCGAACTCAGAAATCTGCCTGCCTCTACCTCCCAAGTGTTGGCATTAAAGCCGTGTGCCACCACTGCCTGGCTGAGACCATGTTTTTTAAAAAGCTGGTTTCTAGAATCAACAGTGACTTTGCTGGCCACATCACTAGGTGTCTGGAACAGTACGAACGACCCACTGGGGTGTGCCACCTGGTGCCAACTGGCTCCATGAACAAGAACCTCTGAGTCCCACTGTGACCCCAAGTCAAGGTGAAGTGGGCTTAGGAAATACTAAAAGCCTGTGACTGGAGGTGGCGGATGTGCAGGGTCACCGTGTCCTCTGTCACACCCGGTGTTGGGAGTTCGGGGCTCCAAGGCCCTGCCCCATCCCACTCCAACCAACTATACTGTTGATGATGCAGGTCCTGGCTCCCATATCCTGAGGTTGGACCTGGAGGCATCTCACCTGCAGCTCAGGGAGACCGATTCCTGTTCATACTCGTGTATGAAAGATCTGGACTCCTACAGGGGCTGCCATCGCTCCGGGTTCCTCCGATTTTTCCAGAATGAGAAGTCCCCCAGGCCATGCCACTGTCTCCATGGGTGTGCTTCATTCTGGGCTTGCAGGAAGCAAGGTGTGTGGACTCCTCCTCCTCATCATCATCATCATTTAACTAAGTCTTCAGTACCGATGGAATGAGACATATCTTACTACAGGAATAGTTTGGGCACATCTGAGGGCTGACCCACCCCTTTGGTAGAGAGAATGGCGTTAGGAAGAGCAGGGGCCTTCCGAGCAGGGAGATGGGGGTTTAAATTAGGCTTTAGCATTTACTAGCAGGTTAAACTTGGAGCAGTTGCTCCAGGATTTCTGAGCCTCAGTTTCTCCATTTTGTCAGATTGAGCGGTCAGGGGATGGAATGAGTCCCTGGGTGTTTCACGTAAGGGCCTGACCAGGGCAGGCATCTTGTGCTTACAGCCTGTCCAGACCCTCAGACTATACCTTACAGCTGTGATAGCTTCATCCCTGTGTCTTTTCTTAAAACCCGCTGTAAGTCATGAAAAGCATCCCTTCCTCAGGCACAGGATGAAGCTGGCTGGGGGCGGGACCAAGGGGCCAGGCATGGAGCTATCTGCCTGACATCCTTCACCCTCACACAGCCCTCTCCGCTGCCGGGTGAGTTAGCCAGTACCACACAGAGGATGTTCCTTGCTCATTCAACATCTTGGCAAAAAGTGTTTCCCTTTCAGATTTCAGATTAGCTGCACATTGAAAATAATAAATGCTGGGGATGGGTCCCAAGTCTAAAGCATGGAATTCATTTGTTTGACAGATACCTTAAGCACACAGGCTGGAAGTAATTTTAGACACTTAAAACGAAACAAAACGATTTCATGTGCAGTGCAAAGCTTTTCAGCATGAGATTTTCGTGTTGACATTTGGAGTTTCAGGGGGTCCAATCTGTATCCTCCCCACTTTACAGATGAGGACAATGAGGTAAGTAGGTGTCTATTCAAGTCAGGAAATGCCTTTTGACCACCATTCTACCCCGTAAACAAGTCAGTTTTATGATAATAAGCAAGTACTTCATAGATTAAGTTTCTTATAAACAAAAGTGGTTGTTTCTGTGTTCTTGGGATTTCATGATGGGTTTCTGTGATTTGATTTTTGGTTGTTCTTAATCTGATCCATTATCATCACCATCATCACCATATTATTATTAAGTTTCTTGTTTTTACAATTAATTTAATTAAAACTAAATTAATTAAGTTTATTATTATTATTAATTAGTTTTGTGTGTGTGTGTGTGTGTGTGTATAGAGGCCAGAGAACAGCCTCAGATGAAGTTCCTTCTCAGGCACTGTCTACCTTGTTTTTTAGAGAGCTTTTCTCATGAGGCTAGGCTGCCTGGCTAGCAAATGCTAGAGACCTGCCTCTAGTTGGGTGATTACAGGTACATCCTGCCTCCCTGGTTCTCTCTCCTATAGCGTCTGGGGATCGACCCTGAACCCTCCGCGCGTGCGCAGAAGCTCTTTACCGCTGACCCACCTCTCCAGCCCTCTTTATTAACTCAGACAACTGTGACCTCCTCCAGTGTATTATCATTATACCTCCCCTGAAGTATTAAGCTTTAGTTGGAAGAATGAAACATTTACTTCTAATCTATTTAAAAAACAAAAGTAGATGGGTAGCGGGATAAACCCAACATTTTAATCCAGATCTGTTTGATTTGGCATTTCTAGAGTTGAGTCACAAATTATAGGCCATGGGATGCAAGGTTGTGTGGTTCTGTGGGGACAGGTAGGTGTAAGCAGGCTGGGACACCCCAACTCACAATGGCAAACAGGACTATTCCTAGAGCAGAGCGCACACGAGGAGATCTGGGAAGGGCTGCCACAGAAGACAACGTTACAGAGGGCTCCCAGGGGCACCTGAGCTCACAGCTCTGGAAGCTGGGGCAGCATTGCTTCCTGACTCCAGTGGGCGAGCCTTCAAGGCCTTTGTTTCTTCGAGGTGAGGACAAGGTGCTTGGCTCCAACCACAGAGTTGGAGCTCCACATGGAAGCACACGCAAGGGTTTCCATTGCTCTGCTTAGGTCACAGAGGGAAACTGAGGCCCGAGGAAGTGAAACATTCTGTGGAAGTCCCAACCGGAAGCCACGTACTCTTGGTCATTCATTCGGGTGACCCAAGAAGCTTGGAAAATGCCCAGTCTGTCCCTGGGCTTTACAGAGGTTAGCAGATAAGCAATGAGGACAAGTCCCCAGTTCATATCTGACAGGGGACGCCTGACCTTATTCGGTGAAGTCTGAGTTAAAGTCAGTATTTGATTGAGTTTACTTGAATTACTTTCAGGCATAAAGAGTAAATACAGAAATCTTCCCCGGGAAGAAGGGTCATCCTTTAGAGACTAGGTAAGACTTCCTGATTAAGTGCTAGGAATTTTCACGCACACGCACAATGTCCGACTCTCAAACACCCAGTTTATTTCCTTCAGATGAAACTAACTTTCAATCGTGCCTGCAATACCAATGAACACACTCAATGAACATGGTGGGAACATTGGCTTTGCTGAACAGGCTTAGCGTAGGACACATTCACCAAAGAGCTTTAATTAAACACCCTCTGTATGCCAGACGCAGCCCAGGGTAGCTTCAGACTTACAGGGGTGAGAACTGTGGAAGGATCTGTACCACCGCTGGTAGGGGAGAGAATCTCTGAGAGCCAGGGGTTCACAGGACATCCATCCCATCCACAGACACACCCACCCGCTCACCAGCTATCAGGGCATCCCTCAAACCCGTTAAGGAGCCACACAAAGTATTAACTATTATAATGCACCCACCTGAGGAGGTACAGAGAGACGGGAGATCTCGCCCGCCACTGTCTGTCCTGAGACACACACTGGTGTGGAGACCTCTAACAAGACCCAAATGGCGTCGGCAGCTCTCACGCTCGTTTGGAACGACACAGAGAAGATTAGCCTGGTGCTTGCACAAGGACGGCATGCAGATTCACGAAGTGGTCCATGTTAGGAAAGAACAAAAGAAGACCTGAAGCAGATACAGAAAAGCAGTCCACGTGCTGATTCAGGAAGCCAGAGGAGTTTGCTGGATCATTTCTGGAGTCTACGAAGAGTGTCGGATAGCTTCTATTTGGAGGGGAACAAAGGCTTGGATGAGGTGGGTGAGAATCTAACGGAAATCTCAGAAAGCGTTTGCCCAACCCCGTCACTCGCTGACCAGATGAGGAGCACACAGGGAGATCTGTAATATCCCCAGAGGCTGCCCTGGGCTCCGGCGTGGCACATGAGAACCGCCTGCATTCTTTGCAAAGGCAAACTTAACTATTTAAATAATCTCCTTGTCAGCCCTGCATCCCTGCCCAAGCTGGGGAAAGGGTGTCCCCGCTTATTAACCCAAGCTTCTCTTTAGATCCACATCCAAGGAGAGGACACTCATCCAGTGGCTCCTATAGGAGCACAACATCACTGCAAAGCATCCTGCCAGGGTTGCTGCCGCCGCCACCACTGCCACCACCGCAGGCGCACTCGAGAGGCCTCTGTAGGTGAGGTGGGGCTGCTCTTGGTAACGAATTACTTCCCCCATGTCTGGCAACAAGCCCTGTGGTCACAGAGGAAAGGCTAAGTGTGATGGATGGGATCATGTGTGTTTGTGAGTGTGTGTGTGTGTGTGTGAGTGTGTGTGTGTGTGTATGTGTGAGTGCGCGCGCACATGTGCGCGCATGTGAGAGACAGACAGACAGACAGACAGACAGAAGACATGGCTTCTCAGATGAGATCTGGGTCAGGTGACATCAACCTGGAAGAGTCTCCTCATACCCAGGAATATAAGTCTTGGTCACCCATGTGTTCTGGGGCTGTGCACAGGGCAGTCATGCAGTAAACGCTTACTCTGTCAGTGTGGTGGTTTAGATATGCTTGGCCCAGGGAGTGGCACTGTTTGGAGGTGTGTCCTTGTTGGAGTGGGTGTGGCCTGTTGGAGTGGATGTGGTCTTGTCGGAGTGGGTGTGTCCTTGTTGGAGGAAGAGTGGCAGGGTAGATGTGGGCTTTAAGACCCTCCTCCGAATCACGTGGGAGCCAGTGTTCACCTAGAAGCTTTCAGATGAAGATGTAGAGCTCTCAGCTCCTCCTGCACCGTGCCTTCCTGGACGCTGCCATGCTCCTGCCTGATGATGATGGACTGAACCTCTGACCCTGTAAGCCAGCCCCAAGTAAATGTTGTCCTTGTAAGAGTTGCCTTGGTCATGGTGTCTCTTCACAGCAGTAAAACCAAAACTAAGACAGCAAGAAAGCCATGAGGGTAGGGTCTCTGTGTCTCTGTCTCTCTATCTGTCTCTGTTCTCCCTAGCTCAAGATGTCCCAGCCTTTAGACACGTGTAGAACGAGAACCTGTGTGTGCAAGGGTTTTGTCTCTTAGTAGAACATTTTCATCTGATGACTGAGGATTTAAACTGGACTTAGAACAGACATGAAACTGCTTTGCCCTGGGACTTCTACCATGAAGGTCTTACAAGGCGCATAAGAGAAGCCCACTGCACAATAGCTAGCACACGCCCTCTTGCAAAAATATTGCAGTTTTTATAACTGAGTCCCATGGCAAACCTGCTGCACAGGCAAAAAAACATGCCCATTCTACAGAAGAGAAAGCTGAGGTCCGGGGAAGCACTGCTTACTTCCTCAAGGCCACAGCAGGCACTGGCTGGTGGTTACCAGGGCTTGGAGGCTGGGACACCTAGCATCAAAGGATTCCTAGTCCCCTACTGCTGCCATTTCCAAGGAGTTGACGCAAGGCCACCTTCCAGCTCCTTCTCCAGCTGCTGTTCCTCACCCAGTGGGGGATCTGATGGGAACCTTCTCCGGGGCTGGGAGGCTACTGACTCCTGAGGGCTCCGAGGCCCAGGACATGACTCCAGCCTGGAAACTCAAGACTTTCGCATCGAAGCCCAGAACTAAGTTCTGAGGCAGAGTGAGGTCTGCAAACTCCAAAGGGACCCAAGAGCTCCCCATTGAGAAGGGCTCTGTGGACATCTGGGTCTTCAACTCCTAGAGCTCAAAGAACTTCAGCCCCGGGAAGTCCTCACTGAAGCTA
The DNA here is from genome assembly GCF_947179515.1 of Apodemus sylvaticus. Lineage (NCBI taxonomy): Eukaryota > Metazoa > Chordata > Mammalia > Rodentia > Muridae > Apodemus > Apodemus sylvaticus. The sequence goes on along the minus strand of NC_067491.1, from coordinate 49,183,087 downwards.
ACCTCTGTCACAGCGATATGTCACTGCACTGACCAGTTATTCCGTCCCCACATTATTTGTTGGTTCACTCACTCTGTGGGCATGGTCACACGCAGGAGCCTGCTGGGTGACCCAGCTGAGGCTCACGTCCACCCAACTCCCTCCCTCCCCTGCTTGGTATCACTCGGGTGTGTGTGTGTGAAGCTTTGACGATATGGGGAGGCTGTAAGGAGGCAGCAGCCATAAACCAGGTTCTTGCTGGTCTGCAGAACAGTCCCAAGCAGGCAGGAAGTGGAGAGCTTTGCTAGGCCCCACTGCAGGTCAGTGGCTGAGGTAGATTTTGCTGCCCTTCATGAATTGCCTCTTCCCCCGATTGTATAATCCACTACAAAGCTTCCTGATGGAACTTTCTGGTGGTCAGACACTCCAGAGGTCATTTCTGTCACATCCTTTATTCCAAATATCCTATTTGCTAATTATGACCACTACTCTCATCATCATCTCGTTAGTGTGTGCATGTGCATGCACGCATATAGGTGCATGTGCACACATGTAGTGGGGGTGCTCATGCATGTGTGTGCGCTTGCATGGAAAGCTCAGAGGGCGAGCTCAGTGTCATTCTTTAGACACTGCCCACCATTGTCCTTCAGTGGCCTGGAACTTGCTTAGGGACCCGCTGGTCTCTGCCTCCCTTGCGCTGGAATCACCAAGTTACATGGGTTCTGTTACATGGCCTTGTTACATGGGTTCTGGGGATCAAATGCAGGGCCTCAAGCCTGCCCACTAAGCACTTCACTGATAGAGCTGTGTGCCCAGTCAGATTTATTTTTTAATGGTCCTAGACATAAGAAGAATTTTACATGTCTAAGTAGTTATGTTTTAATTAGATAGTATTACGCCGTGTTTGTGTCAGTGTGCACACGGGCCACAGCACTTGCTTGGGGCTGGGGGTGGTCAGAGGATAACTTTCAGGGGTTGGTTCAAGATCAGCCTGGACTGTCTCAAAACAAACACAAAGAACAACAGTAAAAAGCCTCTGTCCATTTTTCTTATATACCTGTGACTTAAGTAAGCCCCTATTTTTGTTTTACAGGGTGTAGATTTTACACAGTGTCTTATTAGAAACCACACAGCCCGACTGAACACTCAAGAGCTTTCAAGGTTTTCTTTTTTGCATACATCTGAAGCTGTTTTGAAACTATCTTAAAGATCTGTGCATGCGTGTGTGCATGTGTGCATACATGTGTATGTGGTAGAGTGTGTGCATACGTACACTGGGGGGTGTGGTCCCTGGGCTGCATCTACTTTATTCCGTATCGGTGTAGGGGCAGTATCGAGTTACTTAACTTTCCCTTGAGTTGGTGTCTCCATCCATCACAGAGACAGAATAGGGGCTGTTGTGGAAGGCTATGAGGACTGAATCCATCAATACACTTGCAAGCATTTGTGGCCACGGATTCCTGTGCTGGGAATCTGTTAGCACCTAGTCTGCAGCGGCAAGCTATACTTCAGAGCCATCAGCCACAGCTGGTCTTCAGAATGCTTGCAAATGGGAAACGGGGCTGCAGGGTCTCAGCAAGCTCCCTCTCCCAAACCGACTGGGGTACCAGAGCACAGGGGGGTAACCTAACTCACAGTCACATGAATAACTGTGATTCTCTGCTTGAGTGTCTTTTGAAAATTATCAGGGGCCCCTGACACTGTGCCACCCTGGGAGGCAATAAGCAGAAACACGACCACATTGTTGCCAAATTTAAGTGTGAGGTGAGTGCCCGCTCACACTTCCAGAGGCAGTTAGGGACCGGAAATGCTGAGCCAACAGCTCCACCCTTTGAGGTAAAGCTCTTATGGAAAGAGATCCTGGCTTCTGTAGGGAAGATTGCTGGGGCTGCAAACATCTGACAGAAACAGGAAATATGTCTTTGGAACTCTCTGGAAAATGTCCATTCTGGACAGAAAGGAGGGATCTAGAAGTGTATTGATCTTGTGTCCTATCTCACCTTGTCCTGCTCATGTCTACAGATCATCTGGGATCCTAGACAATTTAGTGCCTCTGGGGTGGAAGACTCTTTTAAGGGGTCAGTCAACGACCGTGGCTTGGCCACACAAGAGTGAAGACAAGACAGGTAACACTCAACGTTTAAGGAATGGCTCTGAAACTCAAGCTGGTGTCTGACACACACATGCTTGTTGGTCCTTGGGTCCCGAACCTCGGACTATTCTTAGTCCCACGGAACCAGAGAGGCTACTGCCTTAGCTGTAAGGTGGCAGCAGCCAGACAGGAAAGGGGGTGCTGTGGAAACAAGGACCCACCCAAATGTCATGCCAGCCTGTGCAGAGGGGGTAACAACCAAGACTTCGTGTGTAAAGCTGTTGAAGAAAATGGCAACATTCTACTGTCTGATTCATTTTGGTTTTGGTGGTGGGTAGTGCGTAAAATACACTCAATTTTGAAAGTGTAAAATGCAATGTGAGCCTCCACAGCTTCTTCTGCTCCAAAGGTCTATTTTATCTATAGAAGCCCATGGTGTTAGACTATTGAGTCTGGTTAATTTTGGTGGAGGATGATGATGATGATGATTTGCCCGTGTAGGGAACCTTGGAGTTGGCTCAAGACACTCCAAGACCAAGTTGCCAGCACAAAAGAGATTTCTGTGCCCCAGAGGGACAGAGGGCAGGGAATGAGAGACAAAACAGGAGCTAAAGAGGAAGAAGGGGAGAGAACAAGGGGGAGGGGGGGAGAGATATTTGTCCAGAGAACCAAGGCCTGCCTCTGGATAGAGAGGAGACAGAGGTGGCCCAGAGATAAATGAGAGTTTATAAAGGCAAAAAGGGGGAACCCTGTGTTAGGATGAGGTGTTTAATTTTGATTGGGCATATTAATTAGGTGAGCTTTTATTGCTGGACATCAGTACTTTGACAGGTGGACCTGGCTAGCTTCAGGAGGAAGTGGCCAAATAAGGGTGCCTAGCTTTAGGAATACAACCTAACAATTTTTAGCAATGGGGCGAAGGGCGAGGCCTTCCAGAGGCATGCTCAGACTGGCTAGAACCCTTTCAGCATGCTCCGCCCCCTTTAAAAAAAAACTAGTTTCTAAAATTAAAAACAAACAAATGAAAACCCTCACAAGGCAACACCCCCCCCCCAAAAAAAAATCCAAAGGCTCCACTTGGAGGATTCTTTGGAAACCACAGTTGCATGCTTTGACTGGAAGACTCGAAGTGTCCCACAGGAAGTGACGCATCATGACTGAACTTGTATGGACCTAGCATCCCTGTTTTTATCGGAACCATCATGAATCATCTACCCCGTCCTTGAGCCTTCTGTACCCAAGGGACTAGATAAGTATCTACCACAATACATCTAACTGTCCCGTAGCCTGACCTCCGGACTGTGGCCCGAGACATCTGACTCTCAGAAGGTCTCCGGTCAGTCTCATGAATCATCGTGTGGAAATGCCGGCTCCTGTTAGAACTTTGGTAACTTCCTGCTTGAGAAGTTCCCAAAGGACACAAGAGGTATTTGGGAAACAACCCCCTCTCAGAGAAAGTCTAAGCAGAGGACACAGGACCAGCCTCAGCAGGGCTTCTAATTTTCACCCAGTTCCACAGGGAAGGCCACACACAGCCTTGAGGAGAGAGCCATTTGTCAGTTCCGCCACCACAGTCCTATCTGATATTTCCCAGGTGATCCCCATTCCTCGAGCCTCACATCCACCGTTCTATCCTCATAGTCGGCTCGACAGTGGTATTTCCTCACCAGACGGGGACGCAGCTGCACTAGCCTGAGAGACAAACCAAGGCCACACAGCTAATGACTCTTTAAATCCCTGGTCACCAACTCTAACATTATGCCTAATGATTAATGTTTTATAAAGTACAGAAAAGGTGTTTGAAATTTATCATCAGGTAATAAATCACAGCTTATTTTTTTCCCCTCCTCAATAAAAAGCAGCTAACTAACACGAGGCTAGCATATATATTAAAAGTCATAAAATGTGTCTGAGTTCTCATACCAAACAACCTAATTTGCTTATACATAAATATCAAGGGATAGAAAAGCAGGCTTCCCAGCCAAAGTGAATGAAAAAGCGAGCCGTTATATCACACCCTGGCGCTTGCAGGAGGCTATATATTAAGGTCTTTTAGGTCTTACACCTCATGGTTCTGGGGCAATATGACAAATGAGGTTTTGCACATTTATTTCAGCATAAATTAACACTAGCCATCTGGATGGATAAGATAACCCACTAGCCATAAAAACTTGGCAACCTCCACTGGCAGAAAAATTGCTTGGGAGCGGAGGACTGGGAAGATCCACATGGGAGGTTTACTGGAGGAATCCCCACAGGATCACAGGGTTCCCGAGGCTTCCAAGGCGAGACTGGACCCTAAGCACAGTGCACTGCCAGGGAGGCCCGCTGCAGGGGAGAGGTTGTGGACCCCTTAGAGCTACATGGCTTTGCGCTAACCAAAAGTGCCTGGTTCTCAGATCTGGGCCACCCCTGGGCCCTCAGATCGAGGGAGGCTCAGTGCTCATCATTTCCATGTAAAGATGGCAGAACTAGGGTCATAGAAAATGAGCAACTCGGCTGTTCAAGGCCAATACAACATTCTTTTAACTAACCCATCTGGGTACCCATGCCCACATCTATCCATCCATCCATCCATCCATCCATCCATCCATCCATCCATCCATCCGTCCGTCTGTCCGTCCGTCCGTCCGTCCATCTGTCTGTCGATCCATCTATCCATCCACCTATCTGTCCATTCAAATGTACATCCATCCGTCTGTCCATCCATCCATCCATCTGTCCATCCATCCACCCACCTATCTGTCCATTCAACTGCCCATCCATCCGTCCATCTGTCTGTCCGTCTGTCTGTCCCTCCCTCCGTCATCTGTCCATCCATCCATCCACCCACCCCTATTTCATACCATTCTGTGATCCTTCTTAAAGGAAAAATGGGAAGGCTCATTCTTTATGCATACACCCAATGAGCACAGCACAGCTGCTCGGAAGGGATCCTTTTTCCCACCCATAATGCACCAGCCCGGGGCCTGGGCATGCTCACCTCCTGGTGCAGCCTGGGCATGCTCACCTCCTGGTACAGCCTGGGCATGCTCACCTCCTGGTACAGCCTGGGCATGCTCACCTCCTGGTGCAGCCTGGGCATGCTCACCTCCTGGTACAGCCTGGGCATGCTCACCTCCTGGTGCAGCCTGGGCATGCTCACCTCCTGGTGCAGCCTGGGCATGCTCACCTCCTGGTGCAGCCAGGGCATGCTCACCTCCTGGTGCAGCCTGGGCATGCTCACCTCCTGGTGCAGCCTGGGCATGCTCACCTCCTGGTGCAGCCTGGGCATGCTCACCTCCTGGTGCAGCCAGGGCATGCTCACCTCCTGGTACAGCCTGGGCATGCTCACCTCCTGGTGCAGCCTGGGCATGCTCACCTCCTGGTGCAGCCTGGGCATGCTCACCTCCTGGTGCAGCCTGGGCATGCTCACCTCCTGGTGCAGCCTGGGCATGCTCACCTCCTGGTACAGCCTGGGCATGCTCACCTCCTGGTGCAGCCAGGGCATGCTCACCTCCTGGTACAGCCTGGGCATGCTCACCTCCTGGTACAGCCTGGGCATGCTCACCTCCTGGTGCAGCCTGGGCATGCTCACCTCCTGGTGCAGCCTGGGCATGCTCACCTCCTGGTGCAGCCAGGGCATGCTCACCTCCTGGTGCAGCCAGGGCATGCTCACCTCCTGGTACAGCCTGGGCATGCTCACCTCCTGGTACAGCCTGGGCATGCTCACCTCCTGGTACAGCCTGGGCATGCTCACCTCCTGGTGCAGCCTGGGCATGCTCACCTCCTGGTACAGCCTGGGCATGCTCACCTCCTGGTGCAGCCTGGGCATGCTCACCTCCTGGTGCAGCCTGGGCATGCTCACCTCCTGGTGCAGCCAGGGCATGCTCACCTCCTGGTGCAGCCTGGGCATGCTCACCTCCTGGTGCAGCCTGGGCATGCTCACCTCCTGGTGCAGCCTGGGCATGCTCACCTCCTGGTGCAGCCAGGGCATGCTCACCTCCTGGTACAGCCTGGGCATGCTCACCTCCTGGTGCAGCCTGGGCATGCTCACCTCCTGGTGCAGCCTGGGCATGCTCACCTCCTGGTGCAGCCTGGGCATGCTCACCTCCTGGTGCAGCCTGGGCATGCTCACCTCCTGGTGCAGCCAGGGCATGCTCACCTCCTGGTGCAGCCAGGGCATGCTCACCTCCTGGTACAGCCTGGGCATGCTCACCTCCTGGTACAGCCTGGGCATGCTCACCTCCTGGTGCAGCCAGGGCATGCTCACCTCCTGGTACAGCCTGGGCATGCTCACCTCCTGGTGCAGCCACATCTCCACACTCCTCCCATGTTTCCTCTGCTGGCTTTCCCTCCAGCATGTGCTAAGACAGTCAAGTGCTAAGCATTATGGGCTCACTCTTACACACACACACACACACACACACACACACACACACACACACACACCCCGCCCTTCTCCTCTGCAGGTTTGGTAGGATTCCAGGTCCCTGCAGCCTGGCTTGCTTGATGGAGCTGAATCATTGTCTAGCTTTCCCCGCACATATGAAGGCATACCTTCAACGTACACTCTCTTCTTCACCTGTATCTTCCTTCCTCCATCCAATAAATAGCTATTTGCGTAGAAATTCGTAATAACAGGAATTATTAACTGCCCAGCTATAGGCCTAAGGGATAAAACAATGAATAAAATTCAGACATCAGATAAAACTAGGTTTTAAAAATCAGCCCTTCATGTGGCAGTTCGGAGCTGTGCAAAGTGAGGAAGGGCCCTGGGAGGTCACAAGGCCTCGGGCGGGGAATATCGCATCTTACTGCTTCCTGAGAAAACTTCGTCCATGGGTGCCATTCTGAATGACTGTGTCTGAGTCCTCTACATCCCTCCCGACATTACAGGGAAACCGTGCCGTGTGGCCACAGCTGTGTCTCAACCTTCTGAGATTCCACATCCCAGCAAAACCACAGGGCCTCGTCCAGACACAACTCGCAGTGAGAACGGGATAAAACCACAGCGTAAGCTCAGATGCGACTCACTTCCCACTCTTTCCACGATGGCATCGATGGCTTTCACATGGGGACGCTCCCTCACGGGGGACAGCACAGCCCTTTCCGTGAATGCTTACGTCTCAGTGGTGACTGTCTAGGGGCTGGCTCGGAGTCAGTGGGCAGAAGGCTTGAAGCTGAGGCGTCAGCCCGGCCCTGCCTCCTCCCCTCACGGTCTATCCTTCCCTCTGCCCACCCCTCTCCCTCCATCTTCCACATTCTCTGTTTCCCTGCCAAAGGTCAGCCAGCCTTTGAAGTCTCTGAACGCCACACTAAGCATCGAAGACATGCATTTTATCCCTGGGAAATGCATTCAGGGAAGGGCCGCAGAGCTTGTTAGGCATCTCTCCCAGCAGAGTCAGAACAGGTTGTAGCGATGACTAGTTGCCATGGTTACCAAAGCTGGTGAGGCAGTGCCAGCAGCAACATTCAAATCCAGACCCCGGTTAGCGCTGCTTCCCACTGGAGGACACCATTGCTGGAACATCTTAAGAGATGGTGTGTATCAGCTTGCACCCCCAAAGGAGGGGCCTTCCCAGGGTAACCATATGCCAGCATGGTTAATGGCCATGGAGGGAACACCACCACCCCTGTCTCTAGTCTGTCTGCCTCTCAGAGGCAGTGTAGTTGAAAGAAAAATAAAAATAAAAAGGCTATACCACGTCCAGATACAATTACCACACTGGGGTAATCATCCTGAGTCATCTGTACAATGGTCCATTTCTACACTCGACCTGATTCTACGGGCAGAGCTCGGAGCCACAGTCCCTGCCGGTGCTCCACAGACAGGAGAGGCAGGGGCTCTCTCTAAGGTGGGTGGGCTTTGTCCCGGCAGTTGAAGGACTAAAGAGATCAAAAACGTCGACCCTCCCATGAGCAAGACACACTTCCTCTTACCCAGCAGTGACATCCCCAACCCTTTACACCCACGCGCACATGCACACACACACACACACACACACAGGCACAGAGACTGAAACTCTGAAATGTGCCAGTCACACCGTTCTTCTGGGTCTGGGCGACGAGGGATTCACTAGCCTCTGTCGCTCCCTTATACTAAGTGACTCTATACATCGCTTCTTTTACGGAAAGCTGGAAGGCAGTCGGCGTCCTGAGGAACCCCTTTAGACTTTCAGCCCATTCCAAATGCTGACTGACAGCCACTTCACCCGGGTCAGGCGCAGCATCTGGAATGGAAACCATGCAAGCTCCTGACATGGGTGTTTGAGAGGACACCCATGAGGCTCACCAGTCAGCCCTGCGCTCTGCAATGCTCTAGTGAGCAACTCTCCTCAAATCACTGACTTCAGGGTTCAATCTTTTCTTCTAATGCCCCACAAGGTAGCAGCAGGTCAGCTGGAACGGGGCATCTCCCCAGATAACTGATACATTTGTGGTGAATACTGTCAACTTGATGGAGTCTGGGATCCCCTAGGAGACAAGCCTCCCGGCATGTCTGGGGGAGATGCACCCATTCGAAGTGTGCAATAGGACAGTGATTGTGCATTGACGGAGGGGTGCGGCCATTACTGTATTCGGATTCTAACATGTTTATCACGGCCTAGAATCCCCACCTCCAACAGTCACTTCGCCCTGACCCCCAACCCACCCAGGACACAGGCAGCCACCAGTGTACTGTTTGTCCCTGCTACTTTTATGCAATCCCACGACCGTGGGTTTTATAAGTGGCTTCGTTCCCTCAGTGAGGTTCTGAAGATCACTCAGATTGTAACACGCTTGGACTCGGTGTCACTAAGGTCGTGACCACTTGACCGTCACTCACACGGCACCGTAGACACATTTAGTTCAAAACCCTGTGCATCTACATTCAGGTTTGTGTTACCGGAGAAATGGAACGGCTTTGCTGCCTGAGAAGAAAGAAGTCAGGGTTAAGGCTTGGGATCAGAGTGCTTGTCTAGCACGCATGAGGTCCTAGGTTCCCTTATCAGGAGGAGGAGGAGGAGGAGGAGGAGGAGGAGGAGGCTTTGCCCCAGGTGTGTTGTTTCTCTCACTCCATCCCTCCACAGCCTTCTGATGAGGATGTTATTATTCCTGGGGTCGCTGGGGTTCACAGATACCCAGGAACTAAAACCGCACAGCCATCATCAAATCCAGCCCTGCCTGCCTTAACATCTCTGCCTTCCCCCCTGGGTACTCCCCACTCGGTGCTCCCTCCCTGCAGGAATGTGGGGTGAAGCACCCAGAGTTATGGGCCCAGCTAGTTAGACATTCCCTCCACTTGAAGAACCTGAGAGAGCACAGGCTGAGCCAGAGTCTGGGTGAGTGTGGGTGCCGCCATCAGAGGGAAGGAGACCTTTCCCGAGGCATACGGAGATAGAGGTAGCCTTTCTTCACACCTGGAGCACATGCAGGGACTCAATGGGCCACGGGCAGAAATAAACTTCCTCCAGGAGGTCAGGCCTAGGAAGTAAAGTATGTCCAGCTCTCAAGAAACATCGTTTCCCAGGAAGAGTCCCACTTCCAAGGCTACCGAGGTCAATACCCAGAGAACTCGGCCATTCCACACTGGGCGGAGTTAGACTGCCACTAAGCCTGAGGACCTGAACTTGATCTCTGAGCCCCAGATGGCAGAAGGAGAGAAGTCACTTCTCCAAGTCATTTTCTGGTGTGTGTGTGTGTGTGTGTGTGTGTGTGTGTGTGTGTGTGTGTGTGAAGTAGGCTCGGTCTCCTACACTGGAAATAGTAAAACAAGATCAGACTTGCTCTTCCCAACTCTCTGCTGTCCCGAGGACAGTATGAAGAAACAGAGTGTCCTGTTACACAGAATGAGCCCAGGGACAGTGACAGAAACCAAGCCAGCCATACTTCAAAACGTGTCTGCAGAGTCTATTCATCCGGCCCTCTCATCTCTCAAGCCTCGGTTTCTCTATCTGTAAAATGGCAGAGTCGCTAAACAAATGAACAAGGGACAAAGGAAAACAAGGAACGAGGGAAATGAAGAAGGCAGGGTGGGGGTGACAGAAGGGTGCTATGTCTGCAGTTAATGTATCACCATGTTACCTGAGTGCCAGGAGCCTCCCAGCTCTGGGGTCGGTGAGAGAGCCACCCGTTCCCTTAGGGGTAACAGGCGACAGGTAGTGACCAAGACGACAGCTGGTGATGGGGAGGGGCACTGGGAGGCTGGGGTGGAGCTGGTCCCAGGGCTACAGGAAGAGTGGCCATGAATAAGAACATGATAGCCAGGACTCTGCATAGGGTTTGACAGGAATCATGGGGACCGAGGTGGTGTGGGGTGGGAGGCACGAAACCGTAACAGCCGGTGTGGCTCCTTGTGAACCAAGCACCACCTTAGCCTGTGGTACCAGTTCCCAGCAGCTATCTTGGCAATGTGGTGGCCACAGAGGCAGAGCCAGGCATGGCCACACACCATCCTGAACTTCCTAATGAGCTCCCACAACGACACAAAGGATGGGGCTCCCCCAGCCCGAGACCTGCTCTCTGCTCTGGGCCCTCACAGCCTGTGGTTTCTCCCATCTCAATCCGACTCCTGGGAAGATTTATTCCTAATTCCTCCTGGAAACATCACATAACTTGAAAAGGGGCTGATCGCACAGGGTGGCCATTGAGGCGATTGGGACCATAAATATCCTGGACCTCTCCTAATAGACACACCGAGACAAAAGAACGCCTTGATCCGCGGTGTTCACAAGAAAATGCCGTTTGTTGAGCCTGCTCCCCATGTCCTCCTGCCTCACGCCCATCACCAGCCCAGCTCAATGACTCTTTTGTTCCCCCACGGAGCCCGGTTCTGACTAGCTGGGACCAGGTTTGTTTTTTTCTACATTCCATAGGCCATTACTGAGACCCCTTGACTGGCGAGCTGAAACCCTTGTTCCTTCTGACCACGCCAAATCACCGGACTGTTTGTTGTTATAGAGGCATTAAAACCGAGGCAGTGCCGTAGTGGGGAAAATGGCTTCCATTTTTTTGGAGAGCCAATTAGGACCACGCACTCTATACACTGGGTAATTTGTGCTCTCGCCAGCCAGGAAACCCGGCTATTAAAAGCACCATTTTTCAGATTAGAAAGGACAGGAGGAAGTGAGGGACCAGGAAAGAAACAGGAAGATAGATAGAGAAAGAAAGAGGCCGTTCTGCATCGGCTCACGGGGTAGAGAAGGGATGAATGATAATCTGTCTCTTTATAAAGGGACTGGAGGTCCGGAGTCAGGGACATGCAGAGGACCTGGATGACAGATAGGAAAATGGTCCCAAAGACAGTCACACCCTGGTACCTAGAACCCGTGGCTAGTATGACTGCAAGAGAATCTGCAGTCATGACCAGTGTGAGGCAGGAAGATGAGGATGGGTTCCCAGGTTAACCCTTACAGGAGGGAAGCGGTTTGTCACGTATGTCTGCTGGAGAGGGCGGGGAGTCTCACAGAACCCACAGACAGCTTGGAAAGGCTGCAACCTTGTCGTTGCCCCAGGAGACCCATGTTGATCTCTGAATCCCCAGAACTGTTAAGAATTCTCATTGTTATGACAAAAACTCCTGTTCCATCGTCACTGTCACAGGAAACTGGCATGACGTGGGGTCAAGGGTGGTCGCCTGCCAAGGAGAGGAACGGTTCAAGGATGCAGACGTCGGGCAAGGCCACGGCAGAGGGAGTTGATCCTGCCTTGGGCCATCTCTAGAAGAGTTGGGTGACAGTGCTTCCACCCTCCAGGGTACACCCCTGAGCGGGCCCTCCAGGCTCCGTGCTGAGATTCTCAGGCACAAAACAGTGCCAGGGAGATTTATAAGGGCCCAGCAGTAATGCAGCAAGGGCTATGAGCTGGCCAGACACCGTGCTACAGGCTTTGCGCATGACTGCAATTCAGTCTCCGAATACCCTATGACTAAGTACTTGCATTTGTGAACTTTCTGCTCACTGTGACACAGTGCCTGACAGAAAGATCTGGGGAGGGGAGGGGCTTAGCTCACGGTCTGAGGGGATACAATCTGCTGTGGTGAGAGAGCATGGCTGAGAGGCTCCTGCAGGGAGAGAGGGGTCTGGAGCAAAGATCTCTAGAACATGACCCCAGCCACAAATCTCAAAGCCTCTGGTGACCCACCCCACGATGGCGCCACAACCTCTAAGACAGCACAAGCATCTGGGGGCTAAGTGTTCAAACATACAAGCCTTCAGGTGACACTTCACATGGAAACCCTAACAGGACTGGTGGGAACCCATTCCACAGCAAGGGAAACTGAGGCACGAAGTGGTGAGTTGCTTAAGGACACAGCTTAGGACCAGGAGTCCAGTTCCAGAGCTTGTAGCTTTTTGGCCTTTGCATCTGCATAGAGTTAGCCCTCCTCTCCTCAGAGTGGCCGCTCTGTCACTCACTCATTGACTTGTTGACTGACTGACTGACTCACTCACTCACTCATTGACTCACTCACTCATTCATTCATTCATTCACTCATTCATTCATTCATTCACTCATTAACTCATTGACTCACTCACTCACTCATTCATTCATTCACTCATTCATTCATTCACTCACACATTCATTTATTCACTCACTCACTGACTCACTCATTCACTTATTCACTGACAGACTCATTCATTTATTCACTACATCTCTCCCTCCCTCACTTATTCTCTGAGTGCTCATTCGCCCTCCCCCATTCTTACTCTGCCTCCTTCTCCCCTCCCTTCCTCCCTCCCCCCCATTTACCCAGCATTCATTGATTCCCTGACTCATTCCCTTCCTCATCATTGTACCCATCCACTGAAGTCTCGCTTCTTGGGTCCTGGGGATAAAGACACTAAGAGCATCGCACTCACATCAAACAGTGAGCGACATCAAGTCTGCACAAGACAAGGCCAGCTCGCCCAGAGGGAGATGGGTAAGAGGCGGCCTTGCTGGGGGTGCGGCCCCGAGGACCCACAGCTCCGAAGACACGAGTGTGAGAGAGGCCGTGGCCACGCTTGTCCACCAGAGTTCCCCGTTAACTCTATTCCGTGAGGGACTGTCCCGCCTCACAGACAATGGCTGTTCACTGTCGTGTTTCTGGTTCAGTGTTACAAGTATTTCCTTATACATTTCCCACTTGGCCAGACCATTTTAAGCACAGCACAGATTAGGGAGATCAGAATGAAGACAGATGTTACGTGAGAAATAGCTGTATTAATCAGAGCTGCAAATGCAATAAAAAAACAAAAACAAAACATTTTGCGAGTTCTTCCGCATCTTTCTTCAGAACACGGCAAAGCTTTCAGTGTCTATTTTGCATTTTATTTCCCAAGGTACTGTGCACGGAGGGAGGCCTGTCCTCGGGCCTGGCATGGACACTGTCAAACCTCAGAAGACCAGGGCTCAGAGAGCTTATGGGACTCGCTCAGACCACACAGCTCCTGGACTAGAAAGAGACTCCTGCTCATTCCATAGTCAGATAAGGCTTGGGTATCTTAGCGCTCAGTGATGGGCTGAGAAAAACCAGCGAGAGAAACATCTCTGGTTGTCTCTATTCGGGGATCAAAGAAAACATTCTAAAGTGCTAGACCTGAAGGAGGGGGTCTTTGCTGACCTGGAACACATTTAGTTACGTCTATAAGGACATTTCCAGAACTCCGGTCACTGGAGACGGCGGAGAATGAAGAGGGGCAGACCTGGAAATGCTTCTCAGCACAGCTAAAGGGTTGGTGCCAATGCCACACTGCAACACTGTTGCGCTGCAGGAGGCTGAAGCCAGGCAGGGGGGCAGAGCTCCCAAGCACCTGCAGTGTGTAGCCATCAATGGGCCGAGTCACAGCGTGGCGGCTCACGGAGGGGGTTCCTTCCATGTTCCCACATGCTGTTGTATCCGGGCAGACTCTGCCAGGAAGAGGGACCAATGGCCTCTTTATTCTCCCTCCCTGGGGCTGCCCACTCCTTCCTGCCCCATTTGGCACAGATACCCACAACGTGTCTGCAGGGCAGCAGGACACTCACTGCACAGGTCCCCAAGAGTCACTCGTACAAACAGTTACTCTGTCCTGTGGCCTGCCGACCTCATAAGCAGTGATCTCTGTGTGGACGGGCCCTCTTGGTCAACACTGTTAGACACTTTCCTAGTTGGAGATGCAAACTCAGGCCATCTTGACTGTTTTGATTAAGCGTCTGACGCTAAAGCAGAAATCCCATTGTTTCCCTATCCTGGCCCATCACGGCCACATATCTCAATACTGGGACACAGTGGCTGAACATTCAAGGGCTGGTGGTCACTGTGCCAAGGTGTCCAATCATTGTTGGCTCTGACCGTCCAGCCAACCTGCCCTGTCACGGAAGAAACGCTGAGTCACCACCCAGTTGGCTCTCATCAATGCTCCGCGGCCACACGATGACCAAGAGATGCGGGGGTGACATCAGTATTCCACAGCTATATGCCTACCAAGGGACACAGGTGTAACGGCTACTCTTGGTTGCCAACATGACTAATAAATAGCGGGACAAACTAAAACCACCACCACTAAATTAACTACTGGGTATACATACCTATGAGGGATTTTTCTTGACTGGAGCATTTGAAGTGGGGAAGACCCACCTTCAATCTAGGCCACACCTTCTCATGTTAGCCTACATAAAACACACAGAAGAAGGAAGTATATGCTCTTGCTCTGCCTGGTCTCACACTCAGTGGTAAGTTCACCTCTCCATGGATATCAGAGGCTACTTCTTCAGGATTCTGACATATACTGAAGACCAACAGAGACACCCAGCCTTGTGGACCGAACAGCTGGATCACTGGACTTTTCCTCAGAAGACAGCCATTGCTAGAATAGTTGGACCATAGCCACTCTAATTAATCCTGTAAATATATATGTATGTGCACACACACACATACACAATGCAGACACACACACACACACATGCAGACACACATACACAGACACATGCAGACACACACACACATAGACACACAGAGACAGAAAGACAGTCTCTCTCCCTCTCCCTCTTTCCCCTCCCCCCTCCCCTCTCCCCCCCACCCCATTCCATCAGAACCCTGACTTATAGACACGGCTTTCCATGCGCCTGTTGTACGGCCCTTCTTGCTTTGTGTTAATGTGGCTTAGAAGTGTCTGATCAACGTTAAGTTGAAGGGACCTTTCTTTGTTTAAGGGCAGTACAAATGTCTCCACACTCAGTCACTGAAGAAGGTAAGTGTCTATTGCTGTTGGGCTGGACGATGGGCAAGACCGAGAGGGACTTGGTGTGGAACCGTAGGGTCTCTGTGATGCCAGGAGTCCCAGCAAGGGGGAATCTCCCTCACTGGAGCTCTCAACAACTCCACCAAGGGAGACGTTCTGCAAAAGGAGAACTAAGTCACCCAACAAGGCACCAGAGTCAAACCTTCACCTGCACTCTGCCCGTTGGTGCCTCTTGTGTCCCCCGGCTAAGATCATGGGGATGCAAAGGGACCATGCCAACCAGGCAAGATGCAGGGGCGTGTCAGGAGGAAGGGATGCCAGCAGCACAACAGAAGGGGGCGGGGAGGGAAAGAGACCTGGTCCCACCCCCGTGTCCATGGGAGAAGCTGGAATTGCTGGCTCTCCACACACAACCCCAGCCCATTCTTACTTGTCCATCCATCACCTCTGCAGGGTGTGGCTGGGGAAACCAGTTTGGTTTTTTGGGCAGCCCCCATATGGGGACTTGAAAGCAGAAAACAAAAGCAGGGAGAGGGGTGGGGCTTTAGGGAGACTGAGGGGGGAGGTGTGAATGAAAAGTTCTCAGGCAGATGTGGTTGGCTCTAGAGGGACAGGAGGGAGGGTCTAGGTTTTGAGGGCTGGTGTTCCTGCAGCCCTTTTAGCATCCCAAGGAGGAAGAGAAGCAGTGGTCAAAGGATTCTTCCGTTCAGAGCACACCTGGCCTTGGCCTGATTGGACCTGGTCGTTTCTCTCTTGATGAGGCCAGTGAGGTCTCCAGCAAGCTGGGCAGAGAGCCTCCTGTCCAGGTTGGCAAGCCTCCACTGCTGGCCAGCTGTTGCATTGGGTTAGGCTTTATATGGAAAAAAAAAATGCCCAGGATGGGGAAAGGAAATACAGATTTATCAGGAACCTTTTCCTGAAGTAACATTTGGTGAGCTGAGCATTTTCCGTGCACCAGGCCCTGGCATTACTCCTACGTTTGCTCCAGCTTTGGAGAAGCCAACCTATAGGAAGTCAACAGATTAGCTAAGTTCAGAGCAGGAGTGTGTGGCAGGGACCGGACCCTATGCAGTCTTGTCTCTAGAGATGATTAGCATTTCCCACCCCAGAGAACTGTGACTAGGGTCATGCAGCGAGTTCCTAGACTTTAAGAACTATGTGTAAGGTCAAACAGCAAGTTATCAGGGCTGGCTGGGTCTTCCTGAATCCAAAACTCAGGCTGGATGAGCATCTGACTGTTGAATGTCAGAAAGTCCACGCTAGAACACAGGCAGCAGGATGTGTGTACACAGTGAGGCCTGGTCTGGAGGGCATGCACGCGCGCGCGCACACACACACACACACACACACACGCATGCATGCTGAAGTGTATCTCATTCATGATATGGACACTTGGAATGAAGAATACACAAAGCCACTGTATTAGGTCTGTCCTATGTAGCCAGCCCGAGGCAGCGGAAGGACCCACAAGCTTCCTTTCTAGAGACACAACCTTCACTCGGAGTTTCTGAAAGCTGGAGGTGGGGGTGGTGGTGGAGGGGGGTGGGAATAGACTCAAAACAAGCACAGCTCTCCAAATAGTGATAAATACCTCAAATTAGCCAGTGAGTTTAAAAGCCTATGGGCTGCTCTTTTTCCCAGAGCGGGAACAGGCTCCTGATTGTGGCCTCTTAGAATGGGACATTCACAAGTGTGGAGCCAGCAGGCGGGAGAGGCTCTGGGGCTGCGCTGGGACACTGGCCCAGCTGGCTGGCCAGGGGACACAGCGGGCGATTGTGGAGCATTTGCTTATGGAGGAGAGGCTGTGGCCAAGGAGAATCTGGGCTGGGGCCTTCCTCCTTCCCTGAGACCATGCTCCTTTCTATAGAAACAGGGGGACAGGAAAATGTCAGGGCTGAAATGGCTGCCCCAGGACATCTTGATTTGAGCTCACAGTTGACACTACAGGCTATTCTTTATTCTTAGGGACAGTGACACCAGAGAACAGCAGTTCTCTGGGGCTGGTGCCTCCAGGAAACAATGTCCTCCAAAGCACAGCTGTGGGGTTCTCCCTCTTCCTTCCATGACCTACAGGCCACGGCCGCTTCTCCCGTGAGATGAACACCCCAGGAGATAACAAAGGACAGGATGACAGGCAACTGTCACTTTGGTACCTCTTCTCTTCTGCATCAGACAGTGAGCTGCAACCTCAGGGAAGAGAAGTCCTACTGGTGAGGAATTGGCTCACTCCTTCACGCGGTCCCTTGTGGCCCATGGCCAGGTACCCCAGCTGGTCTTTCCCTGACTCAGCTGACAGCCTGACTCAATTTCGGCACTGTGTCATGGAAGTGCATTTAAACCCCGAGGCCTTGGGGCAGCCACACAAGTGCTCTGAGCAGGGAATCTGGGCGGTGACACTGTCTACTCCCTGTGGCTGCAGAAAGACCAGGGGACAGCAGAAAGACAAGGGACAGCAGAAAGCCATAGCTTCCTGGGTGTTACCTGTTCAGGGATGTACACAGCTTCAGTCTTCCCTTCCCCCCTCGGCCTCATCAGGTGCTAAGAAACTTTACCTTCTTCCTGAGTAAACTGAGGGATACTGGAATTCTAAACAAACGCCCTAGGCCCCAGATTCTATGAAGGAGCCTGTGGTGGCCACCCTGCTTCCGGAGGACACTACAGATTCCACCTTGTTGAATTACAGTCATGGCTGGCCTCGTGAGTACACGGCATAGCCCTGCTGGGCTCCAGTGTAGATTCTGAGGCAGAGTCCAGTGGGACCCACAGTTTACGTGACCTGTGTCATCTTTTGCCTGCCTCCAGGGGAGCTGTCCATCCTATTTTCCAGCATGTGGACAGTAGCCACGGGGTCGGACACCCAAGTGAATTCATCTCATTAGCTGCTTCCCTGACCACTAGAGTTCCCAGTTCTCCCTCATGTACAGATGACTCCAAACACAGCATCCCAAGAAAAACCCATGCGTGGGAATTACATAGCTGTCACTTAATAAAATCTCACCCTTGTGTGCATGATTCAAGGCAGGGGCTGAGGTGTGATATATTTCACAGTAATCTCTAGTCAACTCTACTACATTTTGGAAAACAAAATTCTCTTCTTGTTTTTCTTTTTTTCAAATACAGGGTTTCATACACCTCAAGCATACAGGCCTTGAATTTACTACATAGCTGAGAATGATCCTGAACTCCATGCCTGGTTGTCTCCACCCCATAACTGCAGGGGTGACAGACATGCAAGGAAGTCCCTTCTCTTGTCCCCTTCAAGCTTGGACTATTAGGGGCAGGTTAGAAGGAAATGTCTCGTGCGGTTTTCTGCGAGGGGAATGTGTATTTGTCACAGTGTCAGGGTGCTAATCCAACAGAAGCTGTGACCAGCAGCAATATAAACACTATCCCAGTCCCTCTCCATGCTTACTGGTCTAATTGTGAGGGGACCTCACAAAATAGGAGTATTTGATCTGTCACCAGAGAAAATTCCAGAAGGGGAAACAGGTCTGTGGCCATTCATCAATCCAGCTGCGGTTCACCCAGGGTTATGTGACCCCAGAATCTGCCCTTGCAATGTCTGCACCCCCTGACCTCTCGAAGCAGGAAAGGAACTCTTAAGCCCGTGACCTTCCATTTGAAGGTGGATTTTCTTCTTTCCTGTCCATGTTCCTCCTCGCTGCTCTTAAAGTTCTGTTTCCCCAAACCCTGAGATATACTTTTATGTCTGTCTTTCACAGTCACAGCAAGAAGCCCAGAGTTTGGCATTGACTCTGCCAGGGCCACACGGCTATAACCAGAACGATCGAGAGCCAGGCCTCCTCTAGTCAGGCCTTTCGATCTGTACTGCGTTTTAGAAAACAAAATTCATTCCTTTATTGAAAAAAAAGTATTTTTGAGACAGGGTCTTACTATCCCAGGCTAAGCGAGCCTTGAACCCGCCACAGGGGGATGACCGCAAGCTTGTCTCCAGGGATCTCCGTCATTCTGGGACAGAATGTGTAAGGTAAAGGTGAGGGAGCTTGTGGGGAAAGAGCTCAGTTTTGTTCCACGCCTGGCAGAAGGTTCTAGTCGTCTGTGTGAAGTGGGAGCTGCTGTCTCTGAAGAGTATAGGTAAGAGCTTCACTTGTTATTATAATTAACCTTCCGCATCTGCCGGGGGTGACGCTGCTCAATGTGATTTGGATATTTTAAAGAAAGTGCTCACAGTTCCATAAATGTCATAGACGGGCCTTAACTGGTGACCAAAATGTCACTTAGTCCTGTTTGGTGGAGTCTGTTTCTTTATAAACCTGTGACGGCATTAGGAAGTTGGAATGGAACTATAAAAAAGAAAGCAGGGGCTAGAAAAGGGGAAATCATTTGAAATGTAAATAAATTATATCGAATAATAAAAAAAAAAAGGCAAAAAAAAAAAAAGTAAATTAAAAAAAAAAAAAAAAAAAAAGAAAGCAACCCACTTCCCTGGAAAAAAAGCGTGCAAGGCCACGGTGGAGGGGACAGGACATTTGCACGCCTGCCTGGCAAGCTGCACTGAGGGACTTCCTCCGTCGTCTGGCCATAATATTACTGCAAAAACCGAAATCTTCCCTTTTCGTTTAAAACCATGGCTGGTCCTCTAAAACCGTAAGGGCAGGAATTGCAGCTGAGTCTCAACAGAACAGCCTTGCTGTCTTTCCCTGACCTGAGAAGACGACACACCCAGTAACACCTTAAATAATATATGTCATCACTGTCCCCGTCACCATCTCAGTTGTGTAGAAAAACGACTTAGAAAACACTGCAGCAGTCTACCTTCTGCTGGATGGATAGATGGATGGACAGACTGACAGAGATACAGGCAGGTGGATGGATGGATGGATAGACTGACAGACAGAGAGACAGGCAGGCGGATGGATGGATGGATGGATGGATGGATGGATGGATGGACTAACAGAGAGACAGGCAGGTGGATGGATAGACAGATGGGTGTCTGAATGAATGGATGGATGGATGGATGGGTGGGTGGATAGATGGGTGGATGGACTAACAGAGACAGGCAGGCAAGCAAATGGATGGATGGATGGACAGACTGACAGACAGAGAGACAGGCAGGTGGAAGGACGGATGGATGGGTGGGTGGATAAACTGACAGAGAGACAGGCAGGCAAATGGATGAATGGACAGACAAGTGGAGGACTGATACAAGAGTGTGTAGATGGGCAGAAGGCAAGCTGATTGAAAGGATGGAAAAAGAACACAGTGACTATTAGCAATTTGTTAAAAATTATTCTGGGCCAGTAAGGTAGCTCCGTGGGTAAAACTCTCGGTGTGCACGCCTGTGGTCCACAATGGATCCCTGAAGCACGGAGGAAGGAGAGAGCCAACTCCCAAAGGTTGTCTTTCAGGCCGCTACACGTGTGTCATGGCCTGCAGGAAACACTGCTCCCCTTTTCTCCCTCCTTCCGTCTCCCATTCTTAAAAAGAAGAGTTCCTTAACTGGGCTGAGGAGGGTGACAAGCCTTGTTAGTGGGCACCATTGAAACAATGTTGAGAAGTTCCTGTCAGAGATGCTCACTGGAAGGAGTTTCTCTACCCTGCCGGGGTGGATCTTTGTCACCAGGATAGATCCTTGTGGCCTCACACTCAAGCAAAGCCACGGAGTACCATGCAGAGCACTGCAAGGATGCTACCACGTAACATGTGGGCCCGACTCTTTAAACTGGGTAACCGGAAAAAAAAACCAGCCCGCAAGGGGACTCGCTGAAACCGTTCATAATGGCAAGTCTGCTGGGGATTTCGAATTATCTGAAGTATGTGTGTCTGATAGTTTGTGTAACAGATACCTACATTTGATTGGTGTGGTGTTGGGACAGGACCTGGGACACTGTGTACTCTACAGAAGAGCTCTGCTCTGAGCTGTGCCCCCCAACCCCTCTCTCTGTACTCTGAAGCTCCCGTGCAGTTCTGTGGCAATGCTGGGCTCAAACTCGGGACGCCTGTGCACAGTAGGCAAGTGCTTTACTGCACCTAAAAGTATCTCTTTCATACTAAGAAGACATTTTCTTTTTTCCCAGTTTGAGAAAATTCTATGTCAGACTAGCAAAAGTGCAGCCATTCCCCTGACCCCTCCTGTGAGTCCCATATCTGGGCAACCGGTAGAGTGTGTGGCTTGAAATCATTTTGAGGGGAAGATACTGAGTTTACACAAACTATGTCTGGTCTTTTATTCCATAGGTCCATCCTCTTACCAAAGCACCAAGACTGTACGCCGACCACACTGACGCTGCGTTTTACAGGCAATCCAGATGGACAGCTGAACCCAAACTCTGGGTCACTTACATGAAGCTCTGAACATTATTATTCTATGTCCTGGGAAGGGCAAGATCCCGGGACCTCCCCTTACCGGGATCAAGTGGCAACCGATAGAGCACACTAATGTGATCAGAACCATCCACAGGTAAATCACAGCTCCAGCAGGGAGTCACAAGCTGGGAGCAGTGTCAGGGGGTCTGTCTCAGTCTGCGGGTTGATGTGCACATGCAGAGGCAGAGGGATGGCCCGGTTTGCAGTCGGCCTTGGCTACAGACTGAGACACAGTCTTACAAACACATGCTTGGATAATCTCTTCCCCGCCACGTGTACACACAGACGACAGCTGGCTCTCAGACAGACGCCTTCTCCTGCCCCATTCCAGCCCAGGCTGACCCAGGGCTTCGCTAGGCCCCTGCCAGGCCCTGGGGCAGCCCCTGCTTTCTGGGTGAACAGTGGGCATCTGTTTTCCCCCCGGCTGTGGAGAGGAACAGCCGTACAACTCAAATCACATTAAATAAGCCAGGGGCCCCTCGTGGGCGCCGCGGCACAATCCCGATTCCATACAGTACCTCCGATTTCGCTACTTCAGCTAAATCGTTTCTCAGTCCCTTCTTGGGAGTCTGTAAATGTCGCCATCTGGGACTGTAAACATTAGAATAAGGAGCCGTAAAAAATATCAGTAAACCAATTAAAAGCTCAAGCAGCAGTAAACCCTGCTAGCATTACATCTAAAGCACAACAGAAGACCCCACCCCCGCCCCGCCCCCACCACCCCTGAGCTAAGTCTACATCCCGGATCAGCAGTTTGCAAAGATTTTAATTATTATTATTATATCTTACTTCTCACAAGAACTCATGAGCCCCCACCTGGAGCCCAGGCAGGCTAGAGACCATTTCAACACTCAGCCAGGGAGCAGAAAAGATGGGGGAAGCCTCTGCCTCTGACCCCAGAGAGCAGATGTCATCAATACTGACTATAAAAGCAGAATGATGGCTTTGAAACTGGACCATTCAGGGAGAAAAAGGCAAAAACAAACAAACAAAAACAAACAAAACAAACTGAATTTAAATTATAGCTGGGAACTGACTAATACCCACTTAAATCAAACTTCAAAAGAGAAGAAACTGTGGCCCACAATCACAAAAGAGGGGAATCTGCCTGTTGATGTGTGTGTGTGGGGGGGGGTTACGGCATAAAAGCTCTCCCACTGAATTCTTCAAGCCACACAATCGCCCTACAAAGTAAGTATAATTGTGATCCTGTCCAACTTTTAAGATAAGAAATCCAGGGTGCAAAGATGGTAAAAGTTTTTTGCGAGGACACACGACACTTGAGAGACAGTGCCAACGCTGATCTTGGAACCGAGTCCATTTCTTTGCTCTATGACCTATCGCAGGCATGATGCCGAGGCCAGGGGAAGAACACAGAGGTGCTGTTGTGTGCTGGCTGCCCCGCAGCAATGTGGACCGCTGACCTTAGCTAATCCAGCCATCGGCAGGGTCTGCATTTCTACGAAGATGATTCTAGCTCTCCCTCCCCTCCTCCCACACGCAGCTGATTCATCCCGAGTGAGAAGGAGATGCAGGATGTTTAATTAAAAGTAACATCTCCCGCTGCCAAGATTCCATGCTCTAATCCTGAAAGAACAGGTGGTTTCCAAGAAAGCCAGAAATTATAGAGTCACCTCCAACAGGGACTGATCCACGGTCCCTGTGCTCCTGTTCAGCTGTGATAAGAATCAACTTGCTGAAAAGCCTGGTGCCCGTCTCCCACATCCTGTCGAGGGAGCTCAGGCTGCAGAGGACCGGGCAGGGAATGCAGGATGGAGAGACAACTCAGGCAGCTGAGGAGGGGGCCCGGTGCCCTGCTTCCTGTGAACAAGGGATCTGGCGGATAGACAGATTATCCTTCCAGCCTACAGATGGGGAAACTGAGACTCGGGGGAAGCTGTCATGATCAGGTGAGGCTGTGTTGGGATGTGGGGGCCTGGGAATAATTGACTGACATTAGATGCATCCAGTTCTGGCAAATCTGGTCCACAGGAAAGTGAACTTGGAAGCCTGGATTTGAACAGGAGATAGGGGGTGGCTGCACCGTGGATGTATACTCCTGGGCTAATTTCTCCTGAGTGCTGAGCCCTTCCAGCAGTAGACACGTGGCAGACAGTCCACAGGCAGGGGATTAGACCTGAGGACCATCTCGCCCAACCCTTCAGCATCCTTGGACTGTTTTCCCAGCAGACTCTAAGAGGATAGGTCAAGCTTACAGGTGGAGCTAGACTCTACTGCCATGAGACCTCAAGTTAAAGAGGAATGTCAGACACCCTTCTGGAGCAGGGAGGGCTTTCCCTCTGGCATGACGGGATGTGGGAGGGACAGGGCAGACAGATAAAATAAGTCTCTGTCTTTACCAGGTGCGTGGGTGGAGCCAAGCCCAACAGGGACCCGATATGTAGTGGAAATTTCTTCTCAGATTTTCTCTCTTACTGAGCGTGGCTCTCTCTCAGCCACTTCCCAGGCCTACGAAATGAGCGTCCATGTTCCCTGTCCAAATTTGGTCTCTAACACACTGACTTCTGGAGCCATGGTTTCTCCCGGGCAGAAGGGCCAGGTTACCTCTACCCCTAAAAGATTTGGCAGTAGGTTATAAAATGGCCCGATTCAGCCCACCTCCCCCAGGCCACAGGGCGGGGACCGAATGCCACCAATACCCAGGGAACTGGAGGCCCAGGCTGCTGACCCCTTACGTTCTGGGGTCTAGGAGCATCTAGTCTTAGTGTGGCGCCTTGCAGACCTCCTGGGTCTAAGAACAGATCAGCTGAAATCATCTAAACTACCTCACCAGCTATCTTCTGGCATCTTCTCCAGCAGAGGTGCTCAACCCGTGGGGAGCGACCCCACAAGGGGTCGAATGACCTTTTCACAGGAATCACTTAAGGCCACTGGAAAAACACAAGTCTTTACCATTTACAACAGTAGCACAATTATAGTTATGAAGTAGCAATGAAAATAGCTTTATGGTCGGGGGTCACCACAGCGTGAGGAGCTGTGTTAAAGGGTCGCAGCATTAGGAAGGCTGAGAACCGTTGTTCTACAGGATCAAGGTCTGAGCTAAGACTGGGACAGGCGGTGACCAAGAGAAGTGGCTCCTCCAACTCACGGGTTCTCATCCAGTTCATATAGTCGCAGGGGAGCAGAAGGTGACCACACATGGGACGTGAAACTCCTGATGGCCACATTTGAGAAGAGGGACATTCTTTAATAACAAATCTTTCCCAATAGCTAGTCAATATAAAATGCTAATGAGACCATCTGCTTTCTTCATTTGCACTCAGTCCTGACAATATTTCCCAATGCATAGGAGCTGCTCTTCAGTTGCTCGGAGGAGCTGGAGGCCACCGCATGGTGCTGTAGATTATGAGGGCAAAGGATGAAGGGACAGTAATGCTCCCAAGGGGAGATGGCGGCACACCCATAGTAACGCAGTGATTGGCTACTATGAAGACGTCACACCCATAGTAACGCAGTGATTGGCTGCTATGAAGACGTCACACCCATAGTAACGCAGTGATTGGCTACTATGAAGACGTCACACCCATAGCAACGCAGTGATTGGCTGCTATGAAGACGTCACACCCATAGTAACGCAGTGATTGGCTGCTATGAAGATGGCACACCCATAGTAACGCAGTGATTGGCTGCTATGAAGACGTCACACCCACAGTAACGCAGTGATTGGCTGCTATGAAGACGGCACACCCATAGTAACGCAGTGATTGGCTGCTATGAAGACGTCACACCCATAGTAACGCAGTGATTGGCTGCTATGAAGACATCACACCCATAGTAACGAGGGTGATTGGCTGTGATGACATCACAGCCATTGTAATTCAGTGACTGGCTGCTTGATCAGCCTTGATCAGCCTTTTTTTTTTTTTTTTTTTTTTTTTGTCATCCTTGGCAAACAATCCTAAGACACCGAGATCCCCATTCAGGACGAGGAGGGAAAGTCAAACTGTGTCCTCAGAATCACACAGCTGGCCAGTGATGGCCTACAGATGATACGGGGCTCAGATCCTGGGCCCTTTATTGACTGTATGCTCCCAGTTCTTGAATTCAAAGCCAGTCAGGCCCCTCTAACGCACCCTTTTTATAGTAGAGGTCAAAGGACAAGGTAACTGGGGCCCTCTGCAAGCTGTGAAAGGACCCACAGTGGATATTAAGTCTATTACAAAAAAAAAAGGAAGAGGTTTATAAAGTACCCTCAGGCGGCCAGCCCAACTAGGTTCAGATCCTAGCTCCACATTTCCTGGTTGTGTGACCTCATGCAAGTTACTCACACTCTCTGTGCCTCAAGGGCCACTATGAGACCTGCCAGGGCAAATGACCTTAAATGCCTGGTCTTGCTTGGCACCCATAGGGAGCTTCGCTCACCACCACGGTATAAACAAGACCTGGAGATGGGGGCAGGGGGCCTCTGAAGTGGTCATCCAGGTCCTAGGGCTGTGCCCATGACAGACATGTGAGGTACAGTCTCAGAATGAGACTCTCTGGAGACAGAACCTTCCCAGAAGAGCATACATTACAGTTGTGCTCTTAGGATGGCCCTAATGCTGCTATAAGACTGACATCCTATAAGGAAGAGAAATGTCTACAGAGACGGCTGAGGAGGAGGATGGCATGGACACAGGCCAGCCAAGCAGGCATGCCCCAAGTCCCACCTTCCCTCTTGGCCCTCAGAGCGGACGGACTCTACCTGCATCTTCAGCTTGAATTTCCAGACTCAGAAAGGGTCTGGTGTTCCAGCTCTGTCTGTGGCTCCTTGTCCCACAGCCGGCAGGCTAACCTGGGAAGATGCGCCCCTAGCTCCCTTCATCTCCCCTGGGAGATTCCGAGATGCTGTGGCAGAGACTCAGGCAGGGGCTCACCAGAGCCCCCCCCCCCCTTCACAGGGCTTGTAAAACCTGCTCCGAGGCCAGAGCACACCACTGGACTGTCGCCATGGAAAAGTACTAGGAAAGGTGGGCCGGTCCCTGAACACTGGGTACTCTGTTCCCTTGCTACCTTCAGAGAGCCCCTCTGTGAGCTTAAAGGGAAAGAAAGCCTGTCTTTATTCTGGGCTGGCCTCTCTTGGACACCATGCTGTGGGCTGGGCCAAGGCAGACAAGCAGTCCCTCACTGAACCAGGTCTGTCCCGCCACTCCGGAGCCCCTGGACCCACACAGGCATTTGTGGCCACTGGATGAAGGCGGAGGTACTGCTCAGTGACCCACCACTCAAGGACCTGTTTATTCAAACACATGAGTACCTGGAAATTACGAGAAAGAAAAACACCTTTCAAACTCCAGCAATGTTGAGACAAACGAGTTGCTAATTTTCCTAGCTGCGCCATCCAATGTGTTTCTTGTGTGCTGCTCACAGGGAGAGCGTGGGAGGCGGTGTGCCTGCCTGCCACGGAATCTGTGAGGTTTTTGTTTTTTTGTTTTTCTTTCTTATCTGTGGTAGAAGAAACAAGGGGCTGCCTCTTCCAGACCAACTCTTTGTTCCAGAAAACCGTTTATCTGAGAGGCAGGTCCTGAAGACCTCACTCTCTTCTCTTGGTGGCTTTTGAATTTCTAGTCCATCATGCCTGTCTCCCAGAAGACTCATCTAAATAGAGCAAGACCTGTGCTGACTGTCTGTTCCCCCATCGACCTCAGCCTGAAATGGAAAGTTCTAGAAAGATCACAAGGTTCCAAATTGAGGCCGTTCTGAGCAGTGTGATGAGATCTAGGGTCATTCTGCCTGGGTGGCAAATGACCCCCTCTGTTCAATGAATCCTAGAGGTTCCTACCTGCCTGGTGGTAACTGTATTAGTCACTGGGTCAGCTGTTAAGCTGTTACCACACTGTGCCTAAGCTTAAGTAACCTTTGCTGGGTTTACTAAAGCAACCTCACTTTAATTGTTCTGTCTTACCCCTGTTGTTGATGCCTAACCACGATTAATGAATGAATTAAGCATCACAGGATATAAAGAGCTTCAGACCCAACTGGGAGTCTCAGGCACACTGCTGTGATAAGGACGACCACAGCTCACCAGCAACTCACGTGGCTGCCTGCTCCTGGAGGCAGAAGGACTTGAAACATTTATTCTCTGAATTTCTCTCTGGAACAAGAGAAAGACCAAAGAGAAGTAAAGATGCTTTGCAGACCAGGGAAAGATCTCTGACAGATTTTTGTTCTCGACGGTATGTTTCCTTTCATTTGCTTTGTTTTGGCTTGGCTATTGAGTACAAGATCTTGCTACAAAAGCCCAGCTGAAAATCAAACTCATAATCCTCCTGCCTCAGCCTCCTGAGTTCCACAAATACAAGTATGCACCAGGACACCTGACTGTGGAAAGTGCTAGAAAATTAGAAACAAAAATGGAAACCGTGAGTTAGTGCCCACAACCTGGAGCCCAGAGCTGACCTGGGTGATGCTGTCTGATACTCTGTGGCTTTCTTAAGTGACACAGGTGCTCAGTGCCACATGTTCTTCACACTTCAGAAGCAGCATCTGTCCGAGGGCCTTCCCCAGCAGGCTGTCCTTTGACACAACTCTGTATGGCAGTGGGCCTTTGCAAACGTGTGTTAGAAAGCACAGACCTGGGCTGGAGAGATGACTCAGTGGTTAAGAGCATTGAGTATTCTAGAGGTCCTGAGTTCAATTCCCGGCAACCACATGGTGGCTCACAACCTTCTGTATGGGATCTGATGCCCTCTTCTGGTGTGTCTAAAGACAGCTACAGTGTACTCCTCATGTAAATAAAATATCTTTAAAAAGAAAGAAAGGAAGGAAGGAAGGAAGGAAGGAAGGAAGGAAGGAAGGAAGGAAGGAAGGAAGGAAAAACAGCCTTGAGCTAAGCTACCTCTGTACTTGAGAGACCTAGAAGTGGTCAAGAAATGAACCCTATCCAGGCAGTGGTGGCGCATGCCTGTAATCCCAGCACTTGGGAGGCAGAGGCAAGCGGATTTCTGAGTTCAAGGCCAGCCTGGTCTACAGAGTGAGTTCCAGGACAGCCAGGACTACACAGATAAACCCTGTCTCAAAAAATCAAAATATACCGAACCGTGAACAGAAAGACTGGAAATAGTGGTGACACAACACAAGGCCTTGTCTTCTTCCCTCCATCGAGTGCAGGTCTCCAAGACACTGCA
This sequence comes from Apodemus sylvaticus, assembly GCF_947179515.1. Taxonomy (NCBI): domain Eukaryota; kingdom Metazoa; phylum Chordata; class Mammalia; order Rodentia; family Muridae; genus Apodemus; species Apodemus sylvaticus. Next base: position 49,154,399 of record NC_067491.1, on the reverse strand, counting down.
GCCATGGCTTAGCGGTGTGTGTGGCTCTTTATCTCCCTGGCTGGGGCAATATCTGAAGACCTTAGGATAGAGAGAGCACTGCTACTAATATCTCGGAATAATCAGCAAAAGCCTGAGTGTGTGTGGCACCCCCCCCACACACACGCACCCCAGAGATGGCCTCCAGGAAGAAGAGTGACAGAGATGAAGCCATATAGCGTCACTGGGCCCTTGACCGGAACTCTGGGTTACAGGCCTGAGTCAGAGGAACAGATTGGGGAACCTGCATCCTACGATAGACACACGTGAGTCTTTCTGTGCCTCACGTCTTAACACACTCGAGTGCCTAGCACGGTATTGAGTAGCACCTACTCTGTGCAGGACCCTGGGTCAAAGTTCTTCTATGCTTCTGAGGTTTCAGAGTCAGCCCACACTCCACACCCCCAAGTAATCCCCCTGTTGGGGACACCTGGCCCCCTCTTCTCTGCCCCGCAGCCTGGATACACGTCCTTATTCTCTTTTGTCCTGAGCCTGATTTTTTCCAAGCAGTGTGTTTGGGTGACCCTTCTAAAGAATCCCTCAAGACCTGGGCTTCAACCGGAGAGTGACTTGATATTATAGCATGGATGGGTTATTTCAGTCATGGTACCCAGAGTTAGGAAAGAAGTCTGGCTAGCTCAAAGTGGGATACAGTGACCCCCCGAGTGGCACCAGTGGCATTCTTAGGTCTGCCCCTGGTTCATAAACTCCAGCCATGTAACCTCCCCAGTTTTTCATTTCAGGAAGAATTCAAATGATGACAAGGAACCAAAGACCTTCCTGTAATGACTTTACCCCATGTTTGGCACTGAAGACAGAGCACATGACTTTGTTATCAGGGAGGACCAGCACCCCGTGAGACGCCCCTTCCTCTCCCTTGCCCCGCCCCTTCCTCTCCCTGCCCCGCCCCTTCCTCTCCCTTGCCCCGCCCCTTCCTCTCCCTTGCCCCGCCCCTTCTCCTCCCTTGCCCCGCCCCTTCCTCACCCTTGCCCTGTCTCCTCCTGTGGACTATCCCCACTCTCTTTTAGAGCAGCAGTTCTCAACCTGTGGGTCGCGACCCCTGGTGTGGGGGGCATTGACCAACCCTGTAAGGGGAGTGGTTGGATAATATCAGATATCCTGCATGTCAGATACTTACATTATGAATCAAAACAGTAGCAAAATTACAGTTACAAAATAGAAACGAGGTAACTTTATGGTTGGGAGGGACACCACAACGTGGGGACGGCGTTAGGAAGATTGAGGACCACTGCTCTGGAGGTGAGTCCTTGATGGAGCTCTGGGGTACCTGGGGCTGCCAGGACAGGGGCAGGGGCAGCAGGGGCCTCCAGGGAAGCGTCCTATCGGCCCCAGCCTCTGCATTGTCATTCACTAAGATCCTAAGGCTTCCACAGACTCTGGTGGTCCCCAGACCATTACTGCCCTGGGTCTGCTCTCTGCTATTGACTTTCTTTGAACTCTAACCTAACACTCCGGGTTGTCCTGATGTCACATGCTAACTCCACGACAGCTGTCCAGACGAACTGGTAGGTTAAAGATCACCTCCTCTTCCCTCTCTTTCTTCTATCCTTTCTCTGCTCCTCCGATTCTCCTTCAACCAAGATTTCACGAGGGAGGAAGTCGCACATTTGCCTCTCTAGTTGGTTCCAGTGGCTTTGTTGAGATTGGAGCAGGAATCCCGCGTCTGTGCCCTCGGGCAGGAGGCTGAGCCTTACAAACTCATTTTGCCTTGCCTGAGACAGATACGTAGCAACATGTGTGTAACAGATTGACTATAAAAATTAGAAATACTACGTGCAAAATGCCCTGTAATGTAATACGTTGCCCTCTACACGGAAAATACTTAACACGTGATAGCTAATACTACTGTTGTAATGACTGTTAATAATCACCTCAGAACCCACCTACCCACCCACCCTGCTCCCCACAGCAACGAAGACCAGCTACCTCTGCTGACAGCTCAACCTGTATTCTATTGAAAAGGGCCGTAAGGCTGACTGTTGTTAGGATTCTCTGTCCCCTCTTCTAAATTGCCTTGTCCCCCAGGATCTGATGGCATGGCCAGAAAAACCCTGCTCCACACTGGCTGTGGGCTGATCTTGGTCTCAGTTTAGTCAATATGAGGAATGGTACGTTAGTTAGGGTTTTACTGCTGTGAACAGACACCATGGCCAAGGCAACTCTTAATAAGGGCAACATTTAATTGGGGCTGGTTTACAGGTTCAGGGGTTCAGTCCATTATCATCAAGGCAGAGCATGGCAGAGTCCAGGCAGGCATGGTGCAGGAGGAGTTGAGTTCTACATCTTCATCTGAAGGCTGCTAACAGAAGACTGGCTGGCTCCCAGGCAGCTAAGATGAGGGTTGTAAGGCCCCTGCCCACAATGACACACCTACTCCAACAAGGCCACACCTACTCCGTCTAACAAGGCCACACCACCAAATAGTGCCACTTACTGGGCCAAGCATATTCAAACTATCACAAATGGGTAGAAAATGAAAGAGAGGAAAAGATGAGGCACTTACCAGTACCCCCTGGAGGTACTAGTGTGCCCCCTCCCCTTTATGGTTCAGACAGCTGTCACTCCATGTTCTCAGACCTCAGGGTCCCAATGGCTTATCCCTGGTTGCCGTCTCAGAGAGTCCCCTATCTTGTGGGTTCTGAGTCACTGCTCATCCCAGCGGGCCTGTGTGAGTTTCTCAAGCTGAATTCTGTTTCTGGTCAGGCTCTCCTAACCCAGGACCTCGCTCTGACAATCCCTCACAACAGGATCATCTCTGAAATGTGATCAGTGAAGGATGACAAGGAGACATTGAGGAGCATGTCCCCAGAGAGGTCTATGGCCTAGCCTGGAGGGTGGAAATCACGCAGTAAAAACCATGGGCAGACCCAGCCATTCTCAATCAGGGAGTGTACGTTTCTTACAACAGCAAAATAGTGGAAACGAGCGGGCCAGGCCAGAAGCTACCATTGTGGAAGTTAGGGTGTGGAGTTTTGTCCCACAGTGGCTTCATGGGGACATTACCTTGTGGTTGTCCCCATGGATAGAATCCTGCCTCAAAGATGGCATTTGTGATGGGGGGGGGGGGCTGAATGAGAATGGCACCCCGTAGGCTCTCATGTTTGAATACTTGGTCTCCAGTTGGTGGCACTGTGGCCTTGTTGGAGGAGGCGTGGCCTTGTTGGAGGAGGCATGGCCTTGTCGGGGGAGGCGTGGCCTTGTCAGAGGAGGCGTGGCCTTGTTGGAGGTTGTACATCACTAAAGGGTAGGCTTTGAGGTTTCAAAGTTAGCAGTTCTGCTCTCTGCTTGCGGGTGAGTTGTGAGCTCCCAGCTACTGCCCCACACCATGCCTGCCTGCCTGCCTGCTTGCCTGCCTGCCTGCCTGCCTGCCTGCCTGCTGCCAAGCTCTCTGCCATGACTGTCGTAGACGCTAATCATCTGCAATCATGAGCCTCACTGGTTCTAACTCCAATCCAACCACATACCCATGTCCCCACCTATGGAGGCCAGAGTTTAACATCAGGGGCCCTCCCCTGATAGAGTTTCTCACTAATCTCATAGTTTAAGCTAGACTGGAAGGCTAGACTAAGAGCCTGCCACTCCCTGCCTCCCTAGTGCTGGGGTTACAGGTCCATAGCACTACACCAGTTGTTGTTGTTGTTGTTCTCCTCCTCCTCCTCCCTCCTCTTCCTCCTCCTCCCCTCCCTCCTCCTCCTCTCTGAGCTTCTGGCAATCCAAAGTTAGGTCCTCAGACTCCTGCAGCACTCTAACCCCTGAGCCATCTCCCCAGCTGCCAGCGGTTGGATCTTATGCTGCCAGGACCTTGTGCATGCCAGGCAACCGCTCTACCGCTGAGGCCCCTCCCTAGCCCTTAGGCGTGATTGGTTCTGTTTCTAGATATGATCGAAACAGCGACAGCACAGGGCAGATAAGACTCTTATTGTGGAACAATATTTATCAAGGTAAAAAAATGTTCATAATCTATTAAGTACAGTGAAGTACATATAAGATATGATCTAATCTTTTGAAACTTTTTGTGCTTTTGTGTACTCAAAGACCATTAGAAGATAAATTTAAACGTCTATAATAATTACCTTGGAGCAGAGGAATTAAGTGCTTCTCTTTTTTTCTTCAGGTTTTATCTATTTTTTTCTACAGAAATGATCATTTTACAGTCTAAAAAGAAGTGTACTTAAAAACACAGCTTTCCACTATATTCTTTAAGTGGGGAGTTTAAATTTTATTTTACACGAAGTGAAAAATATTGGGCTCCAGTTTTCAAAGGGAGTCGGCTGATGCCCACGAGGCTAACGTGAAAAAGAAGTGCACCTCTCAACTGCCCTTGGGTTCTCTATTGCTACCACACAACCACAGCCAGCCTATCTTCTCCTCCATGGACCCAGAGACTGGGGATGAATTCCTGGGCAAAGTCACAGTCGTGGTTCTTTATTTGGTTTTACTGCATAGAACCCATCCCACTCCTGGTGACAGGGACAGCCAGTCCACACGCATGAGGTAATCCGTCCATCCCTGGCACTGCTAGAAACACCTCTGCTTGGTCAGAATGAGCGCCAGCCTGCCCCACCCCCACCGACGACGGTGAGAGGTCTCCCTGTAAACTTTACCACTGCACCCACGGCTGGTACAGAGAAGACCCTCAGCAGACATGGGGCTGACTTAAGGGAGGCTCGCTGCACTTACCAGGTCTTCTAGGAGTTCAGGGTTGAGTCTGACACAAGGGGGCCTGGCCCTCACCGAGCCTTGGGTCACAAATGTAAAAGAAAAGGTGTCCGCTGTGACAGAGGCCATGGCCAAGGAGCCGTGATCCAAGGAGAGCAGAGGGCACAGGTGTGGGAAACCAAACTTCTAATCCCTGTGTTAAAAGACTTAAGAGTCTAGGTCCTCTCTCCGGAAATGATGAGGATGGGTGAGGTCTGAGGGTGGGGCCCCTAGGATGGCATAAGTGGCTCTTGCACTCGCTCTCTCAGAACAATGAACTCTGGTCAGAGAGGCCAAGCAGACGCTTCCTCAGTGTCACGGACGCGTGGGCCCATGAGCCAAATACACTTCTCTTTATGAGACATGCAGTTCCACTTGCTCTGTCATCCTCACAGGAAGCGCCCTAGGGAAAGGGAACCAGACCTGCACGTGTGACATTTAGGAGGGGGAGGGGCTGGCTGGGGGCAGGGGATGGAGGAGGAGGCAAAAGTGGTGACAGGTTGGGGCAGAAAGCACAGGTGCAGCGGTAGGCAGAGGCACACTTGGGGGTGGGGAGCGAGAGAGGAGAGCAGAGGGACTGAAAATGCAGTTTGTGCCCCTCACAGTGGAGCACTGAAGAAGCATCGCCAGCTGAATTCCTCGCCAGAACATCCTCGCCAGGAGCCGGCCTTTGGCAGCACTCGGGATGTGATCATCAGTAAAGGTCCCGGGATGCCTTTGGCTTGGGCAGACGGCCGTCTGGAAGGCACGTGCTGCACCACAAGCTAGGCTCCGCTGAAGGGACCACGCCAGCCAGTGTGCCCATGGCTACTAGCAGGGCTGGGGGAGAGGCCTAGCTCACCTGCTGGAAACCTGGCCTGGGATGCAAACCGCTTGTCCCGGCTGGGTGGAGACCTCATCGGGTGGCCTCACTTGCTTTGGGGACTGTTTTATTCTCCCCCCACTTTCATGGGGGGGGGGTTGTTTATCCTTTCATTTCCTAGTTTGATTTCCTTTTAATAAAGCTCCAATCTTCTCCTGGCTCACCCCATGGGAAAAGGGATTAGTCACAGTGTGGCCGGCAGGAGGGCAGACAGAAGGGCGGGAGCCACAGAGGCTCAGGCCTAGCAGGGTGCAGAAGCACCTCCAGAATTTAGGGGGACAGAGAGCAAATTCAGGAGTGACCTGTTGGGATACCCTCTGGGGGGGGGGGCTACTTCTTCCTCAGTCCAAGGCATACGTGCAACACAAGTAGCTTCTTCCCAGATGAAACCTGAGGCCAGAGCTCCAGCCCCAGCCCAGGGCCCCAGACTCTGATTGAGGTACATGCAGTCGCTTCTCGCTTCTCACACCTGGTTCCTCACTGGAATGAGAGGGACGCAGATGATGAGAGCGAGGATTATTGCAAGTTCAGCCAAGAAAACACAGATGCAAGTCAAGGTGAGTATGACTGGCCATCGCAAGCAAGCAAGCAAAGAAAGAAAGAAAGAAAGAAAGAAAGAAAGAAAGAAAGAAAGAAAGAAAGAAGGAAAGCGGGGCTGGAGAGATGGCTCGGGTGGTTAAGAGCACCGGCTGCTCTTCCAGAGGTCCTGAGTTCAATTCCCAGCAACCACACGGTGGTTCTCAACCATCTGTAATGGGATCTGATGCCCTCTTCTGGTGTGTCTGAAGACAGTGACAGTGTACTCATATACATGAAATAAATAACACTTAAAAAAAAATTTCAAGATAGGGCTACAGAAAGGACAGCAGCACACAGGCTAGGCAAGATGCCCAGGAAGAGACTTCCAGCTGTGGGGGCCCAGATGTGCCAGCTGCAGATGGCTGCCTCTGAAGGAAGAGCGCTGGCTACAGGGCAGACGCTGCAGGTTGGCCCCAGAAGCTGACCTCAGGGCAAAATGGAGCCCACGGGAAGCACTTTAAAAAAAAATGACAAGAAGACCTCAGCTGAGAGGTTGGTCCATGCCATAGAGGAGAAGACTGATTTACTTATTTATTATTTTTGGGGGGCGGGGACAATATCTCTAGTCCAGGCTGGCCTTGAATGCACAATGTAGCTAAGGCTAACCTTGAACTCCGGATCCTCTTACCTCTGCCCTCCCAAGTTCAGAGTTGATGCAGTGCTGAGGATAAACCAGGTTTATGCAGTGCTGAGGATTGAGCCCCAGGTTCTATGTATGCTAGGCAAACATTCTGAGCTATATCCCCAGTCCCTAAATGGAATTTTGCCCATGTGTATTTAAAGTATGCATTTAGAAGTGTCTGGACACTTCGATGGACAGATATTGAGGGGAGGGCCTCTGTCTGGGTAGTGGCGACAGGATGCGTTTTCCCAGACAGTCCCTGTAGTTAGTTCCAATCTTGCCCCAGCTCCCTGCAGAAAACCTCAAAACCAGCAGATCTCACAGAAGAGAATCAACCTTTCTGCCAACAATACCCCTAAACACAGCTTGCATCCTCTGGCTATCAAGGCATTAAAAGCCACAAAGGGCACGTGCAACTGTGAGAGCCCCGACCTCCTAAAGCCTCCCTTGTCCAGAGACCAGGAAGCACGCTCCACACTGATATTTTCAGCCGTCTCAGCCCCCCACCCCCACCCCAAGCTGACATTTCTAGAAAAGACAATCCTCGGCGTGGCTGCCAGGAGCAAAGTCGTGTACACAGCTTTCTGGATCCGTGCCCACCACTTCGTTCAGGGATTGTTAAGCTCAAAGCCATCGCTCTTTGAAGACTGCTGGTAGCTTTCTGGCTTTAGGGAGCACAGGCGACAGTTGGAAACAAGTGTCAGCCGATAAAAGGGGGCTGCAGGGGCTGGGCCCCTGATTCCTTTCCCTGGCGGAGCATGTGACTGATACTAGCGTGACACAGGATTAGCAATGGGGATAAGCGTGCCACAGTAGTGTCTTTGCACGTGACCAGGTCAGGAGGTCACTGACGAGGTTATCCCACTTCTAAATTTGCACAGACCTTACCCTGCCCACGCTTCAGATTCCCCAACAAGATATTTTCACCACCAGAGCCTGAGTGGCTCTGATAATGATTTCCCAGCCTGGCATCAGTAGCACCTTAGCCTTGGCAGATGACAGACCTAACTACCCCTGCTGCTGAAGTCACTTGCTGCCACCGTGTAGTAGGTACAGCCTTTGGATCATCGCTTTGACATCTAAATGTTTGTGCCAGAACTGTATCTGTACTCAAGACATCTAAGCGTTTTCTTGCGCTTATTTCCTGAACAACAGGCGCTGTTAGCACTGTGGTCATGTTCACATTGTACTATTTGTGCTGACCTGGTTTCCGCACACACGCAGGATGTGTGTTGGCTATATACAGATACAGTACCATTTCATGCAAGGGGCTTGAGCATCTGCACACATTAGTGCCTGTGGGGTCCTGTAGCCAGTCCCCCTGGCTACCCAGAGGTACATTGCATTTACACACACACACACACACACACACACACACACACACACACACACACGATGTCTCTCTCTTTCTCTCTCCCCCTCCCTTCCTCCCTCCTTTTTTCTTTTTTTGTTTTTTCGAGACAGGGTTTCTCTGTATAGCCCTGGCTGTCTGAAACTCACTCTGTAGACCAGGCTGGCCTAGAACTCAGAGATCTGCCTGCTTCTGCCTCCTAAGTGCTGGGATTAAAGGCATGCGCGACCACTGCCCGGTTCTGATGCTTCTCTTGTGTGTGTGTACGTGTGTGTGTGTGTGTGTACGTGTTTGTGTGTACAGGATCATGTCTGTGTGAACGGGTGCAAGTGGAGGTCGGAAGACAACCTGAAGTATCATTCCTCAGCATTATTCATCATGTTTTTTGAGTGTCTTGCTGGGCTGGAGCTCAGCAGCAGATGGGTCTGGAAGGCCAGGGAACGCAACCCCGACCCCCCATGCTCATATCTTGATTTCCCCAGTGCCAGAGCCACACACCTGCGCCATCACGCTGGCCTTTTAAAACTGTGGGTCCGCTGTCCTCTGTTCCTGCAAGCCCCAGGGTCCTCCATCTGGGAAATGAGGTTACATGACAATGGATCTTAAACACGTGCTACTTCTCGGTAAATAATAAGCCCTTAGCAAGCATAAGCTATAACAGCATTGTTAAATTAAATGGAAGATGGTCCGGAGTTCATCTGCCAGGCATGGAAACCACCTGCTGGGAGGGGGGGACAGGCTGGTGTGGATGCTAAGGCCCAGGGAACCTGTCCCCAACAGCTGCCATCCCAAAGACAGCCATGCCCCATCGCCACAGCAGTGTCCCTTCCCCCTCTTAGATGAAACTGGAACTAGACCTGAACACTCTTGAGAGTAGAAAGTAGGGAACCACAAAATTTGGCTGAGGGGCAGCACTTGCTAATGTGGCCACAGACCTGCCCTACAGAGACATCAGTCACACACACACACACACACACACACACACACACACATACCCCAGTAGCCTTGAGCCATCCACACAGGCATGTTCAGTCTGTTGACACAGCTCGGTTCACGTTCCCTCTCTGCCTGTGTGGAGATGCTGACAGACAGACAGACAGACAGACACACACATACACACACACACACACCCCTCACATCCTCCTGGCCCCATGCTGATCCGTCCCCGCAGACGTCATCAAATACCTCCCTCCACCTCTAGCCTGTAAGCCTGACGGACTCCCGGACCTGTCCCTTCCATCCTTCACTGGATGAAGGAAGCACAGATGGATCCAGGCCACACAAGCAGCCCGAGATAGCGATCCCCCCCTCTCTGGGGAGGGCTATGCTGCCTGTGGCAGCGAGAACGTGACGGTCTCGGGGTGGATACTGGGTTGAAGACAAACCGTGAACCCCAGAAGCAAGAGACAGATTCGACCCAAGCTATCTGCGAAGGCGGGGTGTATACACTCAACAACAGGACATCTGTGAATGGTCAAGTGGAAAAGAGGCTTTCGCAGGCCCGGGGCAGCGTGTAGGCCACCTGTGATCCCCAGAAGAGCGCTGAGCTGTCCTTAGAGAGCTCTGGGTCCTGGAGGATTGCAGCCGGGCTGCTCCATGTCCCTTCCGTCTCCCCCAGTCGTCATCCAGTCGGGAAGGCCACCTGCACACGGCCACTCGTGTTCAAGAGCCAGCCGTGTAGCTCACCCCAAACCTCCAATGCAGCCATCGCTCCCAGACAGCGGCTACAGATGTCTGCTGAGTGCCTGCGCGGCACCAGGGGTTCCAAGGACTGTGTCACCAAGACAGACTTGGCCCTGCCTTCCCAGGTTCATGGAAGGAGACATGGGAATGGCAAACCTTCACAGTCTGTGTCACCAGGATTAGGAAGTTAGCCCCTGGGGAAAGAGGTGTGTGTCTTGAAGGCATCCCTGTGGTGCTGAGGATACTGAATGGCCAGATGCATGGACAGGGCATCTAGAGTTGCATCTGAGCCCCTTATGTTGTCAATGAAAATAAAGAAACCTCTAAAATAGGCTAAAACAAGAAGGAGAACGTACTGCTCTCAGCTCTTCTTTCTGGCCATCAGATAACCAACACGTCATCATCTATTCACAGAGTAATGGGCCTTCCTTCAATGGCTTCCTTGAAGGCAGTAAAGTCATCACGAATTATTGCCCCAAATGGAATCGTGTCAAGGAAGAGCCAAGAGGCAGCATCGGCTAGTGTTCCTGTCACAGGAGGCTCAGTGTGACCCCTGGAGAGACCAGAGGGAGGCTGCCCACCTCCCTGTCCTGTGGTGTCTGAGCCATCTGTGAAGTGCACCCGGGGAAAGGACGCCTGGCCTCCCTGCCCACAAGCACACTCTGAAAAGTGGGACCGAGGGATGGGAGTCATTCCTGTCAGGTAAGAGTCGAACAATCTGGAAAGAGGGTCTAAACAGGTTTGTCTGAGCAAAAAGACGAACTGGAACCAGGGACCGGGGCTGGTCTCTGTGAGCAGACTGGGCTGGTGCTATCAGAGGCAAGGGACTCTAGGGCTCAGGAGGACAGGACCCAGCAAGTTTCCAAACGAATACCTAAGAGTCTGGGCAGGGTGCCAGCGATCTCCCGGCCGTCAATACATGGTGAGTTGAATTAGTAGACGCCATACGTGAACAGGAGAGACGTGTGAATGAGCTACCTGCGGACACAGCTGAAGAATTCAACAAGAAGAGAGCTGTAGTGTCTGTTGTCTGCTGTGCCCTCTCCCATGGGGACCTGCCTTACTGACGCTTCCCTGCGAGCTCCACTTTGGGGTCAGCTCCCTTTGACTTTGGAACACAGATGAGCAGTTCGTGTCCCTGTGGGTCTCAGAGGAGAGAAACCACACACTGGGCTCCCTGGGACCCGGAAGAACCTCAGCTTTGTCCCTGAAACTTTCCGGGGAAGCCTCCCTCCACAGCAGATGGCCAGCGTGACATGGAGAGACACCTCACTGTCTGATTTCACTGTCTGATATCTCAGGGGGGTTGTTGTTCTTTTGGTTTGGTGGTTGTTGTCCTAAACAGCAGGGTCTCATGCAGCCCAGGCTTGCCTCAAACTCACTATATAGCAAAGGATGAAGTGAATTCTTGATCCTCCAGCCTTCACCACCCCCCCCCCAGTACTGGGATACCGAGATATGTGCTACCATCTCACATACACAGCACAGGGGACTAAACGCAGGGGGTTTGTGTACACGCGTGGAAAGTACTCTATCAGCTGAGATGCATCTGCAGCCCTCTTGATTATAATCCCTGGCAGAAGGCTTCCATCTCTTCCACCAAGAAGAGCCATTCTCTGCGCTGAGGGGTTTTGATGGAAGGAACTAAACCAGGTGCACACAGCCCACCCGCTTATCCACCGTGCCAGTGAGTGATTGCACGCCGCATCCACGGGCGCCATGTTTTCCTGCTCTATGCAACTAACACTGGCAATGGTCTCTCATCCAAACTCCTCGATGCCCTGGGGTGTCTCCTTCCCCTCATCTTCAGTCTTTACTCTCCAGCCGGTGGACTGAGGAACAAGAGTCCAGCTGCCACAGAATCTTACCACTGTACGGCTCTAACCGCTACAGGACAGAGAGGTTAAGCAACTCACCCAAAGCCACACAGCTAGGATGGCGGGCAGAATTCTAAGCGGAGCCCTGGGGTTCCTTCCTATATCTCAGCATGAGGCTGAGATATGAAGGAGTATAACAGGATACTGCTGTTCTTACTATCTGTGACCCAGTGAAAAAGTCCTAAAAACATAAGTGAAATCATTCCGTGATTGGTTAGGCTAATCAGAAGAAGCATGTGTAACCTAAACGGGCCCAAGCTAATTGGGCGACCATCCTTTATGAGACTTAGTCTTCTCAGGGCTTGGAGAGACTAGAACTCTAGACCCAGAGCAGCAAGCTGTTTTGAGTCCTCTACCTACAAAGGAATGACTACCAACAACCCTGTAGGTATGTGTAGGTGTGTGTAGGTGTGTGTAGGTGTGTGTAGATGTGTGTAGGTATGTGTAGGTGTGTGTAGGTGTAGATTTCCCAGAAGGAATCTTCTGCCCTGAAGATTCCACACTTCATAAGAGGTTGATGAGGCCTGGTCTAATGAAACTTTATGAGAATACAGAGACCCTGAGACACCACACACAGGTTGCTGCTTGTGGCCTTTTCTGGCCTGCTGCAGTTTTTGTTGCTGTAACAGAACACCTGTGGCTATGTAAGTTATAAATGGTGGAGGTTAGCTTGGTTCAGATCTGAACTCTGTTTGGTACTTGCGGTTTTTCAGCTGGTGAAAGCAAGACACTGGGAATGAAACAAGGAAGGGCCTGTCTCCTAACAACAAAAGCTCTTAATGGGCTAAGGTGCCCCCCAAGAGTGGGAACTCCCCAGGGAATGGTACTAATGTCCTCAAAAAGGCCGCAGCCCCTAAGCAGCTCTCAACATTGTGACCCTGGAGACCCAGCATCAGCAAGACACACGGTGAGGACCAACCACATTCTTATCATATGGCCGCTCATGAAAACTAGGGGAAAAATCTATATCCTGGGAACAGCTAGGTTGACATTTGTTTCACAGACACAGACACAAATCTGGCTCCCAAGGGTCTAGACTGGGACACGCTCGGGTGGCCTGGCCGCACAGGGCTCCTCGGACCCCCGTTGCTTTGCTGGCCAAATCTTAAAAAGGAAAGGTCAAGCCATGGCGGCGCACGCCATTTATCCCGGCACTTGGGAGGCAGAGGCAGGCGGATGTCTGTGTTCGAGACAGAGTGAGATCCAGGGCAGCCAGGGTTATACAGAGAAACCTTGTCTCGAAAAATAAGAATTAAAAAAAAAAGGAAAGATCACGAAATCTTGGGGTTCCAGACCCACGCCGCAAGCTGCCAGCCCCGCCCACACACCCGGCTCTAGCGGCTTTCATGCAGAGCAGCAGGCACGGAGGTGGGCGGTTTGAGTTTAGCCTCCACAAGGGAAGAGGGCATGAAATACAGGGATGAAAAGAAATACTGGCCCCAAGACTGTGCCGGGATCCACCGAGGAAAGGTGAGGCCACCGGGGAAGCTGGGGACCCAGGAGGAGGCGCGGAATGGGGGGCGGGGGAACCTACTCTGACCTACAGAAGCCATTTCCAGCAGGGAAGGGGAAGTCCAGGCTCTGTTACCCTGAACACAGAAACATGTTTCACGGAGCATCCGTGGCCCACAATCAAAATCCACGCCTTCCAAGGAGGAAACTGGAAGCGCTTCAAACACAGCACGCCTTGACGGCCCATGTTGTGCCTGACAGCCCGGAATAGAAAGCTTTGCCCTTTTCTTTTATGGAATGTGTAAAACAACCCTAGGTGTCTTGTCTGGGTGTGAGTGGTGGGTGGGGTGTCGCCATGAGGTAAGCTTGGATCTGCTTCCAAGGAGGCAGACAGAAGGACGGCTGGATGGAGGAGTGCCCCTGTGATTAAAAAAAAAAAAAAAAAAAAAAAAACCTGGGCAGAAGCAACAAAAGGGAAAACGGGCTTATTAGGTTCCTCATTCCACGGTACAGCCCTGGGAAGTCAGGTTAGTAGGAACATGCAGCAACTCAGTCACATCACAAACCCACAGTCAAGAGCAGAGAGCAGGGCTCAGCTGGGTCTTCCTGCTCTAACGCAATCCAGAATCCTCTTCCTAGGGAACAGTGGTGCCCACAGTGGGAGCATCGTCCTACCTCAATGGAGACCCTCACAGACATCTGCAAGGCCAACCCAATTTAGACAGTCCCTCACTGGGATTCTTCCCCCGTGTCTATATGTCGACAGTTAACACTAACCACTCCCTTCTCAACCATCCCGTTCTCGACAGTACTAGGGATCGAACCCAGGACCTTATGAATGCTAGACAAACAGACTATCCCAGCTCTATATCCCTATACCTCCTTTTTTATTTTTTAGTCTGAGTCAGGGCCTTACTGCATTGCCCAGTTAGCCCTCCAACATGTGATCCTCCTGCTTCAGCCTTCCAAGTAGCTGAGATTGCAGGCTTAAGGACCTGCTCCTAACCCCAGCTTTTCAACGTGTGCTGGTGTCCCAAGACGTCCCTGCACATGTTCTGTGCTGCTGAAGAGCCCTAGCAGATCATCATTTAGCACACTGTGTGCGGCAGCAGGCAAGGAGTGATGGTCTCGGATGGCTGAGGGCCATCTCCTGTTAACTTTCACACGAGAGCTGTGTGACTTAAGGAGAGTTGTTAACCTCTCTGAACATCAGCATTATTGCCTGCCTATTGAAATACATCATCTAGCCTTTCTCCTCTGGGACTGAATGAATAACATAAAAAACTTAGAAGAAGGGAGGATTTATCAAAGTTCACCGTTTCAGGGGGTTCAGACCACCACGGTCATTGGTCCATCGCCTGGGCAGACGGAGGGAGCATCTGGCAGAGGCGAATTGTCACTTCAGGATGGACAGGAAACAGTGTATGAGAAGTGGATAGGGACGAGGCAGAATCTCCACAGGCCAGCCTCCAAGGACCTATTCCCCCAGCTAGGTTTCAACTCAAAAAAGTTCCCAAATCAGCAGCTGAGAATCCAGTATTCAGTAGGACAACCTGCATTGGTCAGATAAAATCCAAACCAAATGGGGGAGTGTCCACCTAGCGGGATTTGGGAAGACTGGATGCATGTGCAGAGTCGGGCACAGTAAGGCGACCCCCACTATCGTGGCAGCCTGGGCCACCAACGCCGATCCTGTCATCACTAACACCGGCATCGCATAGTCAACAGGCACCGACCAAGGCTGGGAATCTGCTCTAGCCTCCCCCTTCCTGGACAGACTCAGAGATGCACTGAACACCGAAGCTATGGGACGCTCGCCTGACTGAGCCGTCTCCTTCTGTATGCTGTAAACCTGGGGTTCAGTCAAGCCTGGTGACTGAGCCTGGTGTCTGGGGGGTCCTGGCTCCTGAATTCCATGATCAGCTGATGAGGGCACTCAACGGCTTGATCAATATTGATAACTAGGCTCTCCATGTATTATCATGTGAAGTCAATATACCCAAGCACGTGGCACAGCATCCAGGCTCCTTGGAACTTCCTGGCTCACACAAATAAAACCCCGAAGTCTTAGGTACAACTGCCAGCATGGGGCCACAACCAGCGGTATGCCTGACAATGAAATATTATTCAGCTCCAAATGCTAACAAGCTACAAGCCATAATAGGACTCAGGAAACCTAAATGCATATCCCTAACCCTAACCCTAACCCTAACCTTAAACAGATCTGTGAAGACTGCATGCAATGTGATCCCAACAGAACAGTTGGAATCTAGAAAAGGCAGAACTACAGAGACAAGAAAGACCAGGAGTTGGAAACTGGGAAATGGGTGGAGCCTTTATGATACTCTAGAACCCACAAATCCAGGACAGAAGTCCTACCTACCCCTAAGTCAGGCACGGTGACCCTGTTCATCATCCCCGAGCTCTGGATACTGAGACAGGAGGATTGTGAGTTCTAGGTAGGCCTGGGTTATCCAGGAGAGCCTGTCTCAATAAAACAAGAAAAATAGGGAGCTATGATGTGCATATGAATTTTGGGTGAGATGTCAGTGAGGCCGTCAGGGTAATGGGCATTTGGAGGTGGGGGAGGGGGAGGATGGAGTCAGAGAGACACAGAAATAGAGACAGAGACAGAGAAACAGAGAGCTACAGAGAGATAGACAGAGACAGAGACAGAGGTGCTCAAGAAACACAGCTGAAAGAGGAGGCAGAGAAAGCCAGAAGCACGGAGGATGCGTGGAGGGTCGTGAAATGCTGGGCTCGGCACAGCTGCGGGACCCATGCATCACAGCAGTTATGGCTGTGGAAGATTAAAACAGGCAAACTTTGAGCAGAGAGTGGGCGGGGCTCACTAGGCTCCGCCCCTAGCCAGGGAGCTCTTCCTCTTCATTGATGGGTAGTCTGGACTGAGAAGCACTCTTTGGGGGTGTGGCCAATGGCAGGCTGTCCATACTCCAGCATGTGGCCCCTACATGCACGCCCAGTGGGCAGCACTAAATGAACTCAGTAGGTTACTTAAAGGAAGAGGAGACTTGGAGGGGAGGAAGTGGGATTAAGTTGGGAGGCAGACATGTCCGGGAAGACTGAGGGGAGTGGAAGGAGGGAAGTTGTGGGGGAGGGTGAGGATGTTTCATTGCATACATGTATGAGAGTCTCAGAGTAGAAATGAAAATCTGGATATGACATGTTCATCTGCAAGCCCTGTTTTGGGGGCGGAGAGCTGAGACAGGAGGACTACACTGGAGCTTGCTGGCCTCCAGCCTAACTCCAGGTTCAGTGAGAGGCCCTGTCTCAGGGGGATGAGGTACATCTGACATCGTCCTCTGGCCTCTACATGCATGTTCATGCATGTACACACATGCACAGGTACATAGCTGTGAGCATACACACACACACACACACACACACACTCCTGAAACCAAGTCCCACCATGCAGCAGGCCATTGCCTAGAGATTCTCACAGGAAGGCAGCCTGCATCCATGGACTCCAGAGGCACAGTACAGCAAAAACAAGCACAGAATCGGCTCGCCCAGCAAACAGGGCTCTTTGCCCCTGCTCTTCCTGCCCCTGTAAAGTCTCTCAGCTTTGCCTGGCCCTCAGGGGTTCATGAATACTTCTCTTAAGGGTCACATGAATAGACAAAAGTCCTGCTTTTTTAAAAGGGAAGTTTTTAGTGACATAATTGTCAGAGGGAACGCTGGTTGGAAGGGATTGCACAGAGAGTTACGAGGCTTTCCAAAAGCCTTTCTTATTAAACCACTCACTATAAATCCTTTCCCAAAATAGCTCCGACTAACTTGGGAGAAAGCCAATCATAATTAGCGGGAACCAGAAATGCAGAATATTTCTCCAAAAAAATGCATTTCTCATACTTTATGTCCACACAGTAGAAGTGACCCACTGCTAAGAAAGAGACTGTGTCTTTCACGAACAAACGGGCCTCGTGTTTGGCCGGTGTCCTTAAGGAGGGTCAACAGTCCTGCTGTGTGCTGTGTGTTTAGAAAAATCATGGGCTCTCATTGGGCCAAGAGTCGGCAGCTCTGAGTCCCTCTCCTTCATTATGTCCCCACTCGTCACCCAGCATCCCGACCCTCTGCAGTAGAACGCAGAGGGAATGCTATATTCTAAATGCGCAGAGGTCAAGTTAATGAGAGTTCTACTGCCTTCCGGGCGAGATTTGGAGACGAGAAAAAAGATGGAAAAATAAATGATATCCTGTAGTGTTCCACCGGACACAGATTTGGGTTCCCATGGCATCGACTGAAGAGTCCTCTAGAAGACGGTTCAAGAACCTTGTTTCCTTTATAGAATGAAATAGCAAAACATCAGTGAGTTGCCTATTAGTCTGCTGGCGGAGACCCAGGATGACCCCGAGAGCCCTGAAGGGCATGTTCAGGGCTCTGTGTGTATCGTCAGACACTCATCTTTTTCTTCTGAAGCCAGGGCCCCTCTGGTTTCTCATTGTAAGAGGAGGTCATTTTTGCAGACTCAGAAGGGTTTACACAGCTGCTCAGAGACAAAGCCAGAAATACAGGCTGCAAAAGCTCACTTTGATTTTGCCTAGTGTTGAGGCTTACGCAGCGCTTTGCCTTCCTGTGTGTGTTCAGGGGCATGCTGTGTGTGTGTGTGTGTGTGTGTGTGTGTGTACAGACATCAATGTCAGATGTCTTCTTCAGTTATTGCCCCAAAACTTCCTTTTGAAATATGGTTTCCCACTAAGCCTAGAGCTCTTGGGTTTGACTAGATAAACCAGCCAGTGAGCACAGGGACTCTCCTGTCTCCACCCTTCCCCAGTGCTGCACCTAAGGATGTGCATTGCCACAGCTGGTTTTCACATCCTGGGGACACACTGGTCCTAGCAAGTGCTTTCCTGCACTGGTCTTCTCAGCAGCCCCAGAGGTGGGGTTTTTAAGGGTATAACTACCATAGGAGAGGTCACAAAGACCAGGCCCTGGCTGTCTGTGGAAGGAAAGAAGAGAGATAGCAGAAGTGCTGGCACACTGGCAAGGCCATGAGGGTACAGCTGGAAGAGGGGGTCACTGAAACCAGCCCTGTGTTCAGACCTTTGGCTTCCACAAGCCTGAGAAACCAACTCCCCTGTGGAAGCCCCCAGCCCCGGGGCACCTTGTTATGGTGGTCACAGTCCACCGAAGCACCTGAAAATATCACAGAGATTTCAGTTCAAGCATGCTGCCTGCCCAGATGCCACCACACAAGTAGGCACAGTTATTATCTTCGTTTTGTATCCATTCCTTATTCCCTCCCTCCTTCATTCATCTATTTGGTAACTAGGTAACAAGCACCATTCATTCCTTCCTTCCACAAACACATCCCAAGCATCACACAGCTTTCTCCAGAATCCCTTTGATTCCAAGGAAGCCCAAATGCAACATCCAGGAGGCCCATGTATGATTCACAGACCACCCACACTTGACCTCTAGGGATGCCACCAGGGCGCCTGGCCCCTCTATCTCAGGCTCCCTGGCTGTGACAGCCACTTTCTACCTATTGTTTAAAGCCATCTCTTTCCTTTTCTCCTCCTGCCAATCATGCACTGACCCCTTTTCAAGCCTCCAAATTGCGGTTTGAATGTAATTGCTCTGACAATTCCCCAGTAGCTGGGCTGGAGCGCAGAGCATCTTAATGAGATGCGGGGTTGCTCCATGCAAGGCTTCCCTTTGCCAGATGGGCCTCGATTCTGCGATTCTGCCTGGCGTTCCCACCATCCTCCGAAGATGGGGGCCCCAGCTTCCGCTGACAGCGAGCAGTGCTATGTTCTGTGCTCTCAAGAGCCCTCATTCATACAGTCTCTCTGCTGGCCTGCCATTTTCAGAACGAACAGAGACCCGGAGAGATGAGGCTCTGTGGATTGAGCCTCATTTCAGTCCGCAGAGGGAATCTTAGAGAGGCCAGTTTCTCCAATCCCAAAATTAAACAGCCCTTCCCGACTTCATCTTGCAACCACAGGTGGCAAGGCTGACTGGCCCGTCGTGCCCAGTATTTTAGCCGAATGCACACCAGGCTCTGAGCAGGATGGTGCATCCACGAGAAAATACCACTAACCAGATCAAGCATAGCACCCCACAGTCTGCCAACAGCTACCCATGTCGTACTACGTCTGGGGAGGGCACTGTTTTTAGAGTCCCAGGAACGCCTTGGTTGTCTCAGCAAAGCCTTGAATTGTGAGGAGACTGGATCTCAGCGAGCGAAGGGTTCTAGCCATGCCCACTAATTTACATATTGGTCCACACAGTTCCCCCCTCTGACTCCCCAGATGAATAACCCCAAGAGAGAGCAGAAATGGCTACTTTACAATCCTTGGGCACAGCCAGATGGGCTCTGGGTCTTAGTATGTGACAGTCACAGACTGACCCCTGAGCTGAGGGCCTGTGACCCTGGCTGGGGTTGTAATGACCACTGTGTCATATGTGCCTGCCACAGCTCCAGGCTTTTCTGCTGTGTTGTCTTCATTTAGCAATCACAATAAACCTGTGAAGTAGTTACCGTTATCCTTACATGGGGAGATCTGGAAACTGAGGCACGCAGAGAGGTTAAGTACCTCACTCAGTGCCATGTAGTTTGTAACTAGGAGGGCCATCTGCTGTGAGCCAGCATGTTTTCTGCCCTCTCTGGCCTGGACAGTTAGGTTTAGCCTGACCCACTATTTATTAAAAGCGAGAGCTGGCAAGATGGGTCAGTGGGTAGAAGCACTCGTGGGTCAAGCCTGCCTGCCTGCCTTCCCTTCCCCAGGTGGGAGGGGAGAAGTGCTTTACAAAGTTGTCTTCTGTTTTTCACAGGTGTCCCATGACGAATGTACCCTCTCCTACACACATACGATAAAGTGCTGTACATGTACATGTGTGTAATTGTGAGTTTATGTGCACAGAGGCCACAATGAGTCAGATCCTCAGGAGCTAGAGTTACAGGTAGTTGTGAACCACCTGAGGTTGGGGCTCGGTACTGAACTTGGGTCCTCTGCAGGAGAAGTAAGCTCTCTTAGCCACAGAGACATCTCCCCAGCCCCCAGTATTAGAGAGTTGTTCAATATTAAAATCTTCGACCTTCCTTCTTGTCACATCTATAAAATGGGGGAGACAATACTTCTATTCCCAAATGCTGTCACAAAAATGAAACACACCAGGCTGGGTAACTAAGGAAGAAAGGAGTCTTCCTAAGCTCACAGTGGGGAAGGGAGAAAGTACAAACTTCACAGTGAGCATTCTCGGAAACAGCGCCCTAAGGAGTGTGTGTAGAAGACAGCTCACACAAGTGACAGGAGCCAAGGACATGGGGAGGGGGCCTGGATTCTTCTAGAATTCTCTCCAGGGAACTGCCAGGCATCCAAGGAGAACTCCATTAATTCCCTGTCTCCCAGGACAGGGCCCCAAGTATTCTAACCATGTCTATCTATCTTTCTCTTAAAGGCCCTATCCCCTACCATACAGGAGACCACACGGGGACACACTCCAACCAAACCATTATAGTCACCTGCTGCCCTCACCAGGCTACATCTCGGAGGGGCTGGCCTTGTGAGTGCTCTGGGAGCCCAGGAGATGCCACAGAACCAGGACAAAGCAGGTCTTAACACATTTTACTGGGGATGGCCACAAGGTTTAGTCCTTTTCTTAATTTCTCTCTCTCCCCCTCCTCCTCCTCCTCTCCCTCTTTCTCTTTCTCTTCCTCCTCCTCCTCTTCATTATGGCTGTAGTCCTTGTACCAAGCCCAGTGGTGGCACCTCCCGCCTGCAGAACTCACTCTATCGGCGAGTTTGTACACATTTCAGGCAGACACTTTAGCTGCATCCCAGGGGGGTTTCCTGCTGGTGAGTGTGATGAGCCTATGCAAGGGTCACGGGTGGGACAAAGGCCTGGCTTTGCTACCTCTGCCTTTTCACAGGCCCTCAATGATCCTCACAGGCCTCTCTAATGGAGGCAGGAGGATTCCCGCTGTGGTCAGCAGCAGACAGCCTCTAGCTTGCTGTTTTTCCCTCAGGGGTTTTCACCTTTAGGGTGGGCTTTGGGACATAAAGCCATGGTAAACCAGGGCATTGGTATTCCCATTTTCAGGACTCAATGGGCTGTGGGACTTCGCTCATCTGAGAGCACAGGCTATGCCTCCCCGAAGCATCCCTTGGACCTCACATGCAGGGAAGGGTCCCTTTGCTGCCGCATATGAGGTTTCTATTGCTGCCGAGGCTGATTACCCCAAACTCTGCAGTTTAAGACAATATGTTTTACTCTCATGGGATTCTGGAGATCAAAACACTAAAGTCAAGGTGTAGGCAATTTTGCCTACTCCATGAGACACAAAGGGAAAACCCACCCTGCCTTTTTCTGCATTTATTTATGTAATTAATTAATTAATTAATTTTTGAGACAGCGTTTCAGAGAGCCCTGGCTGGTCTCATAGTCTGTTTATCGCTGAAGATGACTTTGAATTCCCAATTCTCCTACATCCATCTCTGGAGTGCTGGGACTACAGGCATACTTTACCACACCCGGTTTCCATGTTGCTAGGGAATCAAACTGAGCAGTTCATGAATGTTTAGAGACATGCTCTGTACAAAATGAACTGCATCCCCACCCAGTCTGTCTGTCTGACTGTGACAACCTTGTCTCCATCTCATGGTTTATGACACACAGTGTATCTCCCTCCCTAGAGAGTCCAGGTTTATGACATGTATCTTCCTAGAGAGTCCAGGACAACCTGACTTTATAACTCCTCCTTGTGGCTGCGCGGTTCCCTTAGTCACGTACAGGATACTCCCATGATGTGGGAGGGCACAGGATACTCCCATGATGTGGGGGAGGGGGGCGACCAAAGCTTGGAAAGTCATCAGCTACAGACCTGGGGTTCTAATGACCTGGGTGAAGGTTAGGGACGCTCTCTGTTCCCTAAGGGCGTAAGCAGCCCAGGGTTCTTGAAGGCTGCTCAGCTTTGATTCTCCACAGGTTCCTCTGTCTGAGCCTGGAGGACAGTGCCTCAACGGGCTGTCCCTGTCCTGTAGCTTTTGGCCAGGATGCCCTGTGGAAAGCTTTGAGGTCAGGTGGGAAGAGCTTTCCAAGGTTTGTGCTGGATCTGGGCAAACAGGGTAAAACAGAAGGGGGTCTTGAGAGAGACAGGGTTTCCCTAACTGCTGGAGGGACCATGCCTGCGCACCACGCCTGCGCACCACGCACCACGCCTGCGCAGTAATTGCAAATTACAAATGGCAGCAATTTGCCTTCTGCACTTTCAGCAAGGCCTTTATCTTAGCAAGATGCTTAGCCTGCCCCCCCCTCTGATGCAGTTACATCATCATAACCCAGAGAGAGGAGGGGGAGGGGAGGGGAGGGGAGGGGAGAGAAGGGGGGATCTCAGGTAACCCAAGCTACTTCAAACACACGATGTGGCCAACAATGACCCCTAACTTCTCATTTTTCTGCCTCCACTTCCCAAGTCCGGGGACGGCAGGTTTGTAGCACGCTCTGCCCCATTTTATATAGCGCTGAGGACTGAACTCAAAACTTGGTGTGCGCTAGGCCAGCACTCAAATGACCAGTGTGCAGCCCCAGCCCCTCCCGACCTTATTATTAGCAAAAAGAAAATCACATCCGTATATACCGCTCCCTCGTAACTCGAAATAACTATTTTCTTGCTCAAGGGTGTAAAAATGACACTTCATTATGGGCAGTAGAATGAATGAATAAATAAATGAGGGAGGGAATGAATGAGCATGCAAGTAAATAAACAAGGGCTTTCTGTTTCTCTAGCTGGTCCTCATTAAGGAAAGGGTGAACGAGCCATTCACTGACTGCGCGCCTCTCAGGGGATGCCCCTGCCGGTTCCCTGGTGAGCTAAGGATGCCAGAGGGCAGCCACGCCCTGAGGAAAGGCCTCGATCTTCTCTGCGATCTCTGTTTCTCTTTCAGGCTGCCTCCCCCAAGAACGGGACTAATTGGGTGTCAGCCGCTCATGAACTCCCCAGCGCATCAAAGAGTCACTCACACACGTCTCAAACACCAGCTCATTTATCCCTGTCACACGAAAGCAATCTTAGCAAGACACGACTGAACCGAGTTTCTGAACCCATTCAGGGGATACAGATACCAAGGTGGGTGAGCAGGAGACGGAGGTGGGCGGAGCAGTATGGAGGGGGGCGGAGCAGTATGGAGGGGGGCGGAGCAGTACGGAGGTGGGCGGAGCAGTACAGTAGTGGGCTAGGCTGTGCCTTTGAAGGACAAGAGTCTCAAGGCAGCCTTTAAGTCTCCTCATTTTCAAACCGCCATTCTAGGGTGCGACTTCCCTGCAAATCAGGACGTGATCTGCAAGCAAGCCCACCAGCCCTGGAATATAGGTCCTTGGGAATGTCAATCACAGAACTGCAGAGCTGCCTGGCTGAGCTCAGGCTGTCCCTACACAGTGGGTAAACCGTGTTCCTTCTTGATAGTCTTTCTGGTTGCTGTTGAAAAGGAGAAACTAGAATGTTCCACTGGCAAAATCCATGGGTCTGTGTTTTCCCAATTCTTTTCCAGTTCTTTGTCCAGAGAAATAAGTGGACTTTTCTGTTTGGTTTATGTTGTTTGTATGCCTTTGGGGCGTGCGTGTTAATTTGAAACAGGACTCTCACTTAACCTGAAGCTCACGGATCCTGTGAGACTACAGGACTACAGGACTGCTCACCTCCCCAATGCTGGAATCACAGGGCACCACACCAAACACCGCAGCAGACGCCACACCTGGGACACCACACCCAACACCAGCTTTCTTTCCCCCACGTCTTAAAATCTGTGTACTGGGGTCTGAACTCGGGTCCCTCGTGCTTGTGCCGCCAACACCGCCCAACCAAGCCACCTGCCCGAACCTTGTTTGGTGTTTGACACAGGGTCTCACATAGCTCAGGCTGGCCTCCAGTTCCACAATGATAACTTTCCATCTCTGACCCATTTGCTGTTACCTCACAAGGGCGGCCGCGATCACCGTCTGTACCACCACGCTGCTCTTCAAGCAGAGCTGGGAATCAAATCCAGGGCTTCGTGCCTTTTGTGTGTAAGTTAACCTTGCAGCGCATGCGCTCAGCGAGCAACTATGCCTGGCTCTCACCTGCGCTCTCACCAACAGAAGCCCAGTGAGCCCATTACTAATCAGGACCACAGACTCTGAATGGACAGCTCGAGGCTTGCCCAGCCCGCAGCCCGCTCTCCCTGGCAGGTCTCTCCTGTTAATAGCGGACAGATCCAGCACAGTCCATATCACTCTTCCAACACCAGTACTTGGTAGGGCTTCAGTGCCAGCATGGAAGATGGCTGCCAAACCACCTCCGCTGAAATCTGAAGAACGCGTGGAACACCGAAATAGGTCCCCCACCCCCACCCCCGCGGGCAAGGAACGTGAACCAAGAAGAAACTTACACATGGTTACTATGTCTGGGCAGGGCACGCTCAAAAAAGGAACATCTAAAAACAGCCGCCTAACATTTTCATTTTTATTTTAAGAGACAAAAAAAAAAGTTCCAACCCCATAGAAGTGCTAGCTTCCTGTAATGTCCCTGAGTCAGACATTGTCTCTAGTTTGTCTCTAGTCTCTGCAAACACACTCTTGGCTTGCGAATGCTCAGCCCAGCTCAACAAAGTGCCTGTGTGAGTCTGAGGGAGAGTTAGCCACACCAGGAAGGGAAATGTACTTGCAGGCACAGAATGCATGGTCTCCCATTTCCCTGAACCCAGTCACTGGGGACAGAGGTATACTGAGAACCCTGTGGGAAAACTTTATTTTTTTTTAATTTTTTTTTTGTTTTTTGTTTTTTGTTTTTGTTTTTGTTTTTGTTTTTTGGATTTGGTATTTTTTGGCCTTGAACTCAGAAATCTGCCTGCCTCTGCCTCAGCCTCTGCCTCCCAGAGTGCTGGGATTACAGGCCTGCACCACTACCGCCCAACTGTGTGGGAAAACTTCAAATTTAAAAATATATATATATACTAGCTGCTAAACTTGGCTGCATGTCACACTGTTGTTCTGTTGACTTCATAGAAATCAACTCATTCCATTTTGGAACAACCCAGAGATCTAGAAACTGCCAGCACCCCACCCTACCCCCACCCCACCATACATACACACTTTACAGATTAAGAAACTGGGATTCAGGGAGATTAAGAGAGTACCCCGAATTCCCTTACCAGGGCAGGGGCATCTGGCTTTACCAAGTCTTAACTGCTGTGTGACACAATGTGGTTAACTGAGGTTAAATCATTCATTTGTAGTTTCCAGATGAGGAAATCAAAGCCCCCTCCCCCAAGATCCTGAATTCCCTCTGTAAGGTGGTCCAGTCCTGCCTGTGAGGGGAAGAGTTCAAATATGAGGGAGTGACTTGGGCTCCCAAATGCCTTCACCTTCAGTTAAACTGTGTCTTTGGAGACCTGTGGCATCATGGGTAGGTGGGGGGGGGGCTGGTAGGGAGGACTGCCACACTCCTGGTATTTACCGTTCTCTAGAACTTAAGTTCTCAGAGAGTCAAGCGCAGGCACCACTAGCCTGCATGCAGAGGGACTCTTCTTCCCCGAACCCCAGAGCCCTGGATAGTTTTATATCAACTTGACACAAGCTAGCATCATCAGGGGGTGGGGGGGGCCCTCAAATGAGAAATTGCCTCCCTAAGATCCAGCTGTAGGCAAGGCTGTAGGGCATTTTCCGAATTAGCCCAGCCCATTGTGGGTAGCTTTGCTCCTGGTGGTTCCCAGGTTCTAGAAGCAACCAGGCTGAGCAAGCCAGGGGAAGCAAGCCAGTAAGCAGCACCCCTCCATGGCCTCTGGATCAGCTCCTGCATCCAGGTTCCTGCACTGTGTGAGTTCCTGTCCCGACTTCCTTTGATGATGGACTGCGATGTGGAAACATAAGCTGAATAAACCCCCTTCCTCTCCAAGTTGCTTTGGTCATGGCGTCTCACCTCAGCAGTAGAAACCCTAACTAAGACCCCAGATGCTCTTCCACTGTGGTGTCTAGCTGTCTCTGGCCACATGTCAAGCTCACAGGGCCCAGGAGAAAGTGGCTGTGTTTAGAGCCTCCATAACTCATATTAGGTTTTGAATGTGAAACACCCACAGTAGGCTCCTGTATTTGGGCACTTGGTTCCCTGCTGGTGGTACTATTTTGGGGGTGGGTGTCTGTGAGAGTTTTAGGAGATGGGTCCTCACTGGAGGAAGTGAGTAGTTTTCAGAAGGCAGGTCTTGAGGTACAGCCTGGCAGGGTTTCCAGCCAAACTCTCCCTGCTTTCTGTCTGACACCCGGATGTAATGAGCCAGCGGCGTTTCCAGCCACCATGCCTTCGGTGGCTGCTTGATAGGCAGTGTCTCCTCAATTCTTAGAATAAATGATCATTTGAAATGTAAATAAATTATATCGAATAAAAAAAAAAGACAAAAGAAAAAAAAAGAAAAAAAAAAGAATAAATGAGAAAGGTACCTAACTCAATACACACCGAGGAGTCCCTACCAGGGCTTGGCTAGGAAGCCAAGTAGGTTCCAGACTCACAAGTCACAGTCCCTACCCTCTAGAGGGCTCCTTACCTCAAGAAGCTAGTGCAAATGAACCAGGACACACCAGCAAACAATGACAGCTAGGTCACTTCAGTGGCCACATCATTCCAGTACACAACCCTGGCTCCAGACAGCGTAAGAAAATCAGAACAGCGACTGCCTTTGGTTTTTTTGTTTGTTCGTTTTTTACCAGTGACATGTAGAGATGGTATTTTGAGTGCCCTGGGCTGGATGAAATATCTGATTAAAATTCATTTCCCCTGTCTGCTTTGTACCTCTGGGCTAACAGAAAATCCTCAGAGGAAGGAAAGCAGGGGGTGTTTCCCTATGGAGGTCTCTTCTGGAAGCAGCAGCAGCAGCAGCAGCAGCAGCAGCAGTCGCAGCAATAACTCATCAAGCCACAGCAACACCACAGCCTGGCTCATCTGCTGCACGCCCAGACACTCTACATGTCTTCAAAAGTTAAGTCTGAAAAAGCTAAAACCTTTGCGCCTTTTCATTCCTGTTTTATAAGCAAACTCTCCAGTGTTGAAAAACATTTGCCTGAGACCAGAGTATGTCCTGGGGGGAGGAGGAGACCCCCCTCCTCCCCTCTCCCCTGCAAAGCAGCGGCCCACAGAGCATGACGACCACACTGGGGCTCCATCTGACAAGGTCAAATTCCAATTGGCCGAGAAGCTGCTTGCATTGTGCAATTTACAGAAAAATCAAATTATGAAGAGGCCTCTCCTAATTGAGGGTAATTCAGGAAATAACTCTCGGTAAGCGGCAGCTTGTCCAGCTGTGTGACCATTTGGCAACAGCTGAGATCATTCCGACACCCCAACGCCGCTTCTCCCACTGAAAAGATGTCAGACTCTGTTCCCACAGACCACCACAGAAAAACTCCAGTAGTTCCAAGCGCTTCCTCGTCGATTTGCCAAAGATTGTGTCAAAGAACGGGGCATTCCCGAATTTTCTGTGTCTGAAACAGAACAACGGCCTACAGAGGCAGCAAGAGTTAGCCACGAACTCACAGGCAGAGCATCCCCGCCCCAGAGGGAGGGGGTGAATTAACTCCCCTCCCCACCCCCCACCTTCCACCCCCCCCACACACCCCCATTCCCAAGGTCCTCACAGAGGGGGCTTGGGGCAGACACACCTACAGCTTTCCAAACTACGCCACTGTGTTTGCTCACTGTCTAGGACCTGTGTGCAGTGGGCATGTTTATACACACACTGCTCATGGAGACCGAGACATTCACGGCCTTGGAAATGGGTGTCTCTAGCTCCCGAAGGGCCTGAGATACGACACAAATCAAAACGGGGTGCGTTCTCAGTGGGTGACTCCTAACTCTGTCCTGACAATGATGAACAAAGTTGGATCTGAGTGTGTCCTCAGAGACAGGAAACCCCAGAGATTTCCCTGTCTGTGCGCTCCGAGTTCTGCGGTTGCAGGTGTGCACTGCTGGGCCCCACCTTCTGTGTGAGTGCTGGGGTTGGAACCCAGACCCTCCTGCTTGTGGGGCAAGCCTTTCCTGAATGAGCAGTTGCTCCACTCAGCCTTTGGCATGTGAGGTCTTCCATTCACAGAAACTCATAAGACGGGTGCTTTCCTCTAATTCTCTACAGAACAAACTGAGGTCTGTGGAGGCTGGGTAATGGCCGCAGGTCATATACCCTCACTTCAGGTATCCAGTCCTCTCCTATGACCTGAATTACATCTCCCTCCAGGTCTCCACCTGTCCTAACTTGATTGGATATCTGACCGGGGCAGATTTTTTGACGGAGTATAATGGAGCTACTAACCATGGCTAAAAAAAAAAAAAAAAAAAAAAAAAAAACGACAGCCCACTGTCCCTGGCTTTGCAGAGATCCTCGCTGGCCTAATGTCACTTGGCATGAATAATGTAGCACTCGAGAGACTGCTATAGGTAGGGATGGGTTAATGTAATAGTCCGTCTTTGCTAGCCAGCTGCCGTTCTGCTAGGCCATCTCTCGGTAACAGCTCTGCGGAAGGAGCCGGTCTCCGACTGAATCAATCCCTCTTTGGCCGGTGGACAGCTGTTGGGTCAAAGCAAGATAATGAGACGGGTCCATCATTAGCCAGGTGGCCGGTGATGAAGAGATCGACACAGCAGAGTGAGGGTTGAACAACCGCTGCCCCTCCTGGCCATCTTAGGCAGGTACCACCCCCAGCGTTCTCTGCAAACAGCAAACTGCAGAAGCAAAGCAACCTCCCCATCCCCCCCTTTTTTAAAAAAAAGATTTATTATATGTAAGTACACTGTACCTGTCTTTAGACACACCAGAAGAGGGCGTCAGATCTCATTACAGATGGCTGTGAGCTACCATGTGGTTGCCGGGATTTGAAATCAGGATCTCCGGAAGAGCAGTCAGTGCTCTTACCCGCTGAGCCATCTCTCTAGCCCCAGCCTCCCGCTTCTTGATTATTTGGAAGATGCAACTGATCCCTGGAAACCTCATCAGATGTCTGGTCATTCCCCTCCGCCCACAGGAGAGGAAAGATTTCAGGCCTGAGTGTATCGTTAAAACAAGAACACAAGATAGCTTGTGTTAGACTCCAAAGTGTCTCTCACTGATGGCCCTGGAGGCCCTCTCAGCCCTGGGCTGCTGAACTCTGAAGCCCAGAACAATTACCTCGGAAGCCTTGGGACATAGTGACAGAGTGGCAAAGTCCTAGACTGGATAAAAATCAGGCACTGAGGGAAAGCCTCGGCCCTGGGCAATTCTTCACATCTCTAAGTTCATCTCGTGTGTGGCCACAGCTGAGAGCTACTGGTTTATCAACAATAACTTCGCTTTACAGAGAGTGGTGCGGAGACCAAGAGTTGGGGTGTCGGGGAGGCCTTCAGCTCTGGAGAAGCCCTACCGCTTAACAAGCAGCTGCGTTGGAGGTACAAGTGCTTCAGGAACTGAGTGTCTCTCTGCCCTGCTGCACACTGACTTCACTTCCACTCCCTCTAGATGAGGACTATGACCCAAGCTCCCTGGGACTGTGTGTTTTTCCTCTCCCTTCCAACCCGGCTCCAGCAACTCCTGACTCAATGTGAACGACTGTGGACCTTACCCTGCTCTAAGTCATCTTCAAAGCCGGTCTCTCCTAGCATCGTCTATGTCTTCAACGGCCTGGCTCAAGGGCAACTTCCTCTTTAGAGTCCCCACTGTGCATAGGGCTTGGGGAGGAGAGGGGTGCTAACACCACATCTCCTCTCACCCTTTCCTGCTGTCTCTCTTCTGGGACCTTTTTTGCTCTGTTTATTCTTTAAGAACCCGTAGGACCAGCAAAATATGTTAAGCACTGCAGAAAACACTACTTAAGGTCAGGGTGAGGGATGTATCCACAGGCCCCTTCCAGCCCCGGACCACGCTATCAGTGTAATATTTTCAGTTGGATGAACACCTCTAAGGAGCGAGAACCACCACCCAACAGCAGAGTTCTTAGAGGTGACTTCTGCTTAACCCAGCTCTAAGCCAGGACACAAAGTCCTCTCCTGCCTTGGCCAGACAAACACCAGACTAAAGACAGAAAACTGCCATCTGCCACTGTGTACAGGACATTTACTGTGAGTTCCGCGCCACTCCACGGCCTCAGCTCTGGCCACAGACGGCTGTCTATCTGGGCCCAAGGTCCCATTCCCAGGCTGGGCCCATGCCTCACCTTTGATATAGTAGGAAAGAGATCCTTCTGGAAGCTCTTTTCTACCTGGAGGAAAAGCACCAGGGTCTCCTCCTCTTACAGGCTAGCCAGGTCAGAAAGACCCAGTTCTGTTGTTTAGTACTATGTGATATTAGCACACTGCGTAGCCTCTTTAAAAACTCAGTTACCTTCTGAAAAATGGGGTTATCAGAGACCTTCATCTGGAAGGGGACATTGTAAAGTCTCAGTGAGGGATTGGGCCATGGCTCACTGGTAGGGAAAATGGCTGCTCAGTGGCCAAGGGGCCTTGGGTTCCATCTTCAACCCAACAAAAGCAAGACCAGACACCCGTGTTTGGGAAATGTCTGGACTCGTCACAGATGTGTGTCCCATGTTCAGTAAACACCAACAGTCCTTTCTCCTTCCTCCCCTTCCTCTTCACCCCATCCTTAATCCTGTGCATCCCTGGAGGAGAAGAACGTTCAGTTCAGTACACCAAGAGGTGACAGAGATAAGTGGGACCTCAGCGTTTCAGCCCTATTCAGCAGCACATCACCCAGATAAACATCTGGACCCAGGAAGCCCCGTTTAGACCTAGCTATGCTGCTTGCAAGTTCGTGGCCAGCACCAAGCCATGCCTCCTGCCCCCTTAGAACGCTCTAATGACAGGGCAGGCACACATGCTAAAGAAAGCCATAGCGGGGCAGGCCAAACCGCGTGAATGATACTGTGAGGATTTCAGGGAAGCCATGAGAGGCCGGGAGGTGGGGAGGCAGGAGGACAAGCTGTCTCACCCTCGACGGCATTCAGGGACAATTACACCCTCTCACCCAGCTGAGAGCAGTTCTCTGCCCCGTGGGTCAGCACTGAGCGGGGGCAGCCTGCAGATGGCTCGGCCCACAAGTCTGTGGTTGGCAACTCCTGAACTTTCGGTGACTCGGCGCCAGCTGATCCGATCAGCAATTATGTTTTATTTTGGGGCCAGGGAGACAGCAGAGCACCAGGGAAATTATAAGACATTACAGTGCTATTTGGCTAAGAATATCAACTGTGAAGGATTTTTTTTTTCTTAACCAATTGTTCTTTAGATAGTTTGGGGTTTTCAGTGCACTAAGAAGTTAGGGTAGAGGCAACTGTCCCTGGGCTGGGTTTGGCTCTTTATCCAATGAAAACCTTGCTGGATAGACATCTGTTTGTGGGAGGAGGGTGGTTCCTACTGAGAGGATTTTGAGGGTAAGAGTCACTAGTACCAGTCACTAGTAACTGAGTGCAATCTCTCCAGACTGGGAGGAGGCATTCCTTCTGTGGTTGGATCCGCACTGTTTCGTACTAGCAATCTGGACTCAAATAAATCATATGCAATTATTAGTTTCGCTTCTCTAGCCATAAAAGGGGAAATAACATCTAGCTCAGAGTTCATCATACAGATCCAGTGAGCTGAACCCAAGACCCAGAAAGTGTCTGGCTTAGCATATTGCATCTGAGGTAAGTAAGAAGGTGCTTCTGGCTGTAAGGTGAATTTCTGGTCCTAAGAAATAAATGGTCTCTGGTTTTGGCCATCCTGTTATTAAGACCAAATAGACACCCAGCAAAAAAAATAAAAAAATAATAAAAATAAAAATAAAAAGCTGTGAACACCATTTCTGGGAGCTGTTCCTGTCAGAGTAATTGGAGAGTTTGTCACTTGCCTCGGTGACTACCTTGTTCCAGGCTCGGCAGCCGAGCTGGGAGGAAACGCTGAGGAAGCACAGGGAGCTCAGTTGAGACTGGAGATGGCTCAGGATGGCAACGCTGTCTAAGCTCATCAGAGTGTGTGTGTGTCCCCTTCTCTTAACTCTGCAGCCCATCACTAACTAAAAGCAAGACCCACTTAAGGACTGCGCGTGGGAACGGGGCATAATTGCCACTTGTGAAAGAAACCAGACCCAGAAAAAAAGATCTTAGACTACACCCCCAGGAAACGGGGTGATCTTCCCGAAAGAGTGTTTGCTGGATGGTCTGGAGAGCCCAGACAGTGTGCCCAAGATGCCCTTGAAGGACAGTGACTCACTTACCAGCACCCTCGTCTGTGAGGGGCAGAGCTGAATGTACCTTTCAGCAACAAAACACTCTACCTCTGTGAGGAGGGGTGGCAGTAGATGGGACAGTCACCTCTCCTTTGACTGGTCTGCCAAGAAACCATACGGGGCTGTGCTCACCAGCCCGGGACAGAGCCAGCACCCGTTACAGGTGCCTGTGTTAGCTTCAGACCCCTCTATGCCCAGTGTCTGTCCTGCCAGGGGGACATTGAGTAAACAAACCAGGAAAGCATAAACCCCACAGCGGGTGGCTGGCGCGGAAGGTCACTGTATCGCCTCCTGAATCCAGCAGTTGGTAATAGTCCCAGAATGTCTTAAAGACGAATAGCAGTCAAAGCTTGGTTATGAAGCCTATGCACAGTCACAGAGCTAGGAAATGATGTCACTGGACTTGGACACCAAGTCTGACTCTGAAGTCGAGGAAAGAGACAGATCACATCCAGTCATCCTCCAGAGTCCCAGAGGGATGTCGGGAGACGGGCACCTCGTGAGGGCTCAGTCACACCTTCCGGCTTGCGCTGCTAGATACGTGGGAAGTGGGATCCTGAACCTTGAGCTTTGTTCTCTCAAAAGTCACAAATACTTGGGGACCCCTGACATCAAGCAGGCCCAGTGTAAGGCCCCGGATGTAAATGGCAGACAAGACTCAGTCCATGAGCTTTCTACCCAGAGGGCCAGCCTTAGAAGAAGCGGCTCTCCGCCTATGCATCTAGTGCTGTTCATCAACGGCAAAGAGACACCCAGCAAAAAAGCTGTGACCACCATTTCTGGGAGCCGTTCAGGTCAGATTGATGACAGAGAACACGGATGGTTCTGATGGAGTAGCTTGGATGGGTATTGATAGAGTACACCAGAAATCCTATGTGTGGTCAAAGGCTGATTTGTTGTCTTCATGAACATGACAGAGTAGATAGGCTAGGAAACTTAGTCACAATGGCCAGGTCACGGGGGCAGCAAAGGAACCCAATATCAAATCTCCAGCAGAAGAAGGTTTTTTGTTAGTTTGTTTGTTTTATTTGATATATTTTTTTATTTACATTTCAAATGATTTCCCCTTTTCTGGCTCCCCAAAGAAGTTTTAAGAGACATTTAGTTTGCAATCCTCCGTGTGCTCTGTCCAAGTCACATCTAGAGCCCCAAGACAGAGAATCAACAGAACACCACTGAGCACCATCAGGTCACTGAAGGTGCCCAGATTCTAGTCCTACCCCCCACCCCCACCCCTCATCCCCACCCCCCACCCCTCACTCCCTACCGCCCACCCCCACCTACACACACACACACACACACACACACACAAGGAGCAAGTTGGTAGACTACAGAGAAAGGGAACAAAGACGCTTTTAAGTTTGTGCCTTTGCAATGACTCCAAGAATCTGTCCTCTGAGACCTGAGTATTATCCTCTCCCACCAGGCACCATAGTCTATGGAAATACAAAATTAAGAATGGAGAACAGAACGAAGGCCTGAGCTCCTCCGCAGACTGTCTCTCCTCAGCCCGCACTCATTTCTCAGCAGTTACTAAGACCCGTTGGCTCAGTCACTCAATCAGGAGCAACACTAACTAACAGACATTCCTATAGAAGGACCAGCTCAAGAGTCTCCACACCAACTCAAGTGGCCTGAGGCCATGGCTGTGCTGACCAGGCCTCCTGGTTACTGCTTGCTTCCTAAGGAAGGCATGGAAGGCCCAGAAGGCCTGGAAGGCACGCTCCTCTCCCACCCACCCCCAACCTCCATGCTTGCCACCTTGTTAACTAATCAACCAAAAAACCCAGCAACGGTCACTTTACATCCACACCCCAACCAGGGGGTCTTCAGCCGTGAGGTCATCGCTGGGTCTCACTAACTCCATGTGGAGTTTGCCCACGTGCACGCCTTTCTGGGGGTGCCAGTGGAGGCTTGCAAGAGCTTGTAGGCTCTTGAAGTTCCGAGTCCCATTGCCAGGACCTGAGACGATGTGACCCCAAAGACCCAAACCCCAGGAGGGTTAAAAGTACAGTCCCGCACAAATCCTCCACATTTCTTAAACAACTTTTTCTACAACTTACACAACGTTCCTAGACTACACCTATCCAAAAGGCTTGAGACAAGACATGGTTGATATTTGGGCTCCCCTGTGGATTTCTGGACTTTCTGCACATGCGTAATGAGGCTCCTTGGGAACAGGATACACATCTGTGCATGAGGATTCATTTATATTGCATATGCATCTTACATACAGTGTCCTGAGATAACTTTGTACAATATTTCAGCACACCTGTGTTTTACCTGTGATCCATCGCATAAAATCAGACATGGAATTTTCCACTTGTGGTAAATTGGGTTTGGGGCGTGTTTCCAGTTAAGGATGCTGGACATGAAGACAATCACCAAAGGTAAAGTGTCAGGCAGGGGAGGGCATGTCAAAGCCCCAGAACACACTGATAGCATCAATGGAGGACTGGGGTCCTACCTGGGTGGGGTTGTAGAGCTCCTGCAGTGGACTTCGAGATCCCTTCCGGCAGCAGATGTCCACACCAAAGGGGTTCCTCCGCATGACTGAGGAGAGAAAGCAGCTCATCAGAAAACAGCTACAAAGGTCCGCTGTCTGACAGAGGAGAGGGCATCCGGGAAGGAGGAAGAAACAGGATGCAAAGAGGAAAGAGCAGCTCCTAGCAACGAGCCCACTGCTGTCATGGCCGCCACAGCACCGTGCTGTTCTGTCCCCCACACCCCGGCGGCACAGACCACACTAAAAATGCTTTCCTACAGCACACAGGAAAACAGGACAAGCATCGAAAGCCCACTGAAATGTAACCACTTTCAGAAGGCATCAGAGTACCCAAGGAAACAAGTGTGGCTGGTGGTAGGGTGTGTATGTGTGTGCTGGAACCTAGTCTCAGTCACCTAGCAACGGGGCTATGATCTGAGAACCGCACTCTTAGGTGACACAGTCACATACGCTGAGAAGGTGCGAGATGGTTATTCACAGAGGTCCCATGACAAGGCTGCTTAGGCAG
Source organism: Apodemus sylvaticus (assembly GCF_947179515.1). Classification (NCBI taxonomy): domain Eukaryota; kingdom Metazoa; phylum Chordata; class Mammalia; order Rodentia; family Muridae; genus Apodemus; species Apodemus sylvaticus. The sequence goes on along the minus strand of NC_067491.1, from coordinate 49,119,008 downwards.
GGCACGGAAGACTGTCACTGTGAGCATTAGCCCTAGCTTTCTGTTGCTGTGACAAAGGCCAGAACTGGAAAAAAAATTAACTTGGAAAGGAAAGGGTTAATTTCACCTTATGGCTTATAGTTCATCCCAAAGGAACAACACATAGGAACCTGGAGGCAGAACAAGATGCTGACACATGACAGGCGGGACACTACTGTCCCCGTTTCCCATGGCCCATTAACCCTGCCTTCACGCCACCCAGGCTCAGGGATGGCGCCATCCACAGTAAGCCGAGCTCTCCACCCGCCAATCAGTAGTAAAGCAAATGTCCTACAGACTTATTATCTAGAAGCCAACCTGATGGAGGCAAGCCTTCAACAGAGGCTCCCTCTGTCTGGGTATGTCAGGCTGACGACAAAGACTAGCCATTACAGCATCTTCATAGGAAGAAACGCATTCTAGAGTAACGATAAAATTGGGTTGAGTGAATACGAACCAGTAACCCAGCTATTCACACTGTCCCATGTCATATCCTGGATGGGACACACTTTGCTTTTAAAGAATGGTGTGTGTTGTTGCATCAGTGCCACCAAAGGCCCAGGAGCATGTCTCTGTAGCAGCTCTGTGATGTTTCTATGGCGCAGGCATTGCTGAGGTAGAAACTTCCACCTCCATCCTGATCCCACACCGTTCTGTGCTGACTGTGTCACACAGCGTGCAGCACAGGCACCGCCAATGCCACCTCCTCCAGGGACCTGAGACCTGGGCTCCTGAGAGTGTGGTGAATCATTTTTGAGGGACTCCTCCACAGTAAATCAAAAGCCCAGTCTCTACCAAGTCTTCTACAATGTTCGTTGTCATGAAAATGTTAACTTGAGGCAGAAAGGACAGAGGTCTGTGCTTCTGGAAAGAGCCGGCACTGATAACTGCTATGAGGATTAGAACTCTACATTCGCCTGCAGCGAGGGGGCCAAGAATCCTTATCAATAGAAAGGAACCCTTTTCTCATATTTCCTGTCTACAAACACCCTAAGTCCATGTACCGCCTACCATACACTAACACCTAATTACAGACAGAGGAAGAGGAAGGAACGAAGGAAGGAAAGAAGGCAGGAAAAAAGGAAGGAAGGAAAAGAAAGAAGGAAGGAGGGAAGAAAAGAGAGGAGAGGAGAGGAGGGGAGAGGAGGGTAGAAGACGAACACAGGAACAGGGCTTTGTTCAAACACCTAACCCTTCCTTACAGAGTATCATCACAATGAAGATTAATGGAGCAAGACCAGCAGAGCCTCCCGGAAGTCCAGGGAGCACTCTGATGTGCCATGGTGGCCAAGTGCACATTCCCTCATTCCCTGGACCAGGCAGCCTGAGTTTTCATCACGGCTCTAACCGTCATACCAGTTGACACAAGACCTCAGGCAAATCCCGCGTCCTCTGTCTGCTTCCTCGCCTGCCTCAGGGAGTGGAAAGAGAATCTCTCTCTGGGCTGCTTGTGAGACTTGAACCAGTTATGATAAAGCCTGCTTAAAGTGTGCCAAGCTGCTGTAGTCACTCTAGGTAATGCACGAGATTTGCGCATAGCAATCTATGATCGATGTGGCTTGGCTGCCGTTGAAAGCTGGGAACACCTCTCTGCCTGAACCGCTATCAGTGGGCTGAGTGGGAACTGGCCACACGTCAATCAAGATACAGTCAGAAGACTAAGAAGCCTGCAGGAAGAGGGCTGAGATGAAGGGGGATGCCTCTGATGTCAGGCTGGGGACAGTGAGGAGCCTGGGGACAGCCTGGGAGGGGCCTGGGGACAGCCTGGGAGGAGGGGGGGGGACCTGGGAGGGGCCTGGGGCATGAGAGGAGCCTGGGAGGAGCCTGGGGCCTGGGAGGAGCCTGGGGCCTGGGAGGGGTCTGGGTGATGGTTCACTTGACAAACTGATAACAGAGAAGCACGAAGGCCTTAGTTTAGATCCCAAGAACCCACATTAAAAAACCAACCAGGGCCGGGTGGTGGTGGCACACGCCTTTAATCCCAGCACTCTGGGAGGCAGAGGCAGGCCGATTTCAGAGTTCGAGGCCAGCCTGGTCTACAGAGTGAGTTCCAGGACAGTCAGGGCTACACAGAGAAACCCTGTCTCAAAAAAACCGAATCCAAAAAAACAAAACAAACAAACAAAAAAAACCAACCAGTTACAGTGGCGATTGTCCACAAGTGGGTATTTCTCCCATCCTGGGGACATAGAGATGAGACCCCTGCAGCTCATTGGCCAACTAACCTTACCGAAGTGCAGAATTCTAGGTTCAATGAGAGGACTGGTCTCAGAAAAGAAGGTGTCACATGATACTTGAAAGCAATCTCTGGCTTTTGCAAATACACACACACACACACACACACACACACACACACTCAGGCGTGCATGCATACACACCAAGCACTCCACCCTCCACACAAGCTCACACACACACACAGACCACTCCCCTCCACACACATATACACACACTCACATATAAACACACATCCACATACACAGGCACACACCTGAACCAACCCCCTCCACACACAGACACACACTCACTCACACACACAATATATTCACACACACACACATACATACCATTCCCCCTCCAGACACTCTCATATTCACACACATTCACACACACACACCTTGTACTCCTCCTCTACACACACACACACACAGTGAAGAGTAGTTATCATAAGCAACAGGTGAGCTGCTCTCCTCCCCGACTCCTCCCTCTGAGCCTTGCAGAGACCCTGAAAGTAAAGCATCCAGCCCAGGAGAAAAGGCCACGTGCCCCGCCCCTGTCCTGGCCTTTCTAACAGAAGGCTGGCAAGCATTTTCTGGAAAGGACAAGTGGCGGTTAGTAAGTGCCACCACTGGGTCAAAGAACAATAGAAGAAGATTGACACGAGGCAGGCTAGCGAGCTTCGGTTATGGACAGGAATCTGACGCTCACCGAATCTTCCTGTGTTAGGAAATATGCTTCCTTTGTTGGCTTGTTTTGATGGTTTAACAAAAACAGGCAGGAGGCAGGGTTTGACCCTGAGGCTGGAGTGTAGAGATCCCCTGTCCTGGAGCCCAGGACCCCAAGACCAGCTCTGCACAGATCCTGCAAGCCCAGAGGCCTTCCTATGGGCGGAGGGAATCTTTGAGCAAAAGTCGACACATAGAAGCCATTAGAATTTCATTAGGCTGTCCAGGAAAACACTGTTTTCTTTGTTCCTTCATGGCTGCCTCAGGAAGGTGAGGGAGAAATTCTTTGTGTTTTTCTTTAATTTATGACTTCATTTTTCATTTCCACCAAAAAGGAGGTGAGGTGTGGAGGGCACGCAGGTCCTCCTTCTGCACAATGGTATCGCAGCACTTGGAGGGGTGAACACGGCCATAAACCGTGTGAAATTACACCCACATTGTGCGAGACTCAAGTGGCCCCACGGCAGCGGACAAGCTCATCGGGACCCGCCGCGCTGTGGAACCCATTAAAAGCCGGCTTTTACAGGAGGCAGTATTATTTAATTGGTTTATTTTTCTAAAACAAGGTCTTTAAGAAGCTTGGACCGTGTGGGGCCTGCAGCTTCAGGTCCTTTACCCGTGACTTCATGGGGCGCCATGTGAACTGACTTTGGCACCCCAGGCCACAGAAGCCAAAGGGGCCTGTGTGCTATTTATAAGCGGGACAAGGCCTGCCCTGTGCGGAAGGCCTGTGCGCGTGGAGAACACAAAACCTTTCAGGGGCATTCCAGTGACCCAAACGGTTCACGGTTTCCATTTTCAGATTTCAGATTTTTGCCTTTAAGGATGAGCAACTGGCTTAGCTAGACAGTCCAGTGGGTACCGGTGGCGGTCTGAGTTTGATCTCTGGGACATCGCATTGTAGAAGGAGAGAAGGGACTCCTGCAACCTGTCTTTTGATGTTCAAGTGGCCCCATGATCATACATACACACGCACACACATGCACTTAGTTAGCTAATTAATTTTCAAGGGACTGATAGAGTGATTGGCTGTAGCGCCTATGTCAACATCCAAACGAACCTCCTCAGCAGTTCCCACGAGCATGCGTGGTAAATAGACTCCACAAATCCTCACAAAAACTCACATCTGCACTTAGGCCGTCACTAGTATAAACGTCCCCAGGGACCGCTGACTGGGAGCCTACACCTTATCTCAAAGAATCTTCAGTGCTTCAAATCTAATTTGTTCAGAGTCTGAGGGGCTCTTGGAGCCATCTGGTCACTCCTGCTCACTCTCAAAGGACAAAGGTGGGTCAGCAGTGGGACAGAATGGTCTGTTATACAAGGGGGGGAGCTATGGAGCTGTCCCCGGCCACCAGGTCTCACATCCAATGTCACTTCCCCTCTGTCTGTCCACAGGGGGTTCTTAGTGCCTCTGTGTGGTGTAAGCTAACATGAGGCAAGGGGCCAGACTATCTGAGGACTTAACTAACGGCACCTTTTTTTTCAGGCAGATGTGAGGCCAAACCACTGGCTGGTAGTTCAGAATGAGGCGGAAAAGTTAGTGAGATTGCTAACAGACTTGTCCCCACAGGGTAGTCCTCCTCCAAGGTGGGGTTACCTTAGCCTTCTTGGGCAACAGAGTTAGGACAGGGTTAGGGCGATAGGAGTGGGTTTAAGAACCTGACTTCCAGAATCTACACAAAAATGTCAGACTTGTCTATACACTCCTGTCCAGGGAGTGGACGCATCCATCAGACAGTCTAACCTAATGAGTGACCTCCAGGCCAGTGAGAGGCCTTGTCTCAAAGGATGGAGACAGGGTTTTAGAGGATGCCCTCTGGCTCCCATGCACACCTCGCACCTGCACAAGTGCATACATGTACATACAAACACACACACACACAAACACACATGCTAGGGGGAGACCTAAAGCAAACAGGCAAAAGTGTTGAGAAAAGTTAATACAAGACGGCAAGTCCCCAGCACAGTGGCGCATGTCCAGTGGACTCCACCGCCGCCTGGGGAGCATACAGCTCATTCCCTTCCCTCGTCAGGCTGCACAGGCTGGGAGAAACCTGCCTCTTACAGTCAATTCCCTATCTGTGTCCATTGGTATTCAAGCTCATACGGCGGAGGCCCTTCCCGATACCCTGCAGGACGACACTGAATAGAACTCTCAGCTGCTGAAGGTCATGAGTATAGATCTAAGGATTCAGGAAATATTCCTTGAGTTATGGAAAAGACAAGCAATAGCCTTCATCTAAGAACCAGGAGGCTCGCTGACTTGGAAGCCTTCCCCAGGGGCTCCATTACCCAGCAGGGAAGAATAGACTTGCTCATTCAAAAGTTCACCTGCCACATAAAACTAGCCACTGAAGGGATCCATCAAACCCAACGGCTTTCCTGAGCACCTCTCCCAGCCCCTTTCTGGTCCCTCTGCAGTTATATAACCGAGTTGGGGTGGGGGGAGGGGGTAGGATGTGCCTGCTTCCGAAAGCACAAGGCCCTGCCCAAGGAAACCACTTGCTAAAGCTTTAACTCAGACTCATAGGAGAGAGACAAGGAGGGTGTCTCTGAGGCTGTGGTGAGACGGTTTTCATGCAAGCACAGGATGTGGCTGTGCGGGACTGAGAGGAGAGGGTGTCTTCAGACCTGGGTGTGATGGAGCCACACCGAGAGAGTAGAAGGAACAAGGGGAGGAATGTTTTCATCCCCCTGAGGTGCTGAAAGCTGGGGGAGTGTTCCCGACGTGTCAGCCACGGGGACAGAGCCTCTAGAATGGGGGCCACTGACTGCATAAACAATGATCCCTTACCCCAGGAGGACACGGAAAACACGGAACCCATGAAACAGGTAGCAGGTGTTCTGCAGATGCTCATCCGTCAGTACCTCGATCTTGAACTTGTAAGAAATAGCATTTCTGTTCAGATGCTACACAGTCTGTGGTTGGCTGTTATTGGAAGACACAGAATGGGCTAAGACACAAAACTCAGAAAGAATGCCACTCACCTCGGGAGCACAGCAGAGGGTAGGGAGAAGGGAAGGAGTGGAAGGGCACCAGAAGGGAAGGCACAGGGACGTCAAAGAAAACTGTGGTTCCCAGGCCTGCTTTATGAGAAACTGTCCAGCTGTGGCTAGAACCAGGGCCTCTCGAGTTCTAATAGGGACAGCAGATGGCCACCTCAGAGTGAACACCTAGAACAGATACTCAGAACTGCTGGACCCGTCAGCTCTCTCCTAAGCATCTTACTATTTGAGCCTGCCTGACAGAGATGGGCCAGGAATCGGACAGGTGGGGCTGGTCTTGGGTGGAGTTATGTGTGAGCTGGTGACTCAAGTCCTACAAGAGCCCCCCACTCAGACCGAGCTCAATGCCAAGCCAAAGCCATCAGGCTGGTGGGACTGTGGCCAATAAAAAGGCTCAAAAGGTGTCTCTAAAATAGCCTTAAATACCAAGTTTTTAACTGAAATCCAAGGATGGTTTCAAACGATAAGAGATTACATATGTACAAAAGAAGTTAATCTATTGCTACAGGAAGTGGCTTGGAGTCTGCCCAAGGCCAGGGCTGGGAACCAAAAGTGACAGTTAACAGACTGGATCTCTTGCTAGCACGACAGCCAACTTAGATTGGGCTGTGGAGGAGTCTACACAGCTCTGTCGGTCTGGCCCGATCCATAGAACGCCACACTTAAAATGAGTAAACTCTATGCATAAATTCAAAGCTCAACAAGACCACTTCCAAAAATAAGCACAGCGATGTTTTCAGGATGAGTATTAATATTTTCGAGATTTCGACCCATTGAGAAGATCCACCTAACAACGGTAACACACGTAAGATTTACTCGAATGCATTTCTGTCCTGGTACAAGTTAAAAACCCTTCCAACATCTCAACGATCGGGCTTGTATTATTTAGATGTTACCTTCTTCTGGGAACTGATGGATTAAAAAAAAAAGGACTTTAAATTTTAAATGCAATTTAAATTATTAAAAGCCAGCTAAAAAGTTTCTTAAAGGCTAAATATTAATCAAAGGGCATTTTAGACACTCACTGGGAGAGCTCATTGGGATTCTTACGAGGTAGGCTATGAAATTCGGGACTTGAATTTTTTTTTTCTACACAACAATCAGCCTTGTGCTAACAACAAACGTGACAGAGGTACTTCAGGCTGACCATAAAGCATGAGAGGCAGCAGCCCAGACCCCAGACTAACCCTATGTTATCTCTGAAGTCCCTCAGCAGGATTTTATAGTGGAGAAACTCAAGACTCCATGGAAAAGTGGTTCAAAGAGCAGGAGCTGGTAGCTGACCCAAGAAAGCCCCTATAAATTCACTGTATACCCCTCCGATGAGAAGAAGCAGACAGCATTCAAACTCCTATCTTGCATCCTCCACGCAGAAGTCATTCCGTGCCTTGAGCGGTTAAGTTTTCAGTCCCAGCCTTGACTGCTAGGGAATTCACCCCCTGCCCTGCAGTTTCCTGGAACGCTTCTGAATGTATTTTGCAGGCTGCAGATAACGCGCCAGCATGCTTTCTTCTGGTGTCTGGTGCCTTGAGTTTGACTTTCCAACTTGGACACGTTGATGTCTGCCTCTGGGGTTCCCCCACGCTTACAGACAAGTGACGCAGCTCTTGGCGAGGAGTCGCCTTTGCCGAAGCTACTGAAACTGGGGCCGTTAACTCCGAGCCTGTTGGCTCCCCGTTTTCAGCCCTGCACAGGACAACTGTACAGGGCAGGCTACATCTGCAGGCTAGTGTCTTGCTGATGGCACCAGCCTTTTCCTGTGCCTATCAAAGGGACGGTCACCCTTGTTTTTCTCAAGACCACCTGGAAGGCTCTGAGTCCTCCCAGCCTCTTGTTTCCTCTTTGTCTCTACCTTATCCTAGAAGGCAGGAAACATGGCGCTTTGGATGAAACTGTGCCCCATCTCCAATTCGTATTTCAAAATGTCAAAATGTATCTTTATTTGGAAATAGAGTCTTTGCTAGTGTAATTGTAGTTTCACAGAGATGAGGTCACAGTGGACGAGGGTGGGTCCCAAGTCACATGACTGGTGCCCAATGAGAGGAGGAGGAGACAGACACACACAGGCAAAAGAGCAGAAGAAGATGGCCAAAGGCACTGGAAGGACTCGATGACAAGATGGAACGGCAAGGGATTGGGGGAGCTGCCCGAAGCTGGGGTGCAAGGTGGGGCAAGGATTCTCCCCTAGAGAAGCCTTCCAGGGGAACACAGTCAACCTACACCTTCACTTTGGGTGTCAACCTTCCAGAAGGTAGGAGGACAAATTTCTGTTGCTTTGAAACATCCAGTGTGGGCTCATGGGTAACACAACTCTAGCACGCTAACATGCGAGAGTTCACGAGACCAGTTCCTCCTTCCTAAAGTTGCTATGAATCCTAAACAAATTGCCCACGCAGAGGCTGAGAGTAAAACCCAGCCCCGGGTCAGTGTGGACGAAAGACCATTAGGCTTCCCAATGACTACTCCATAATTTTTTTTCTAACTGTTCCCCAAAAGAATGCCTTAAAAATCATCTCTCTTCCAATTCAAGCCAAAATCTCACTGCTGCAATGCAGCACGTGTGCGTACGCACACACACACACACACACACACACACACACACAAGCTGTGGGAGATGGAATTAGTTCAGAGCCAAGGGGAGCAACCCCACTGTCATGGGCAGAGGAGGGTGGCGGAAACATGGTGGGCCTAGCATTTGGCCTTGCCGGAGAGAAAGGGCAAAGAGCCCGGATGCTCACTCAAAGGGCTGCTGGCCAGTGGGTCTGTCTGTCCAAAGCAAGAGACAACGAGATAGAATCCCAGCAGAAGGACACACACTCAGGTCATAAAGAGCTACCACCCAGCAACGCAAGCGCCCATTTTCCCTTCTGTGGGTCTAGGTGAGTGAAAGACAAGGAATTAGGTTTCCAGTCGCCCACCTGTCTGATGTGTTTCTGGCACAGAAGCCAAGAGAGTCAACGCTGCTTGAAAAACCACGGCTGTATGTGCCATGTCACTGGAGCCAGGAAGGCTTAAACTCTTCAAACCAGCTTCTACCGGCCTTCCTCTGGGACAGGCACCGAGGGGAGGACGTGATGGAAAGGAATCGTAGTGAGGGCAAAAATAAATCTGTCTGCCGGATCTGGGGGACAGCACAACTGGCAAAATGCTTGTGGAACCAGAGCAAGAATCTGGATTTGATTCCCTGAGCCTGTGTTAAAGCCACGCTCAGTGCTTCTGCTCGAAATCCCAGGACAGGGAGAGCAGAGAGGCAGGTTCTTGGGGCTAGCAAGCCAGCCGGCCTCGTCTACTTCGTAATCTCTGGACCAGTTCAGAGTCCTCGTGTGAAAAAATGAAGTGGTGGCCATGGTGGTGAACACCTTTAATCCTAACACTAGGGGGGTGGAGGCAGGCTTCCCTCCGTGAGCATAAGGTCAACCTGGTCATACAGAGTTCTACATGTTCAGACCCTGCCAATAGATAGATAGATAGATAGATAGATAGATAGATAGATAGATAAATAGACAGACAGACAGACAGGGTGGACAGCTCTAGAGGAATACCCTGAAATTGGCTCTAGTCTAAATACAGACACACACACACAGACACACACATTCACACACACACACACATACAGTCACACAGAAACAGACAGACACACACATTCACACACACACATAGACATACAGTCACACAGAGACAGACACACACACATTCATACTCACACAGACATACACAGTCACACAGAGACAGACACACACACACAGACATACACAGTCACACAGACAGACACACACACACATTCACACATACACACTCACACAGACATACACAGTCACACAGAAACAGACAGACATACACAGTCACACAGAGACAGACAGATACACACACATTCGCATACACACATGCATGCACATTCATTATCATGTTTTCCTTCTAGCAGTTAAACACTGGAAACATTCTAAGATGGCCGAAGGTAGAGAGATAATTTCATGAATTACAGCCCACTTAAGTGCATTTTAGTAAATCATGGCATATCACTAATGAGTTAAACAAACTACTGTAATTCAAAATCCCGATGTAAAATCATGGAATGGCGTTGACACATCAGAATTCAGATAGTAGGTGAGGATCTCACCAACACAGACCTGCATGTTAGCCAGCCGATAGAAATAAAGCAGCCCTGGACCGCTTCTGACCAGTCTTCCTCACGCAGACTTCAACCGAACAGCAGGCCTAGTGCTAATGATGTGACTGAAAGCCACATTCTAAACAAAGGGCTAGAAACTCCCCAAGGAAAACCAAACATTACCTGCAGCCCCACCGGGGATCCTCCAAGCCAGAGCTCTTTTTCTGTCTCCTCCTCACATCTCCTGAAGGGGAGGGATGGAACCCGGGGCCCCCCTTGCTGCTAACACCAAGCTGTCCCCACCTCTTGCCCCCGAGAGATCTTGCCAATGAGAAGGCAGCATATGTGTCAAGATTCCAAGATGCTTGCACACGATCCTTGTCGCTGCCCGTTGAATGAGTGTGCAAGGGACAAAGGGTGTGAAAGCAGGTGCTGGGGGGCGGAGCCACAGATGGGTGGGGTGGGGAGGTGGAGGCGAGGGCAGCTCTGTTGTATGTTGTTTCTTCTTGAAATGTGGCCTGCAGGGAAAGGCCTTAGCAGCTGCATCCTATTAAACATGCCCACGTTTTCGGCTGCCTCCTTCCCTGCATGTCCAAGACGCCTCTGGACCTGGATCCTCAGGCCCTCAGCAGCTAGGCATCAGGGTGGGAGTGGGAGGGAGGGAGGGAGGGAGGGAGGGAGGGGAGAACAAGAACCTTAGGTGACTGTCATGAGTCCCCCAATGAGAATGTTTAGCATTAGAAGACACCCCCCACCAGCTTCATGACAGAAAAGCACAGAGGAGTGCCCCATCTTTCCCAGGCCCCAGCTTCTAGTTGCTGCTGTAAAAGTTTGAAGGTGTGGCCCCTGGGTGTGTTACAGGAACCTTCAGGTTGTGTTTAGCTACTAAAAGTCAGACTCAGCCAGGCAGGGCCTATCTGTGCAATCAAATTAAAAAAGCCATCAAACAATAAGGTATCTTACAATGCTTGTTACATGGACAGGAAGGGAAGCCGCAGCTGCCACTGTGTCAGGAAGGGTCTGGTTCTGGCTGGCTGACACTGGGTCACTGAGGAGGAGGAGGGTCTAAGCAGGACCCATCTTTTGTCCTGAGCACAGGCACACGCTGACTGCCAGGCCTTGGATGACCAACTTCCTCCACAGATTCTCTATGAGTTCTTATCTCCGTGTGACAGAGGAGGAAAGGACATGGGGTCTTTCTTACCCATGGCCTCGGCTGGTGAAGGAAAGACTCCTTCACACCCCAGGGAATGAGTCTCTGAGGCACAAGCAGGGACCAAGTGGCTCAGGACACAGAGGCGGCCACATCTCCACACCGACCTGAGCGACAGCCACATTGTGTACGCTGGGACACTGGCTTCACTTGCAACAGGACAGAACCGTTGATATGGTTCAGTAGGTAAAGGCGCTTGCCAACCAAGCCTGAGAACCTGAGTTCGAGTCCCGGATCCCACAGTGAAAGGAAAGACTCAACTTCTGAGGCTTCAACTCTGTCCTCCACAGGAGAGCCATGGTATGCTCTCTCTCTCTCTCTCTCTCTCTCTCACTCACTCACTCACACACACACACACACACACACACACACACACAGGAGGTGGGAGGGGGAGGGAGAGAGAGAGAGAGAACTTAATTATCAAACTTTTCTGCCTTAATTCTTTTTGTTTTGTTTTGTTTATCGAGACAAGAATTTCTCTATGTAGCCCTGTCTGTCCTAGACCTCAATCCATAGACCAGGTTGGCCTCAAACTCACAGAGAACCACCTCCAGAGTGCTGGGATGCCTTCAAAATTTTAATTGAAGTATATGAAAATAGCTGTCCCTATGTAGGCATGAACAGCATCAATCTCTCAGCAGATCTCACTAGGCTAAGTCTCAGTCGGCTCTGCACTGTTTTCTGCAGTGCCTGAATACAGCAGGCGTGGTGTGTCTTAAAGAATAGAGCTGACTTAGCTTAGGTTACAGAGCCAGGACAGTCTCAGAGCGTGGTGCCAACATGGACTGGGCTCCTGGTGACACCCTCGTGCCACATCTTCAGATGGTAATCTCAACACAGTGAAGGGTATCACATGATAAGACCAGTACGGAAGTGCACACTCAGGGTCTCTCCACCTCTGCTGACAAAGCCGTGTATTATGATGAGAACCCCAGCCTAATGCTGCCATCTAACCTTGGTTGCCTCTCAAAGGCCCCACAGACTATGAACTCTACCTAGATGGTAGGCTTCTGCCTCCCGAGCCTCTAGAGGCACAGCTGCGCCACAGAATATGTCAATGACTGCCAGATGGTCGCCACCTGACCAGACGTGAGCTATCCTCCAGCAGAAACTGAAAGAGCTTGACACCCTTGGGAGTAGGACCCAACACCCACAAGAGAGCAGCTGAAAGAGGTACCCCGCATATGAGATTCCGCCAAGAAAGGAGGATGCAGGGAGGCTCCTAGATCTGGAAGGGCTCTGAGGATCCGGATGGAGAGATCAGGACAGAACTGGGGTTTGCAGAAAGCTAGGAAGGGTGAGAAAGGAACTGGGATATCCATCTTTTGTTTCTATTTTAGTAAATAGCTTTAAAAAAAAGAAACAACCCTCTTGTCTTAATTTGTATAGTGCGTGTGGAGGAGCCTTAAGGAAGCTTTGGAGGGACAGGTACCCACCTCTGGGTAAAAATCCTCCTGGTCAGGCTGCATCCTAGAAACAAGTTCTAACCAGCGCCAGGAAAGCAAGCCCGGGTTCCTCAAACTTCCTGGCAGACAGACCCAAGACCTGCTGGGCAGAAGGCAAGGCCCAGCTGCATATTTCTCTACAATTCCTGAATTATCAATATTCATATAATAGCCTCTTCACTCGTCCACCACGCACATGTCTACACAGCTGCAGGGTCGAACACTCTCTCTGCAAGGAGGTTGGAGTATCTGGGTATGTGAAACCAGGAGCTTAACAGGTATATCCCCTCCCCCCTGAGAGCAGCCCACACCCATTAAAATAGCTTATGCATATATCGGAAGGTTCTGGCTTCCTTGTAGTAAGAGAACACAGAAAGGTTCATCAAGTCTAGAAACTCATCTTTAGTTTCTATTTGTCTTCACAGAGTCTGGCTCAAGCCTGGAATCTTCCTTCTTGTCTCGATCCGCATCTGTGATCCTCAAGTATGGACTACAGTTTCACAGGCACAGGATGATCAAAGCTGGCAGAAGGTGTGTGATTGGTCCCGAGGGAACTGAAGCAGCCGGTGAGGTTGATCCTGCTGAGACCCTCAGGCATTTGGCTTCTACTTTCAGTAGCTAGCAGTCACTCAAGCAAGCAAACACCTTGGCATCTTTACAGCAGAGATCCACTGGGGAAGCCAGCATCAGAGTCAGGGCTGGGACACAGACAGCCAAGTGCTACACTCATACACGGGGAACTGAAGTCGCCGTTGGGATACATTCATTCTCTAGAACCTTTGTGTGAGATAGCATAGTGAGACAGCCCATTTCAGATATGGGCTTGAGATAGCCCATTTCAGATACAGGGTTGAGATAGCCCATTTCAGAAACAGGCTTGAGATAGCCCATTTCAGAAACAGGCTTGACATAGCCCATTTCAGAAACAGGCTTGAGATAGCCCATTTCAGAAACAGGCTTGACATAGCCCATTTCAGAAACAGGCTTGACATAGCCCATTTCAGAAACAGGCTTGACATAGCCCATTTCAGAAACAGGCTTGAGATAGCCCATTTCAGATACAGGCTCTAGAATAACAAATACCCGGCTCACAACCTGCCCGCTCCACCCATCCCCACTGCCTCTCATTGTATGGAAGAGAAACCCAAGTCCATAGGAGAGGTACTATGATGCTCCCAAGGTCACAAAAGAAACTGTGTCCCCCTGAGTCAGAGAAAGTCACTGAGGCTCAGTGACAGGAAGCGTCTTGTCCCAAGACAAGAGGAACTGAGCCAGCACCAACCTGCTCAGACCGGAGCTTACCTCTTTCTCGAGCTGTGCGCTGCCGCCCCTGCCCCCCCCCCCCCCCCCCCCCGCCCCAGAGGGAGTCGGGGAAGGAGACAGGCGCTAAAGGATCGGTGTCCACTAAGCCTCCACAGTACACTTGGGGACCCGGTACGGAAGGCAGGACGAGTTGGCTCTCCCTGGGCATGCAGTGGAGGCCCAGCCTGATGTTCTTCTAGGACTTTGCCCTCATCCTTCAAAGAGAAGACCAGCACAAGAGCAGAAACTACACTCCTTAGGGGGTACCCAGGGCTCCCCATTCCCTCTCAGAGATGGCCTCCAACTACTTTTAAGTATGGAGCCAGACACAAAACATCCCCTCAGGAAACAGCTAAGGTTCAGTGAGTTGATGCCCAACGCTGTGGGTGAGCCAACCAGCCAAGACTAGAGTCCAAGACTTCTTAGTTCCCACCTGGAAATGAAAGGAGTCTGGTTTTCGAATAGTGGCGGGCACACTGGGTGTCACTGGGCACACTGGGTGCCGCACGGCTTTCCAACAGCCCCCTTAGCCCCGCCCCCAGCACCCCTTCCTTCACGCCCAGGTCTCTCTCCGAGAGAAAAGGATGACATTTCAGAATGTCACAGAGTGGCACCTTGGAACTCTGGGGTGGGACATGGCACCAGAAAGCCACCGACTCTGTCCTGACTCTTCATCTACCCCCCACCCCGGTCTCAGTGCCCTTCCAGAGAAGGAGGACTATGTTGTCAGATCCTCACTGAGGACAGTACTTCCACAACTCAGTCTGCTTGCTGACTTCACGTCCTCCATGCCAGGCACGCTCAAGAACATTCCACTGGCACTGGGCTCCACGGTGAACAGGCCAGCCTTGTCCCCCACCCCCACCCCCACCCCTGGAACCTGAAAACCACAGACCCGTGGCCACGACGGCATGAAGTAGTCAACAGCTCGAGACGTGTAGCGGGGGCTGGGGGGTGGAGTGGGGTGTCTACAGTGCTTCTGTTGACACAAGGTTTAAAGCAAAGAAGAAACTCTTCTTCAGCGTACAAGGCCCATCTGTGTGGTTTGCAACCAGGCAGGCTTACACTGTGGCATGGAGATCCAGCCCCGGGCATCCTGGGCACTACGTGAATACCGTAGCCCTGCTAGGAAGGTTGATGCGTACACTCTCTATTCTGCCTAGGGAAAGGGAAGCGGAAGTAGGCAGGGAAGCTAGCCTGTGGTACTGACCAGATGATGAAATGGAGAACTATACACAGCCTCCAGTACCTCCTTTACCTCAGCCTGTGTGAGTTCTAGCTTCTCAACAGACACACCCAGGACAGAAACACCAACTCAGAGACCAATACGGAGCCCTGTCACTGATGACCCCTCTCTTGCTATTATCACTAGAAAGCTATTAGTAAGCATTCAGTGTGTGTGTGTGTGTGTGTGTGTGGCCTACTGAGGGAGCAGGCAAGTATGTGCCAAGGTGCACTTGCACTTGCAGATGTCAGGTGGCAAACATGGGTGTCATGGGGCAGATGCGGGTGCCAGCCCTGCGATTCTGTATTGTGCAAGGCAGGGCCTCTGTGTGTTGCAGCTGCTTATGGTGTACACGTCAGCAGGCTTCTACCACAGGAACATGGAGATTACAGACACATGGTTCTGCAGCTGGGACGCTACCCACTGAGCCATCTCTCTGCCCAAACGCCAGCTTTAAGTTATGGATATTTTTACCAAGTGTATATTTGTGAGTTATGTATATTTAAAAGCGGTATGGGATAGGCTCAACTGCACCAACACAGTTGACGGAGGAGGCCGTGTCAGGTCCCCGGAGTGTCTAGGCTATTAGTAACAGCCACCATTTTTTTCTTGAGTATGACAGGTTTGTACTAGTTGGTTTTGTGTGTCAACTTGATGAAAGCTGGAGTTACCACAGAGAAAGGAGCTTCTGTTGGGGAAGTGCCTCCAGGAGATCCAGCTATAAGGCATTTTCTCAAATGGGTGGGAGGGCCCCTTGTGGGCGGTGCCATCCCTGGGCTGGTGCTCTTGGGTTCTATGAGAGAGCAGGCTGAGCAAGCCAGGGGAAGCAAGCCAGTAAGGAACATCCCTCCATGGCCTCTGCATCAGCTCCTGCTTCCTGGCCTGCTTGAGTTCCAGTCCTGACTTCCTTTGGTGATGAACAGCAGTGTGGAAGTGTAAGCTGAATAAACCCTTTCCTCCCCAACTTGCTTCTTGGTCATGGTGTTTCAATGCAGTGATAGAAACCCTGCCTACGACAATGTTGAACCTCAGCAGGACCCACAGATGCCCTCCCGGACCTTACACTGAATCTGTGTGCTTCTCAGCATTGGATACCTTCTCAGGCTGTCGAGGAGGCTCAGTGCAGAGTCAGGCCCCCAAATCAAATCCCTGGCTCGAAAATCATCTCCCCAGGCTTGGGAATCGTGCCTTGTTTTGTTTTTGTTTTTGTTTTTGTTTTTGTTTTGTTTTGTTTTGTTTTTCGAGACAGGGTTTCTCTGTGTAGTCCTGGCTGTCCTAGAACTCACTCTGGAGACCAGGCTGGCCTTGAACTCAGAAATCTGCCTGCCTCTGCCTCCCAAGTGCTGGGATTACAGGTGGGTGCCAGTCGTGCCTTTTATAAGCCCCCAGGTCTGGGAGCCGTGGACTGGGCAGAGCAGTGGATGAACCATCTCGACTGAGCAAAGGTCGAACAGCAGCAAGGATGCTCTCACTCCCGAGCCTGCCTTCAAACAGACTCTGGACAGTTCTCGAACAAAGCAAGTGCTCTCCACCTTCCCTGGCCAGTGGCAAACACACAGATGCTCGGCCCCCCTTCAGAATGGTCAGTTACACCACCCCATTCTTCCTTGGCACCAGGTCCACTGTGTCAGGGATTCCAGGCATGGGACCTGGAGCTATTTGCAGGTCACCTCTGTGGGCCCCGGTTTCCACATATTTACAACGGTAGCAAAAACTTTTTCCCTTAGGATTCAACAGGCTGATGGAAGACAGGGACCCAAGCCAGGAAGAAGCATACACGGAGTGCTTAATAAATGCTGTCATCTGACTTGGAGGTGTAGTGGGAGGTCCCCAACTGCCAAGGTATGATGCGCATGAGCAACAACTGTTTTCACACTTATTATGAAAGAGCACAGTCATGTCCAATTGTCATCAGCCCTGTGGCTATAAATCATGGCCCGTTGGCTTTGTGACGACAAGAATGATTTTATTTTAACAGTGAGCTTTCATGCTCTCCAGGAAAACACTGCAGTCAGCAACTTCTGAGTCCCGAAAAGGAAGAGGGGCACAGAGGAGAGATATAGGAAAGAAAGGATTCTAACAATATGGAAACGTCCCCTGGCAGTATGGACGCCCCTCTAACACAAGGACACGCCCCCAAGACAAGGACACGCCCACTACCAACCCTGGCCTCGAGAAAGCCACGCCCATCACGCCCTCCCTCCTGCCACAAAACCTTCCCGGCAGCCTCCGATTGTGTCTCCTCAAACATGAGCCTGTGCAAACTCCTTTAAGCTGCTTCTTATGTGGCAATAACAGAGAGCTCCAGGGCCTCTTGTGTCCGGCTCACTGAAGGAGCAGCGTTGGCCCTTGGGAAGTCCTTGTTGAGGGATCATTTGAAGTGAACTCATATTTCAGTCAGCCTGCCATCCATCCGTGTTCTAACTTCCTCCTGGAGTTCACGTTCTCCTTCACTCGGCTAAGGGGCTGGACTGGACATGAGATGCTGCTACACTATCCTGACAAGAGAGAGCTGATCCAGCCTGGGACAAGGAGCCGGAAACTTCCAGAAGCAGACCAAGTCCTTACTTCCTACCATGAAACCTTGGAAACCAAGTCCCTCTCTGATCAGACCACAGACTAAATAAAGGACAGCAAGCATATAAACACGTAGCACAGGGCATGCAGCAGCCTTCGATGCATCTTACTAACGACAACAATGTTTGTCCTCTGCGAATGGAGCTGTGACCTCACCACCAACTAAACATGACATGGCTGGATCAATCCAGTCTCCCCCAACCCCCCACAAACACCCCTACCCCTCCACACCCCATCTTTAAGATGCGAGTTCCTAAGATCACGGGGTTCTCTCAAGGACTATCATCCAGTGACTCACGGCCACCAGACATCCCAAGCGCTCAAGGAACAGCGCTTGTTTGGGAGGCTGAGGGTGGAACTTGGATCTCAAGTACACCGCTGCACCCCTAATGTGAGATGCCTGGCACAGTGTTTCAGAGGATGGAAAGAAAGGGGTCTCCTTTTGAGATGACCCCCATTTTACCCCCCCCCCCCGTTCATTCAGTCCGCGTCCTGACTTCAGAGGAGAGACAGTGACGAGACACAGAGATGATGTGTAGCTCAGCCACCACAAGGTGCAAGGAGAATGAGCCAGAGTGTGAAGGCTTTGCAGATGGTAAGAGTCCCAGCTGCTCACACACCTACCAGGGGGGCGGGGGAGGGGGCGCGGCTTGCGAAATGCTAAGGGTGAGTCAACTTTCTCTTCCACCACCACCACAACAACATCAACAACAGCAAAGGCAGGAATGGAGGCTGGAGTAAACACGTGTGGGTGCGGGACAGCATACCCGAACCCAGCACTTAGGAAACTGGACCCTTTGGCTGTAGGTGGTGTGTGTGTGTGTGTGTGTGTAGCAGTCTGGCTTAATCCGGTTTAGTGGAATCTGGCTGGAATCACAGACTTGCTCCAGAGTACTCAGTGTAGACTCTTCGCACTTGCCGTGACACCCGAGGCACAGACAGGAGGTGTCTATCCGTTTCATGGCAGGCGGCTGGGTTGAGAGTTGAGAGCCTTAACGGCTTCTGTCTGTTTAGCAATTTGGCGGAACATGGCGTCAGAGGACCAAGGGGCTTGGTACACATGAAGGAACTGCTTCGTGCGTTGCACGCTTCTTCTAGCAGGAAAGACAATGTGGAACACACAGGTGCATGTGTGTGACCTTCCCAAGGGGTGTGAGTGCCGGGAGTGTGCGGTCAGGCATGGCGGTGCCAACCATACCCCCAGATCCCACCTATGTCACCAAAACCCCGTCACTCAGCAGTGACAAGAACCACATGAACAGGTATTATAGGTGGCTCCCAAAGACACAGGCTGGGAAACTTTCAGGGGGTCCATGGAATTAGGACCCCAAGTTCCTAACCTGGGCTATTCCAATCTGTCATGTCTCATCCCAAAGGGAACGATTCAGTGCGGACAGCCCACATGCTCTTCAGCGTGGTGCCCAGGGATGCCCTCAGCCCCAGAACTCCATGTGCTGAGAATTAGCATCTGTGTGTTCAGGATTAAGAAACACAATGGGGTCTCATCCTCTGGGGGCCTCCTCTCGGGAGAATGGCACATGGTGCTGCCTTGTCTGGAAGGCCACCAGAGGGGAGGGGACTCTGGCCTCTCCGTTCACAGTCCCTGTTCAGTGGGGAATTTGTTACCTAACCAGAGCTACACATCATCTCTGTTTCTTTCTGTTTCTTTATTGAACAAATCTAATTGTGTGCCTTTTGTGGGACCCAGGAAGCTCAGGTAGGTTCTTCCTGTGATTTTTGTCCACCTAAGTAACAAATAGAGAAGTTGGTCTCACTTTGCTTTATAGACAAGTAGGTAGGGGTGTGTGTGTGTGTGTGTGTGTGTGTGTGTGTGTGTGAGAGAGAGAGAGAGAGAGAGAGAGAGAGAGAGAGAGAGAGAGAGAGAGAGAGACCTACAGCCAAATGAATATGCCTGGGTTTCAATTATCTTTTTTCTGGTCTCCTGTCCCTGGGACCTGAGAAGCCATGCCTCCATTTCTTTTGTGAAACAGAGATGACAGCGACACTGCCTCTCTCTGCTGCTGTAAGGCTTGATGAGCCCGCACGTAAGACCACTCAGGGAGGAGTTTGGCACAACGTTCAAGTACTTTACTTAACAAACCTGAAAGAGCTATGGACCAACTTCATCTTAAAGGTTCCCAAGAATGGGATTTAGAGGTGGAGAAGATCTAAGGTATCCACAAAATACAGTGGCTAAGAGCCTTGTGAAAGCACATGGCCTGTGATTGGGCCCCACTTCTGCCTTCTGCACTGTGCGGTCTTGGGCAAGTCACATCACCACCCTCATTCTAAAGGATATTTTCAGTGAAATGGTATTGTCTTCAGGCTCAAACAGGGTTAAGACATTCAGGCCACAAAGCAACAATGCCGCCACTCCATTTCTCAGAGAGGCCGGTCTGCGGTTCTCGCAGGAGGCCAGACGAAATGCCGGCATCCGAGCAGCCAACCAGTCTCTTCCCGTCTCAACAGCATGGAAAGTTCCTAACTTAGAGTTCAGCAAATGGGCAGGAAACAGTCTCAATGTTGGCTAGAGCTGCTGCCATGGCCCCTGAAGTCCCTATCCATGCCAAAGCGAAGGGGCAGACACAGGTGCCCCACGACGGCACCAGACGACACGAGAAGGGACATCGGTGGCATAGCACTTCCACAGCAAGGACAGCTGCCCTCAAGTGACAGTGACATGATACACAGAGGGTGCATCTGTGTCTGTGTCCTCCCCACAGGTAAAGCATCAGAGCAGGCTTCAGGCCGGAAGGCCCCACGGTGAGTTTGGTCACATGGCTGGGCCTGACCCTGTAACTTCAAAGGCCACAACCATGCAGCTTCCACACAGTGCCCTGCCATGGGCCGCGCGCGCGCGTGTACACACACACACACACACACACACACACACACACACCCATGCAAGCTCTCAGACAGGCTCGGCCTGTCTCAGCTGCTCCTGATGCTGTAACAGTGTGCCTCACATGGGTACTGTGCAAACAACAGAATCCACAGCACACAGTCCTGAGGCTAGAAAGTCCTAAGTCACCCACTATAGAGTCAGGGTCTGGTGAGATCTGTTCCCTCTCCATAGAGGGCATCTCTCCTGCACTTACAGTCTCTGCTAATGGTACAAATCCATGACCTTGGCACCCGGGAACCTAATTAGCTGTGATCAGGATACTATTAGGCCTGACTGAGGGCATCAAACTTTTGGAGATGCCCAGGCCTCAGTGAGCCCTGGAACCTGTACCACAAGAGAGTTAAGGCAGTATCTCAATGAAAGACAGGCGTCTCAGCAAGGGTAGGCCGAGGATGGCCTGCACCTTAAGTGACACAAAGCCGCTCACTAGGGAACATTTTTTTTTACCCCCCACACAAATGAAATCATTTCAAACCAGTCAATCCACCCTACCTTTTCTACCGGGTCTCTCGGAAGCCAGAAGGTAACCTGTCATTGACCTTCCTGTCTTCAGAAAACTGTCCTAACCTTTTAAGTCCCCTAATCTCAGACTTATGAGTTCTGGAGGCAGTGGCCAGCTGACCCCCCACAGTTCAATTTCCAATGTCTTACTGCCCTCACTTGGCTGGCTTAGGCGGTATTCTGTCAGGGAGACAACACACTTTACTCTTTATAGTCTTTGGAGATAAATGCAAGTATGACAGAGGAGTCCAGAAAGAGAACCCCAGATCTAAATGTGTGTGGGGGAGACTTCAAATATTTAGGAACACCATCTGAAGACCACCACCACCCAACATATACCCCATCAGACCAGGCCAATCTGAACTGCTGCTCTGCAAACCTAATAACATGCGTGCCTGTGTGTGTACGTTTCTTTTATGTTTACCCATTTAACAAGAGTACCTGCTTTATGCTAGATGATTAAAGCTCTAGGTCGCAATTTCTGTAACTTTACAAGCATAAACTTCTTTAGGATCAAATACTGGGATAAGAATGACTCAAAGGCTCCATTTTTATTCAACCTAGAGAAAGGCACATGGATCCACTAGTAATGTCTGCTGTGGTCATCCAAAAAAAGGAAGTTTATCTTTGTTGGCACCTGGACCAGCTCAAAGGACCCTCCTGCTGATTCCAAGACTGAAAACCGTAAGTTGAGTCCCCCACATACACACACAAAAGAGTCTCCAATGGCTATCAGGTTTAAAGTGGTGGACAGTGAGTTATAAAGAACTCAAAGGATTCCCTTCGCTATAAATAGAGGTAACTATAAGGCAGAGCAACCCCGTGCACACCGCACTCAAAGCTCGCCTGAAAGCCACCGGCCCACCGGTGGCCTTTGCAAAGTTTCTTCTTAGCCCCAAACCCGGTGGAAAGAGGAACGGCTTCCCAGGGCGGGAAATGAAGCGTTTCTATTCAGCTGCTAAGTCAGGGCAATAATGGCTCCTAGAGTCTGAGATTATCTCCACTCCTAGTGGCTTTCATTTTATAGACAAATCACTACCATGCACCTCCAAAAAAAAAAAAAAGAATTTCACACAGGGGACAATGACTTCTGAGGTGTGTGAGAAGACAGGGCTTAAGGGAGGGAGGAGAGAAAGGAGTCGTTTACCAGGAGTGGGAAGCCTTTGAGGAATTCTCTGGACTTCCCATACAAGGGAGCTCGGAGTCATGGAGCTGAAGTATAAAGGTCACAGGGTCAGGGAACGGTTTCTAAGCTCTTCCCCTCCCACACTGCAGAGGGCGGGGCTGGCCAGGACTACAGCATTGCTGGAAAAGAGGTTGCACACAGACGAGCAGATGTTGTCTCCCTGCTGGCTTCGGTTCTAGAGGCCTGGTGAGTCACCCCAGCTCCGTAGCCGTACTGTTTATTCCCGCCTCCCCCCACCCCCAAGCGGGTCCAATCCAGAGACAGGCCTCCCTGCTCCAGGAAAGACCTCTAGAGCCTGGGAGGAAACAGAGTGACCCCTACATTGTATCTAACTTGCAGTCTATGCCAGAGCTGCCTTGCACTGAGCAGGCCCCTCTAATCCCCATGATGATGATGATGTTGATGATGATGGTGATGATGGTGATGATGATGATGGGGTTTTCTGGGCCACTGGTGTCTTCATAGGGAGACAATCTATAGTCTCGGAACACATGGAAGTGTCTGAGACTACCTCTAAGAACATTCCAGGATGGGAGTTGAGAGGCACCTGTGGGTTGGGGGCTGTTCCTCCCCACACAAGCCATCAGAAGCCCTAAGGCCCCATCATCCAAGTCACCTCTCATGACAAAAAGCAAATAGCTTATTGTGAGAAACTAAAATACAAGATCCATCTCCCATCTTAGGCAATGGCCTTTTTGTGTAGACTCAGGGAACCAGCAGGCTTCTAGTGAGGAGAAAGCTCGGCTCCAAAACCATAAAGGGTTTAAACCAAGAGGGGCTGTAACATAACAGTAGCGGGGGAAATTATTTGCACATCTGCTATAGGCTGAGTATTTGATTATTGTTTCAGGGGCACTATCTCATTTAATCCTCTCAATAACACCATGGAGTAAATATCTACCTTACACACAAGCTGAGGAACAGGAAGGATGACCCTCATTCTCCTTTCTCAACATATATTTATCTCAGGTTCCATTTTGATTCAACATGTAGAATAGTGCTGAGATCCATTAGTGATGTCTGCTATGTTCACACTGGAGAAAAGAGGAGTGTGTGCTGGCTGGTCCTTAAAACAGCTCAAAAGGGTCCCTTCCATGTAGTTTAGGATTGTAAATCGCAAGCTAAGTCCCAGAAGGAGGGTAATTTAGAATTTCTCGAGGCCCTTAGGTGGTGAACTGTCACGCTATCCCAGATCAAGAGTTAATGGATGGCAAGAATGGAGAATCCAGGGTTGTGGATTCTGAGGTCTGTGTGGGCTTTACAGCACTCCAGACAGGCTGGGATCCAAAGGGACAGATGAATTAGCTGCTGAGGAGAGGGAGGGAGGGGAAGAGGGAGGGAGGAGAGAGAGAGAGAGAGAGAGAGAGAGAGAGAGAGAGAGAGAGAGAGAGAGAGAGAACCCTAGACACTACCCCAGGCCACTCTGGCGTGTGCTCTTTCTCAGAACAGAGGAGGAGGCACTGGGGGTGGCGGGGAGACAGGAAGAAAACTCAACCTTGCTCTTACAGCTCCTCAATCTCCATCCAGTAGATCCCAAACAGCAGGTTCCAGAATATTCTCTCACACAGGGACAGCTTGTGACTACAAATAAAAACTCAACTCCTGGTAAGAAAAACCCACCACCAACACATTCCAGAGCCAGGGAGGGTCACAGCATATCCCTCCCAACCATGGCGCCCAACAAAATCCCCAGACACAGAGCTCTGGTCATCTGCAAAAGTCCTGCAACAACGAGAAACTTTCCACTACCGCCTCCACCAAACCCAGACCCTGAAACACGGCTCCTCACAGGGCCACGCTGGGACTTAGTCTTGTCCTGTGTAGTTTCCAGGGACATAGGGAAAGGCCAGCTGGATTCCTAAAAGGACCCGTGTGTAAAGCAACGAAGACTCACAGGAAACAGGAAAGG
Source organism: Apodemus sylvaticus (assembly GCF_947179515.1). Lineage (NCBI taxonomy): Eukaryota > Metazoa > Chordata > Mammalia > Rodentia > Muridae > Apodemus > Apodemus sylvaticus. The sequence continues at coordinate 49,094,668 of NC_067491.1, read as the reverse complement.
CGTCGGGCCTCAGGTACAGCCCATGAAAGACAAAGACAAATCCAAAAAGATGACAAGTCCCAGGCCTCTCCGGAGCAGAGTCCCATGAGGGAGGATGAAAGGCGGCCACCGGGGAGGGGACAGAGACTATATATTTGAGTGTGTGTTTCATGGTGCACTTGATTTTAGTGGGCGCTTTATGTCACCTTGTTTCGAACACAGCAACCCTCCGCAGGTTATGCCACTGAGAGGGGAACTGGAATGCACGGCAGAGCTCTAACTGAGCTTGAACAAGGGGACGACACTCAACCACCTATGTCACCCACTCTGTCACCTGCCTGCAGTGCGGGAAGTCACAAAACAGTGTCTTTGTGTGCTCACATGGGTGCCCAGTGACCCTGCCCTAACAGTGGAGTGACATGGTGGGAGACTCAGGGTCTTCTGGGATGTGAGGACCAGACTAAGGAATGCCAAAGCCAGGGGGCTGGAGAGACGGCTCGGCTGTCAAGAGCACTGGCTGCTCCTTCAAAGGACCTAGATTCAAGTCCCAGCACCCAGATCCAGTTTCAGGGCATCTGAAACCCTCACACAGACACACATGGAAGCAGAACCCTGACATAAATAAAATTAATATAATAATAATAATAATAATAATAATACCAAAGCCTCTTGAACAGAAATTTTGTTTGAATAAATTTTGTTATCGCTAAGAAATATGCAAAAATACCTTAATTCTGAAAACACCAAAGCTGCCCAATTTGTAAAGCAGTAAGAAAGTCGTCACATGCCCTGGGGAGTCTAGAGGCAAGCCCCAGGAGGCTGAGTGAGACTGTAACCTGGAGCACCCCGAGAAGCAGGAGTGGGCTCATTTCCCTAATCTCTATGATGCTAGAGATGTCCCTGATGGCAGCAGAGATTACAGTCTCCTAATCGACACCCTTGGCTGTCCCTTGGCTCTCCCTTGGCTGTCCTGATGCCACCCCATGCCTTTTGCTATGGCCTCTTGTGCCAACGTGTACCACTCCACCCCAACATCCAAGGCTGCCAAAGGATCCCATTCTGTGTCACGTCGACAAGCCCACCAACCAGGCCATCAGCCATCCATCTGTCTTCCAGGGCAGGAAGCCCTAGCTATGAAGTAGCAGATGGAAAGAGACGGAGCTGGTGGTTCAAACACATCAGAAATGAAGTGGGTGTTCTGGAGTTCGAACCCCAAGTTCAAATTCTCCCTCTGATTTCCTTTAGACCTCCCCTTCCCTGGCCCACAAACAACCTTAGCGTGGGCCCCGGTTCAGAAGCCAGTTATCCTGACTGAGTAGAAATTGCTTAGGCTAAGCCCAAAGCAGGCCAGCTGTCACAGAACAAGCGCTCGGTGACAATAACCATACAGAGAATGCGGGAAACCTTCTGCAGTTAGACTCCAGCAGAGCGCGATCATTCCCAACACAAGTTGCAGGCTGGCAGAGGACCCTGGGCCATCTCTCTATTTCAAGGTTCGAAAATAGCTTTCATGTCACTGTGCCCAAGGCCTGACTTGGTGTTCCTAGCCACTCTCAGATCTTAGCTTCTTTCATAGAATCATAGGTGAGCTGGTCCTCTGAGATCTGGGCTAGGTTCCTTATAACACTGTTGTTGTTGTTGTTGTTGTTGTTGTTGTTGTTGTTGTTGGTTTTCTCTGTGTTTGTTTGTGTTTAAGGTCCCCTGCTGGTACTCAGGACTCCCAAATTAAGCTACATTAGCTGGCCAGTGAGCCCCAGAATCCTCCTGTCTCCGCCTTCCCAATGCCGGTCAGCACATCCAGCTTTCTACAGTTTCCAGGATTTAACTGAGTTCCTCATACTTGCCCCACAAGTAATTTAATTACCAAGCCTTCTCTCCCATCCTTGTATTAGAATAAAAACGAGACTTCCTCGCTTCCCCCACAGTGGAAAATAGGTCAAATAACCCGGGTCTGGCTAATGAGATAAAAGCACCACCATTTTTGCTGTAGGAAAGGACTGTCTCACACTACAAGGGGAGGGAGCAGAGAGAGGAGGCGTGTCCGAGCCTCTGTTATCACGGCATTATGGTACAGGCCCCGGTAGGCCTGTTTTGTGACGGATGTCATGGTTATTGGGATGAGCCGTGACATCTGGCCCTCACAAGCGCCAAGTCAGTTTGGGAAAATGACAGAGATGCAGAAAGGACCACAGAAGGCTAACTACCAGTCCAAAGCAAGCCGTCTCCAAGAGACCGGGTCAGGAGGATTGTGACTCTATTTTAGGGCTCTTCTCTGTGGTTTCGCGACACTTCTATACCTGATTCTGTCCTCTCAAAGGTGAAAAGCAGACTTCATCTCAGACCAAATCCAATGAGCACCCAGACATGCTGCTGGTCTCAAGGAGCACAGGAGTGGGAAAGAGAGACCCTCGTCCTCAAGACAGCAAGTCCAACTAAGAGGGACAACAGAGGCTACCGTGATAGGCTGCTCCATCCTCAGATTTCCCGCGGACAATTAGAGCATAGACACGCTGCAGACACCGAGCTCACACTGAAGAGCTTCCAACCCTGCCTCTAGCTGAGGATGCAGGACTCACGCCTACCCCAAGAAACTGCCACCAGATCTGGTCTCAGCCTGAAGCCTGGATGAGGAACAACCCCGCATGTTTTGACAGGTTCATGACTAACTGTTCCTTTAGGTTAGAGTCACCCACACAGAGCTTCGAATCATCTAGAGTGACTATTATAGATGCCTCTGGTACCCGAGGGCTGGGAACAGGCATTGCCATCTAAGAGCCTGATGATAAATGCACAATCGAGACGCTTCTGTCGCTTTCCAGGGGTGAGGCATGAGAGGCCCACTTTGAAGGAAATGACCCAGTGGTTTCCGTCAGAGAACTGGGAACCCCTGACCCCCACAAAATATCATAATAGGATCAGAAGAGGGGACAAGGAAGGACATCCAGGAGCTTGTCCCTAAGAAGTCTCATTTATCCGAAGTCACAAGGGGACCACGTGCCTTTCCTAGCATGGCCACCATTGGAATCCCTCCTTCTACGCTTAATTGAGCAAGGATACTAGGGAGGGTGAAGAGACCCAGACGCACATTGTGAAAGCAGAGATTGAAATGATGACCAGGGAAACTTACACGGAGATCTACAAGAGCAGTGGCTACGCAGCCACCGGAACACAGAAGGTCCCCATAGCCCATCAAAGCTAGCCCTGTGGTGGCCCGGATGGAGTCACACTGGACATCAGCACTGGCCTCTGCACCAGTTGTCCCTGCCCTAAAACTCCCCACCTACTTTCCCGACTTTTGATAACCTTCTTTCGCGTCTGGCCGACCTCCCCCATGACGCCTTCCTGGACTGCTGCAGCCTGGAACAGAACTCCAGAAGCTGGAATTAGCGTGGGAGGAAGCTTCCAGAGAAATGGGCCCGATTAATTTCCTGGAAAGTCTCTGGATGAAGAACCCAGAGCCCCAGATGGTGTAACCTGGGTTGCACACCTCTCTGGCCTTGTGGTCTCTGCTCCTTCTAAGGGATGAGCCCTCCCTCTCTCCCTTTGTGATCTCTCTACTTCTTGCACACACGGTGCCCCCTCTTCCTGCCCGATGAAGTCCTGTCTACTCCACAGCGAAATGCCTTTCAAACCGCCCACCTTGCTTATCCCACTTCTAAACCAGCATATGAGCCTCAGGATGGTGCCAATTGCCCTTGCCCATAGTCCACCTGCCCACATCCTAAATGTGGGCATCTCCGGCATACACACCATTGTTACTTCAGAACCTTGTATTGCTCCTTCTGACTCCTACTCCTCATATATGTGTGTATGTATGCATACATATGTATGTATATATATATATATATATATATACACACACACACACAATGTGTATACACACACACATACATATTTCCCTTACTTCCTGAGCCTCCCCCAGTCCCCTTAAATACCCTCCCTCTCCTTCCTTTGCATGCTCTCCTTCCCTTAAGATCTCACCCTTCTCTTTCTGTTTCCATTACCTATCTTTATTGTGCACATCGGTGCTTGCCTGTGCACACGTATGCGTGTGGGCATGTATTCCAGGGTGGGCAAGCGGAAGTCAGAGGACAACTTCCTAAGCTCATCTCTCACCTTCCACTCTTCTGTGGGACCCGGGGGCTGAACTCAGTCCACTCTGTCTGAGTGGCAGGTGCTTTGACCAGCTCAGCCATTTTGCTACCCCTCTCTACCTCTGTCTCTGTGTCTCTGTGTCCCCCTTCCCCCTCCCTCTCTCTTCCTCTCTCTCTCCCTCTCTCTCTCTCTCTCCCTCTCTCTCTCTCTCTCTCTCTCTCTCTCTCTCTCTCTCTCTCACACACACACACACACACACTTAAACCTAGACGGCACATATGTGAGAAAATGTGCGGTATTTATCTTTCCGGGTCTGGCACATTCCGCTTCGTGTAACGATCCCCAGTTGCCTCCATTTCCGTGCAAATGTCACCGTTTCAGTCCTCTCTGCGGCAGGAGAAAACCCACGGAGCATATGGGCCACAGTCTCTTTATCCCTTCATCTGTTAATGGACATCTAGGTTCATTCGACTTCTTAGCCACTGTGCATAATACAGCAGTGCGCACAGATGTACAAACCTCTCTGTAGCATACTGACTTAGAATCCTTCAGGTAGAGAACCAGAAATAGTCAATCCCACTCTTGTAGACTGAACTGTACGTGTCCCTAAGAAGGTGTCTGTCGTGATCATAAAAAAGAGAAAAAGGTTAGCAGCAGTGTGGGGGAAGGGGGTAGCCCAGCGGGCCCATGCCGAGGCGCCCCTTCCTCTTGAGGGACCACACACACACTGTCATAGAATAGAATAGAGTTTATTCAGGGCATGAGGAGGGGAGTTAAGAGGGTGGTAGAGGGAGAGAAAGGCAGAGAGAGGGAGCAAGTAGAGAAGCGGAGGCCGGCCATGACCTGTGGAGAGAGGGGGAAGGGGAGGAGAGACCAAGAGGGGCAAGAGAGAGGCTGAGAGTGAGAGAGGTCAGAGAGATAAGAGAGAGGAGGGGCCGAGCAGCCCTCTTTATAGTGGGCCAGCCTACCTGGCTGTTGCCAGGTAACTGTGGGGTGGAGTTTAGACAGAATCCTAACAGTGTCTATCTTCGTTTTCTTTCCAGTACCTGTATATGTGCATGCGTGTGTGCGTGTATGTGTTTGTGTGTGTGTGTGTCTGTGTTTATTTGATAACAAGGTTACTGTAAATAGAATCTAATTGAGATTAAAGTCCTAGTTAGGAAGGAGAGGGATGGATTTATTTAATGGCTAGCATCTTTTTAGGCAGACAGAGACTGGAGCACAGAGACATCAGTAGTGTGAAGATACAATGTTACTAGGGCTCAAAGGCTGCTTTTTCTAAAGAGTTACAGAATCTTCCTTTGGTCCTGCAGATGCTTAGAGCTCAGCTCAAAGCCCGGCGCCTGGCTGTGTTACTATGCTAAACTCTGGGTCAGATTCCTTCTCAACTTTGCACGCAGGCATATTAGCTACTGAAGCTTTTTCTGTTGCTCGTGAGCTGGTAGCTGTCTCCTTCTAGGCTGGAGACATCAAGGTAAGAGATGCCAGAGTGCTTTGATTTTTGCTGTTTCTTTGGAATTCACTATTGTTATTTTGTTTTGTTTGAGAGACCTAGTCCAGGGCACTATATAATTCTGTGTATGAAACAGTATATTACGGCTATGTAACCCTAAGCACTATGTAACGGAGGATGGCTTTGAACTCCCAATCCTCTTGCTCTACCTCCAAAAAACCCCACTGCAATCATAGGCCTGGTCTACATGGTGCTGGGGATTAAACACAGGTGCTTGGGAGCACAGGCAAACATGATACCAACTTATCTATATGCACGGCTGAGAAACTTTCAAGGTTTACAGGAACATCGTTATTCACAGATTGTCAGCCACCAGCTTCATAACCACAGGGTCACACCCAGAGGCCTCTGGCCTTTGCCCTGAGCTAATGACCTAACAGTCTAACTAGCTCCATCCTTTCTTTCTGACTTGTCTTTTGCTACCAGTCCCTCTCTCCTGCTGTTCTATAGGATTGCAGAGACAGCTGGCTTAACAGATAAACATCTTGAGACAAGATTCAAATGGAGATTCCCAGGGCAGCAACAACTTAGAGCCTTAGGGTGCTTCCCCCCTCCCCCCAGCAAAGCAAGCCCTTGGGCCCCTCAGAAGCAGCATTGCAGTCACTAGAACTGTGGCTTTGCCCTCCGGCATGAACATAATGAGAACGCACTTCCTCCCTCCCCCCCCCTTCATTCAACTCTTCAGTTGATCTCTGGGGAGGGCAAGGCCTGGCTCATGGCGCCAAGTACAGTGAGGTTCTGGCCTAGTATAGCAGTTACAGGATCACACTGGGCCTGTGAAGGAAGACGCAGACCTTGAAGGATGTCTACAAGCCAAGACACACCACAGACTGGCAGCCTTCTCCCTCGGAGGCCTTCTCCCTCGGAGGGAGGAGCCAGCCAGCCTTTGACTTCATAGTCTTCTGTTCTCCAGAACAGTGAGAGACATTCTCCACGAGACAGCGGCTCTGGGAAGCGGAGGCCTCAGCCTGCCCAGAGTCCTGGAATAAGCCTCTTTTGGTTTGCCTCCCCTCTGCAGGGTGCAGTTGGAAAGAAAGCTTTGCAGACAAAGTTGGCTTCAAACCACAGCTCCATCCCTTCCCAAGTTATCACCTGGAATAAAGTCTCGAGTTCTCAGAGCTTCGGTGTCTCAGTAAAAATGAGACATCACACCACCCTGGTGTCACAGATAACACGGGCACAGAGCTCACTGAGGCCAAAGGGAAATGCACCGGCTGCGGCTGTTAACGGCCAGTTCTGAGCAGGGGATTCGTCTCAGTAGGTATCTCACTAGAGGCAGCATGAGGGAAGTTCTGGATCAATCCCTGAGACTTCCTAATTCAGTCATGGGCAGCACATGCCTAGAATCCCAGCATTTGTGAGGCAGAAAGCAGGAAGTTCACGGCCATCCTCAGCTACGGAGAGCCTGGCCTGAGACGTTGTCTTGAGCTCCATCTCCCCTGAACCACTTCTTTCTGGGAGGTCTTTCTTGTCCTTGCAAGGTACTCTTGTGTCCCCACCCCAGCACCACTGAGAGCCCGGTGGGTGAGGCTGCCTCTGTCAAGCGCTCCAGTTTCTGACTGTGACACCGCTTCGTCCCCGTAGCCCCAGTATTCCCCTCCCTCAGCTCAGAGTACGCATCTTCCTTTCCTACCCATCAGGACCCCTTACCCGGCCAACTCCCCCTGAGGCGGGCGTTCTCCCTGGGACTGCCAGCTCCACCTGTAGCTCGGAAGGACAGGCCTGCCGCCAGCACCATCTGCTTGAGAGACAAGCTCTTTAACTAACGGAGTGAGAGCTGGCTCAGGGGAAGACGGACTCTGACCGCTCTCAGTCACAGCCTGAGGTTAGAACCCAGCCTCTCTGGCACAGCTGCAGGGAACCCCTGGCGACTGAGGAGCAACTCTGTGGGGCTCTCTGGCTAGGGGCCGTTAGGCCAAGATTCAAAGTTAGGCTGTCACTCTGAGGCCTGCGTCGGCTTCCATCAAGTCAGAAATACAGTTCTGAAATCCGATTTTCTTTTTCATAGATTGTTTTCATCCTCTCTCTCTTGCTGGCTCTGATTCTATCCCATACAAAATCTACTGGCTTCGTTTTCTTCATATTACATGCAGTTATTATATATGTATGTATACATATGTATATATGTGTGTATATGTGTGTGTGTATATATATACATATATGTATATATATGTATTTATGTATGTATACATATGTATATGTGTGTATATGTGTGTATATATACACATATATGTATATATATGTATTTATGTATGTATACATATGTATATGTGTGTATATGTGTGTGTGTATATATACACATATATGTATATATATGTATTTATGTATGTATACATATGTATATGTGTGTATATGTGTGTATATACACACACACACACACACACACACATATATATATATATATATATATATATATATATACACATAGTGTGTGTGTGCATGTTTGCATGTAGTAAGCATGGGCATGCACATGCCACGGCACACATGTGGAGGTCAGAAGGCAGCTTTGGGAAGTAAGCTGCCTCCTGCCATGTGGGTCCCAGGGATCGAATTCAGGTTGTCAGGCATAGCAGCGGGCACCTTGACCCAGCAGGAAACTGGATTTTTTAATCAGTCTACATATCCCACCCCACCAATTTTAGGGCTATCACAAGCTTCCTTTTCTTCTGGTTTTGTATGGGACAAAACCAGTGCAATTGGCAGACTAAGAATCTGAATTACTTTTTTGTTTTGGTTTGGTTTTTGGCTTTTTGAGACAGGGTTTGTTCTGTGTAGCCCTGGCTGTCCTGGAACTCACTCTGTAGACCAGGTTGGCCTCGAACTCAGAAATCCGCCTGCTTCTGCCTCTCCCGAGTGCTGGGATTAAAGGCGTGTACACCACCGCTGCCCAGTGCATATGAATTACTTTTTCTGTTACTGTAACAAAACACCCAAAGAAAGGTGATTTGTTTGGTTTATAGTCTTGAAAAACAAAAGTCCAAGACTAGGTAGGTAACTCTATCCTTTCGGCCTCTCGTGAGGCCTCTGGTGACAGATGGCACCACCCTGGCAGGAATAAATGCCGAAGGTAGCATGTTTTCACCTCATCATGTGAGGTACCCCGCAGGAAGGTCTCTGCTATCCCCGAGTGCTGGTACTGTGTGCCTCTCAGCCTCCAGAGCCAAGAGCCGCATAAACAAACCTCTTCTCTATAAGTTACCCAGTCTCCAGGATTTCGTTATAGCAACAGTAACAGAATAGGTAAACAAACAGCCAGACACAGAGAACAGTTTAAGAAAAATGAACTCAAACTGGGATTCAGGAAGTTACTTACTTTAAATTTGGAAGGACAAGTCTTTCTAGGGCACTGACATCTCTGAGACACTGACAGAAAAAAAAAGAAAGCTGAGCACAAGGCCAGAGGAGGAAAACTAGGAACCTGGGAAGGCAGAACCAGACGCAAGAACATGCCCCTATTTTCTCATCTTGTCACACCAAAGTGGCAGTGGAGTTTCAGACCCTGTGACTTGGGTGGGGCTGCTGTGGCCAGCAGCAGCCTCTGCACAAGCAACTTAGAACAGCTAAAATTCAGCCAACCCCAGATCCACCCACCCAGGATCCGCCCCTCAGCAGACAGCCTGATGAATGAATGACCGAACGAACGAATGAATGTGTTGCATAGCACATTTCCAATTCTAAACCCTTTCGGCAACCAGATATCCAGCCCTCCCCCGCCCCGCCCCCCACACCCTGTGCCAGACAAGGAAGGTATCAATTTGAAATACATATGGCAGCTGACTGACAGCTGTCAGGAGGGGAGAAAACGGCAGGGCTCCTTCTGCATCAGACGGGCCCCTCAGCTACTCAGGGGCTCGAAGCCTGAGCGGTTCCCATCCCTCCCGGCTTCCCCGCAGCCTCCCAATGAAGCTTCAGATCCTATTACTAGTCCCTAAATGGCTATCAGCCCCACACAGCTCGGTTAAAAATACTCTTCCCACTTGTCAGGCCTCCACCGTCAGATCTCTTCGAGGAATCTGACAGCTGTGATTAGCAGAATATGTAAATCCTGCCTCTTCATAGAGCCTTTCTGTACCACACCGAGCTGGCACAGCACAGGCCAGGGAGGAGGAGGGTGAAAAGTTCGTGGCTCCTGCGAGACATAGAACTGATAGAATTTGGGGCATTCTGGCTACAAGAGCAGCAGAAGCTTCTAGCTCCTGCAGCTGCACTACTCGTTCTGCAAGCTTCTGAAAGCAGGCGGGCACAGGATGCACAAGGCAGGAACAGCCCAGCTCCCAGCACCAAGCCCTCTACAATCACGCCACTCCCGAGACCTTGACCTTGGCGTGGGGTCTAAGAGCCTTCGTCCTGATCTCGCGCTTCCTCTGGGAAATCCCATTTATAAAACAGGAAAGTTCATGCCCGGCCTGGCAGGACAGACTTCAGAAAAGCACACCACACTGCACACTGCGGAGCTGGAGTAGGCAGCCTTTGAAATAAGGCCGGAGCCTGAAGGCTGTTAAGAAATAGGCTAGAGATCGTCTCGACAGGGTTCCAGGGACACTCCATTTCTTTTCTCTTCTCCAGCCTGTCAGAATGAAGAAACCGGTGAAGTAAAGGCCTGGGAAAGACTTAGGGGAAGCAAAATTGCAGGCGGATAGCTACCATAAGAGATGCCCGCCTCAGTAACGGGGAGATACGAGGGCAAGCTGAGAGGTGTGTACCCACCACACACACACAGAGCACACACGCACACACACCACGAATGCACACATACGCACACAGTGGTCCAAAGGCCTCTGCTTCCTTTGCCCCCTGGCTAGCTCATTATTGCTGAAGAACCTAGAATTTAACTCCCAATATCAGCCTCATAATGATAAACACCTTCTCCGTGCTTTATGAACAATATTCCATTCCACCTACGACCGCTTGACACCAGGGGTGTCTGTCCAGCGTCACTGCTCCCACCTCCAACCAGAGGAGGCACAGGGCTGTCCACCACACACACACCTTCTAGTGAAGCATCTGTACCCCCTTCCCATTCCGTTTTCTCCTTTCGGCATCCTCTTCCTTCACTGTGTTTGTGAGGGTGCAAACCTACCTATCACATCTTTGATTTTTTTTTTTCAGGAAATGAAAAGCAAGTAGAAAATATGCAAAATCTCTGGTGCCACAGGGCACCCTTCAGGACAGAGTGGCCCCTCCCCTGCGATGTAAGCCCCAGTTTCCATGTTTCCTTTTATTCTGTGCCTTCTTCCCTGTCGAGAAAGCCACGAGGACGGACGGACTGTGAGCAGTCCCAGAAGCTCATTCGGAGGGGTAGAAGACCTTCGGGGAGGGGTTACACACCCTCTCGTGCGCTGCTCCTCACTCTGGCCACAGTAGGTTCCATCCCTCCCGCCCCCCATCCCCCCACCTCCCCACCCCTCACTCCCCTACACCCCCCCACGTGCATCCAGGTGGTACGGCGCGCCCTAGGTCGCACTTGGTGAATCTGCATATGGGAACCTGTGTTTGCATTTCTGAATGCTTGCTGCAACCCTGTTCTGCCAAGCTGCACACAGTCCCTTCTTCCCGTCTCCTTTATCACTGTAGCTGGTATCTGTTTGTATCAGGAAACAGACCATTCTCAAGGGCCGGCTCTGTTTGCCAGGTCTGCGTGGTTACCCACAGACATGGAATAAGGCAGGTAGAGATTGCATCGTGTTGGTAACAGTAGGATTTGTGTTAGTTTGGCTGGAAAGGCAATTTCCAGGCTGTAAAAGAAGCTATTCTACTTGAACAGTTGTGTCCTTTCAGACACTTGGTCACTCACTGAAGAACCCTTTTCTTGGCTGGGGGTGGGGTGGGGTGGGGAAGGGCATTATCTATCTTGTTTTCATGGACCCAAGGGGCATCCTGGGCAATGACATACTGAGGGTCTAACCAAGTCAAGACACTGTTACGCCTCCTTTACAAGCTTCCCTTGCAGCTAAAAAGGGTCAGGTGACACCTCTGGCCAATGGGATACAAAGGAAAGGTCACTGGCAGGGGCTTGGAACAGAATCTAAGCACTCAGTAACTGTGATATTGACATCATTATAACTGTTCAACGGACTGATTCCTCTTCCCTTTGTTCCTTCCCCCCCACCAGTGATTAAGCTGGACGTGGCTTGTCCTAGCACACAAGAACTACGGTGTACATTTCATCCCAATACTGAGGATAGGACGATCACATTGCTTGCTTGCTTGCAATCAGCCATAGTAGAAACATTTACACCGAGAGAACTGGCGAGTGTTACAAAGTAACAAAGTGTTACAATGCAGAACTGTCTCTTTTTCCTGGAGGGCTAAGTGTAAACCATGTGACACCTCATCACCTCTACTGGCTTGCCGCCCCTCTTTCCAACTACCCATCACCAACTACTGCCCATCCACAGTGTGCGGGTGAGTATGGTGCGCTCCATGAGCCTCCGGCGAGATTAGTCTAGCATCACTGCAGAGGCCGTTAAGACACACGGGTTACAAGGTGCCGACCATCAGTGCTTCAGCTGACGTCTAACTGGGCTTGGTGGCAAGTGCCTGTAACTCAGCATCTGGGAGTCTTGAGCAGGAGGAATATGCATCCATGGTAACTTAGACTACATGGTGAGCTCTCAGCTAACCTGGGCTACCTACCAAAACCTTCCTCCAAGGAGGAAATAAACAGGTGGCCACCCAGCATCAGCAAGGGTTCCTATGGTCCCAACCCCCTCTCATCCGCTGTTATTTGCTTATCAACTCTCCACCTCAAGAATCCTGGACTTCATCCAAAAGCTTTTCTTTTCATTTCCAACAATTTAATCATTATAATGACTTCATGAGATAGATACTGCAATAACTCTCCTTTTACAGATATGGAAATAAAATCCAAAGAAGATTCAACGATGTGCTTAAGGCCACCGACCTTGAATGGCTGGAATACAAACCAAGCGTTGGAATGCAGGCAGCGCTGACGAGCCGGCCCGAGGACTCTTAGACTCCATTGTTGACTTATACCTACTTGTATCAACCTCAGGTTACCTGTGGTAACCTGCGCTCACCCTTCGCACAAAGCCTGTTACTCCAAGAATGAGTCATTTGATCATGTACCCATGCTATCCCCTCCCACTCACAACCACTCACAGGACACTGGCTGGGTAAGGTGCTGGTATTTGAAACTGCCAGGGGAAATACTCTCGAGGGCCCATCTCAGTTATCAGACTGTCCAACCTGAACGGAAAAAAAACAAAAAAATCTCGGTGCTTCGGGCGGCAGCAGGCCAGAGAGTCTGGCCCCTTCCTCTAAAGCTATCCTCTTGCAACCCGGAAGACCTGGGCTTCTATCCATTTGCCATTCAGAGTGTCTCCTGCCTCACTGCCTGTAACTGCACACTGCCCATAAAGAACTGTGTTTCTCTTCACTGCATCCAGAGCCTCACAAAGATCAGACTGTACCTATCCCAGCTGCTCCCCCATTTTAGAAAAAACCCCAACCTTACTAGCACCTTGCTACAAACTGATATTGCCTCTTAGATCCAGCTAGAGAAAAAGTATTAATTGGCTTACGCAGCCAAAGGACATGAACGACTTATTAATAACTAATTTTTTTAACCGAAAGGTTAGTTCTCTAATTCTCTACCTGGTTAGTTATGCAAATCAATTAATAATTTAAAAGTCAAAAAGAAGAAGAAGAAAAAAACAAAAGCAAAAAGTCATCTGGCCTGGAAGTCCAAGTTCCCCTGAACTAAGGCTTTGATGGCTGAAGTCCCAGGAGGCACAGCTGAGGATTGAACTTGCCCTGGCAAGTTTGGGCTTTAACTCTGAGCAAGCCCCAAGCCATCCTGGAGAACACACACAGCCGGTCGCATCACCGCTCCGCTTGGCTTTTGAATTTGGACTTTCATTTTGCTTTGTTTGGGTTTTGTCCAAGGGAGAGAAGAAAAGAGATGCTGGGCTAAAGCAGCTGCAGACACCCACCGCGGAGCCGCCTGACTCCTGGCACTTTCCCTCCGCCCCCAGGGCTCCGCAGGTGCTGAGACCACAAAGCCTTTCAAGATCCCTCTCTCGATCCTCCCGCCCCCTTAATATGTATTAAGGCAAAATCCTGAACTTCCTGAAGGTCCTGAGTGGCTCAGAGCTTCTTTATTATGTAAGCTAAGAAGAAAGAAGGGGGAAATCCAACCACTTATTAGCTAGACCTATCCAAAGCAATGAGAAACGGAACTGGCAACTGAGACTTGCATGACTTTCAACAGGCTACTTAGCCACGTGCTTCCTTATCTTGGACTGCCTGCATCCCCAAAACCTTATTTTGGAATCCCCAATTCGGGGTGGGGGGAGGATTAGGAGATGGAGCCCCCGGGGGGTGATTAGGTTGTGACAGTTGGGTTGTCCAACACCATTGGGGTCAGGTGAAGCAAAAAGAAGGCTGGAGCTATTTCTACCACAGACAGAATGAGAAGATGGCCGTCTACAAGCAGGAAGAGAGACCCCACCAGAACACACCCAGGCTGGCCAGCTGCACTAGTTCCCAGTTCCCAGCCTCCAGAACACACACGTGGATGCATGCATCATGGTCTGCAGGTAGAAGTCACCAAGCAATCCTAGAGGTCAGTCCTCACCCTTCTACCCGGTTTAAGACTGTGTAACTTTTTAATTCATTGCTGTGACCTCCTGGTGAGACGGCCTCCTGGCTTTGCCTCCCCTCTCCCTCCCAGTAGGGGTGCCCTGGGATTACAGATATGTGTACAGATTACCGGACATGTGTACTACCAAGACTGGCTTTTGTAGGTCTTAGGGATAGGAACTCGGGTTGTCAGGTTTGTAAAGCAAGTGATTCGCTCCCCCCCAAAACTCCAGCCATCTTTCTAGCTACCCTATCTCCTTAAACGGTGGCCAGTCTCTCAAGAGGGAAACCAGATCAGTATACACAAAGAAGAAGAAGGGGGGGCATAAAGTGACTCTGGTGACCGCCACACCTCGCAATGCCACCGATACACACAGCTTCAACCAGGAGCCGACTCAATGTGGTAATTACCCTGGGTTTTCACACCCAGCAGCTGTAAGTCCCCAGCTAGGAAGAGTCAAGGAACACAGGGGAAATATCATAATCCCCAACAGAAAGATGCAGAAAGCATCAAAGTCTTGAAGACGTGACCAGTCGTCTCCCTGAGTCAGGAACGAGTAGAAACACACAAGATACGGCACGGAAACACCTGCGCAGGACCCAGAAAACACTTGACTGTGAACTTCCTGGAGAACGTGTCCCTGCGTGTCACCATCTCCTGCTCAGCTGGCCACACATGACCCACTCACTGGGACCACTAAGAGGCTGGGAGAGACCATCGCCCATGTCCTCTTACAGGGAAACAACTCTTCCACAGCTCCGAAAGGAATGTGTGTTTATATAAATAAATAGACTTGTTTTTATATCTATTTCTTCACGGCCATGAGCTGTAACAGGCTTAAGTTGTTTTGTTAATAGGTACCAAAGCTCCTTGGTACGGCACCATTGGCACAGCCAATGAAAAATAGTCTCCCCTCTCGCTCCCTCACCTTGACTAGGAATTAATCTTTTACAAACACTTCTAGAATACAGATGCTATTCTGAGAACACGAGAACACGGGGGGGGGGGGGGGGGCTGTGGACTTGTTGAGGAAACTGGACCTCTCCTTCCATGATGAGGATCTTGCAGATGAAACTCGGACTGTCAGAGTTAAGGGTCCCTTTACGAACCATCTTGCTGACCACGTGTCTTCCTCTTCAAGTGTACAGCTGAGTAGCATTAACAGTAATCTCGCCATTGTACAAGCATTTGTCTCTGACCACATGAAACACCACACCCATAAAACAGTAACTCCCCGCCTGCCTCTCTACACAACACTCTCCTCTGCCGCTGTGTCTGTGGACCTGTCGGCTGGGGAAGAACCGTGCAGCACTCTCCTGCATTGTCCAGAAGAACCGTGCAGCACTCTCCTGCGTTGTCCGGATTCTTTCACTTAGCACAACATCCTCAAGGTTTACCAAGGTTTGCACAATGTATCAAGGCATTCCTTGTGGTTGTGTCTGTTTCTGAGACACAGCTTGGCCTTTAATGTTCTTTGTCGCCAAAAAATGACTCTGAACGGATCTTCTTGCCTTGACCTCTGAATCCTGGGATTGTAAGTATGCACCTATCACGTTAGTTTTATGGGGTGCTGGGGATGGCACTCAGAGCTTGTCTTGTGGATAATGATGCTTCAATAGGGGTGCATGTAAACCACTTCCAGGTCACGCTTTTGGGGAAGACACTAACTTTTTTTATGATGATCTGCGCCCATGCGCTTGACTTTTGAGAAATAAACATATTGTTCAATGTACCTGGTACCTTCGGAGGCCAGAAGAAGGCATTGCATCCCCTGAAACTCAAGTTGTAAGCTGCCACGTGGATGTTCAAACCCAGGTCTTCTGGCCGAGCAACCAATGCCTGTGACCCCTGAACCAACTCACCAGTCCACGGTCATGTGATTTTAATGTCAGCATTTTCCATGCGCAACACCAATATTTAATAGCACCCCCAGACTTTTCTCAAGGAAACACAAAGTTAGCTGTCAATCTCAGCTTGATCCTAGAAACCCAAGATGTTGAAAACAAAAATGGTCATGGAAGTTGGAAGATGGTAACTTAGCAGCATCTCCCACACAAAGGTCGCTCAGCGCCCACCAGCAGCTGAGGGTCAGCACCCCTAGGGCACGATTCTCCCTTCAGACCAACTGCCCACAACAGCAGGATGCTCAGGGCCTTCTCCCCACTGCCTTCCCAGTTCTCCTGCAGGAGGAGTGAAGAGGACGGTGAGGCTCCAGAATCAACGCAGATCAACGCCCATTTTTTTCCTGACCTGACTTCAATTATTAACCCAGGAAGTCATATCTTAGATAGAAAGTTCATTCTCCAAGACTCCTTTATGGGAAAACACACACAGGCACACTCATAAGAGCTCTATCTGTCTGTCTATCTGTCTATCTATCTATCTATCTGTCTGTCTGTCTGTCTATCTATTTATCTATCTATCTGTCTATCTATCTATCTATCTATCTATCTATCTATCTATGTCTCTCTTTCTCTCTGTCACACACACACACACACACACACACACACACACACACACGCATACAATGTTCCCAGGAGAAGACATGTGTGAACCCCATCAGGGCATCTTCTCACCTCTTAGCTCGCCAAAGGCATCTGAAGCCTCCATTTCTCATTAGCTTTGTAATTAGAGCAGTTGGCGCTGAGCTGGTCCCAGATCTATTAACACGGTAGCTTTTACCATTGGCAACTGTTCCCTGTGGTCTTTGACACATGGTCAATTGATTTGATTGTGCTGAGGCGTAAATGTGAATGAAACTCAACCCAGGTTGAGGGGTAACAAGGACAGGAGAAGCGAGACCTGAAGCCTGGGCTTACAGCTCATAGGCACGCGACACCCTCTTACTCACATGCATTCTCTCTGCAAAAACAAACAAACAAAACGAACCCCACAGTTCTCCCCTAATGCCTCTACTGGTGTTACTAACAGAAATAAAGATAAAGAAATAAAGATAAAGCCTAGAAATTAATTGTGCTTCCCTAAAAAGAATCATTTCCCCCTAACTCTAAGGTGTTGCCTACATTTCTTTATGACTCCTAAGTAACAAACGTTTCAGGGATGTGGTGTCTCATACCCATAAGCCTAGCACTTGGAAGGCTGAGGCTAGCCTGGGCTAAAGTTGCAGGACTTTATGTAGTGATTTCATTCATGATCTTGAGTCTCGGATTTAAGTCACTGCTGAAAGCCCTGACAATACACCTGGAGCTGCTCAGCTGATGCCACACTGTGCGTCATCATGAGGGACGTCTCAGGGCTCGACACAACCCTGCTGGCCTTTGCTTTCTGCCTCTGCCACTATGAGAAACTTTAACTTTGACTAGAGTGTCCTATAACCTGTGGGATTGTACAGACACCTTCCCGTAAGGAGGCGCCGTCCTGCACCCTTTCTTGCTGTGCGTAGTTTATTATCCACACCTCCTGGGTTTAACATGGCTGAGAGTGAGGTAACTCGCCCCAGGGTTCACACAGCGGGTAGGCGCTGAACCGGGCATAAAAGCACAGCCATCGCGCTCCCAAACCTGAACTCTTACACAGGGACAGACTGACAAATGGGACTCCACAGCCCAGAAGCAGGCAAGATGGCTAAGCTGGGAAAGGGGCCTGGTGAACTGAGAGGAAACTCCAGAGCCCATATAAAGTCAGGAGAGAGCTAACTCCACAAGCTGACCTCTGACCAGCACACATATGTGATACATCCCCAGACATCATAGGCACATATGCATGCACAGTAATACATTTTAAAATTTTTTAATTTTCTTTCTTTTTTTTTCTTTTTCGAGACAAGGTTTCTCTGTGTAGCCCTGGCTGTCCTGGAACTCACTCTGTAGACCAGGCTGGCCTCGAACTCAGAAATCTGCCTGCTTCTGCCTCCCAAGTGCTGGGATTACAGACGTGTGCCACCTAATAATAATAATAATAAAAAAAAATCCCAACAGTTCAGCTCTGCAATGCGCTAAGTCTGCGCCCTTGGCAAGGGTGCTTCTGTGGACCCTGTTCATGCCTCTGCTCTCTGCCTGTAAAATGAAGGTCATAGCAGTGGCTTCAAGGTCGCCGGTGGGACAAATGAGTGAGGACATATTTCGGGTGTCTACATTCATTGCGGCTGCAATGTCCAAGGCCCCGGTCACACAAAGTTCTGGAAGCAGACATATCAAGTATTCCCTGAGGACAGAGGCTGTGATGTGAGTTAGGGTGAGCCCTGGGACCCCAGGGACTGGATTCCCAAGGTCAAGAAATTTGGCCAGTTAACCCACCTCATTTATACAGACAAACCAAGACTGCACCCACAAAGGGAATCTGGGGGGGGGCGTGGACAGAAATACAGGAGAGGCCATAGGATGCAGGCTACAGAAAGTTTTGGACAACGATAAGGCACGGTCAGGAAACAGTCCTGGGCATAGGTCTTAGGTGTGTAATAACCATTAGGTGTGGTTATTACAGTGACTTCTTCCTGGAGTGTGTGGGACAGAGGGGGGAAAGGCAGAGGAGTCACTGACAATTCAGGAGCACCTAGGTAGCAAGCACTGGCCAGGAAGTGCTAAGCCCTAGGCGCCACCCTCATCACAGCATGAGCCAACAACAGTAATAGCCACCTGGGGCAAGGGAGCACCCTCTCCATCAGTGCTCCTCAACCTTCTGATCGCTGCAACCCTTTAACACGTTCCTCATGTTGTAGTGACCCCCCCCCAATCCTAAAATTATCTCGTGGCTACTGCATAACTGTCATGTTGCCTCTGTTATGAATCATAACATAAATATTTGATATGCAGGATATCTGATATGCGACCCCCGAGAGGAAGTTAAGACTCATAGGTTGACAACCACTGGAATGTTTTTGTCCGTCCCAACCTTGCTCCCTGGACCCCCAAAACACAGCCGATTCCTGAAAAAAAAACCAGGAGACAAATCCCAGTGGAGGAATCCAAAACACCTCACAGACACCAAAACAAGAGCATCAGGAACTGCGTAGCCCCACCCCCAAGGAGCCATGGCAACCGGCTGCAATGTGGATCCCGGAAGAGGAAAAGAAGGCTTGGTTTCACAGTAAGGCACTGACTGACATTGGTTCACTATGAGAAGCACAACACCACAGCGATGTGGGGCATCCCAGCAGGGAAGCTAGGAGTGGGTACAAGGAAATTCTGTGCTAACTCCTTTTCCCTAAGCCAAATCCTTTCTGAAACTCAGAATGTGTAAGCAAAAAACGTCTCCTGGTCCAGTGAGATGGCTCAGTACACAAAGACACCTGTCACCAGGCTTGAAGTCCTGAGTTCAGTCCCCTGGACCCACGTGGTGGGAGGAAAGAACTGACTCTTCCAAGCTGTCCTCTGACCTCCACACAGTCTATCCCCGACCCCTGAAAAAAGTAATAAATGTTAACAAGTTTAAAATTCTGTGGCGTAACCAACACTGGAGGACTCAGTGAGGCATAAGTCCACCTCCAGTCGCTAGTGAGGTCATAGAATATTCTAAAAGCAGGCAGAGCTGCCGCAGACCTAAGTCACGGGTGTGAGAGCTCACCTTGGTGACTACGCCCCAGGGAATGGCCAGCCACTTGTAGACGTCTCAGAGCAGACCTGGCTGGTGGTGGGAAACCTCTTGGCTGTTTGCACCAGGTGTTAGTATTCTGTCTAAGCTCCACCCCACACTTACCTGGCAACAGCCAGGTATGCCCCACCCCATAGTCCTGCCCCACTATAAAAGGGGCTACTTGCCCCTCCTCTCTCTCTCAGTTCTCCCTCATCCTACTCTCACCTCTCTGCCCCTTGGGCTCTCCTCCCCTCCCACCTCTCTCCACATGGTCATGGCTGGCCTCTACTTCTCTCCTCTTCCTCTCTCCTTCTCTCTCTCTCTCTTTCTCGCTCTCCCTTTCTCTACCACTAACTCCCAACCTCTACCCTGAATAAACTCTATTCTATACCATGTCTGTGTGCGTGTGATCCCTCAGGGGGAAGAGGTGCTGAGGTAAGGGCCCGCCTGGGCACCCCTTCCCCCCACACCGCTATGCCACACTCCCTTGACCTCCAATTCTCTCTTTTTAAGCCCCCTTCACCAAGAAGTCCCGGTGCAGCAGGACTGGCTGGCCCTTTTCCTTCTTCTGCATCTTATTGCCTCCATCCTGGTCACAGATGATGGACAACGAAGCCTGTCACCTGAGCTCTTTATCTACTTCGTGTGGAAACCACTGCCAGCACGTGCTCAGCAACCAGCAACCAGAAACCCACACGTTTCTGTGCAATGAGGAGTGCTTGTGAAATGGTAGTGGGCGTGCCCAAACCTGACACCGAAGGGATCTTCTGTAGGTCCCTAGAATGCTCTCCCGTGAAGCTAAGATCATTAGGACTGCTGCCTCTGATGTAAGCTGAGACAGGGATGCTACTACCACAGAGCTATCACACAGGCTAGCACACAGAGGGGGCTGTGAAAGAACACAGACAGGAGGATTTACAAAGGACTGTCAATCAGCAGGAGAGGTGGGACTTAAACATCACCATAACAACCATCACGCGCTGGCTGCCTGGCTGGCTCTGGAAAGAGGGTTTTTATAAATGATCTTAAAATCCTGTGGAGGTTGTTGTCGTCGGAATCCGCGCTTTGCAGAGGAGGGAAGCAAGGCCAAGGAGTGAAGATGTGAGGAACAGAGCTGAGTGCGGCCCTGTCACGATCCACAGGCGGCTGTGGGTGAACGGGAGGAGTCGTGAGGTGACGGGATGCTCTCCTCCAGGGAAGGGATCCTCACAGCATCTCGCAGCTGTAAACCTGCTCTGACTGGTCCCCTGAGCCACATGATGGGTCAGAAGCCTTTCCAGGGTGACCATTGGAGGGAGAAGCTGGCTTGCTGGGTTTAGGAACAAACACTAGACTTAGACTAAACCTCCCAAAGGTGTGAGAAGATTCTTGAGCACCCAAACATCAACACTAAACCCTCTTTTTTGTTGTTTAATATCTACCCATTTAGTGTGTGTGTGTGTTTGTGTGCATGCATGTGTCCACATCTACAAACATAGGTACTCCCACATACATGTAAGTGTATACCTGTGGAGGTCAGAGGACAACTTGAAGAATTCAATTATCTTCTTCTACCTGTGGGTCCTGTGAAACTGAGCTCGGGTCATCAAGGTTGGCAGCAAGTGCCTTTACCCACGGAGCCTTGTCATTGAGACCTTTCCCCAGCCCGTCTCTGACACGTCTCTGCCAGGCAGGGAGATAACCGGCCCTGCTGGCTGCATTTAGCACAGGAGAAATAAATTGAATTGATAGGCTTTATCACGTTACAGCCTCTCTTCCACTTTTCAAGTTCATTTCCTCCATAATTCAGCTGACCCGCTTGCCACAGGGTTGACCTACCAAATGTCATAAAGGAAAGTTAATGTAATATAATAAAAAGGACTGCCCTTCACAATCCTTCTGTGTGCACGGCTCCAGATTGAATCTGCTTATTATTAACGTTGAATCCGAAGCTACGGCCTCTCGCCAATGCCTATGCGTACACATATGTATGAGTTGAATTCTCTCTAACACCATCAGTGAATGCAGGATACTGTCTGGCAAATAATGGACTGGCTTCTAGCTCTGGGGTTATCTCTGGTTCACAGAATGTCATCACAAACACGGAAAGCCCTGTGCTTCCCAACCCTGCCGACCCCTCCCGTCTGCCTGCCACACCCGGCTAGATCTAACTCCAGTAGACACCTAGCATCCTTGGCCATGAGAGAGAAGGTATTTTCAAGTGCCCGCAGTCCAGATGGGGCTTATATTCCTGAGGCTCACACCCTTCCACGCTGCTTATGGGATGCAGCTCAAAGGAGTCAATCTGAAATGTAGCTCAGACGTCTGAGGATCCCTGGACCTTAGTGGATGTGCAAATTACATCTCCTGAAGGACCCACTGCATGGTGACCCAGGAAGCTAGCACCAGACCCATCTTACAGCTTTAGCCTGCCAGAGGGGAAAATGGGTGACATCATTACATCATTCATACCAGAAAGTATATGGGCTAGCCTGGGATACCATGAACCTCATCCCTTCCTTCCTAGGGGAAACATGAAGGGGATGGTGATTGCATACTCATTCAATGTATATGGGCTATCCTGGGATACCATGAACCTCATCCCTTCCTTCCTAGGGGAAACATGAAGGGGATAGTGATTGCATACTCATTCAATGTATATGGGCTAGCCTGGGATACCATGAACCTCATCCTTTCCTTCCTAGGGGAAACAAGAAAGGGATAGTGATTGCGTACTCATTCAATGTAGTCACACACACACACACAACCCTACATCAGCTGGATGATCTTATGTGACAGGATCATGAGCATTGCTAAGAAATCAGAGTCTGTTTCCAGGTCAGTATCTCCTTTAGGACTCACACAATGTCACCAAAGAGCACCAACCTACGTGACAGTGTACTGGGTGTGCCTTCTCACCCCCTTCATACAAGCAACCTTCTAAATGAAGAAACTGAGTTTAAGACAGAAAATGTTTAATACGTTAACTTGTCAAATAAGTCTGTTTACCTCACAACTCATTATTTTAGTAATATTAAGTGAAAAAAATCACAATCGCTTCCAAATAAAACCACACCATTGCCTGAGAGGAAAGAAAAAAAATCACATTTCAGTTCTTTTCTTTTTCTGCTCAGAATCACCTCTTACTCCAGGCCTTCCTTCCCCGTGGACAATTTCATCCTTTTGAAAGGATTTGGAAGTCAGGGGGAAAGTATGCTTCTATTGTGAATGAATGCTTGCTCCCTGCTGCTGGCCTGAAGACTGGTCCAAGGGAGATTTCCCGAAGCAGCTCTGGAGCCTGCAGTGATGAGGAAGATGTCTCAGAGTCCCTTCTCACTGCCAGTGACCACTGGTGCTGGGCCTCTGCTCCATTTTCCTAAGGCGTTCCTAACAGCAACCCCCAGGTTAACACGCAAAGGTTAGGACAGCGTGATGTGCATCTGGAAGGATCCCTGTAAAACCAGGAGCTTGGTGTATCATTTATTCCTCTTTAGCCAGCAAGGCCACATAGAGGTGTTGCCACGATCCACTGGTCACATTTTCAGAATCAGAGAAAGCAACGTGTAGGTATCGTTCCTCCTGTTTCACAGCACGCCAGCAGAGCCTGGTGACGGGCACGGAAGGGTGACCGCATGTGACTCTGCAGTCCGAGGAAACTTGATCAGACCCACGCATCATTATCAACCCCCAATTCTCTGAAACGTGGGGCTCTCAGCTCCCTCCGTTCTTGCTCTGTATTCCAAGGGAAGGGTGGGGGTGATGGTCAAGTCTACAACCAACCACGGCAGGATGTGGTACTAGAATTTCAACAGGTCTCAAAGACAATGGAAACTTCTAAGAGAGTACTCAAATCTGGGGATGCTTCAGGGTTCCAGTAATGGGGCCCATTTAAGCAAGAGCCCAACAGTAACAAAATGAATGTCCTCTAAGCCCCGAGACAAGGTTGCGTAAGGGATGTCCCCACAGTGCCACAGTCCAAAGGCATACGGTGGATGCAGGGCCTCTCCAGAGGAAGAGGAGGGAGCTGCCAGGGTGAGGGGACAGGAAGGGTGATATGGCTCTGCCACATAAGGCTATTCTATAAGGTTATATTCTGTAAGCCATGCGCTATTCTATCTTATTAGAGAAAGCATGCTGCTTGTGGCATATGTGAAGATAGCAGGCCTAAATGGCTAAAATCACTGGTTATATTGGAACTGCAAAGACGGCCCAACAGTTAAGTTACTCACGGCTCTGACAGAGGACTCAGATATAGTCCCCAGCAACCACACAGTCCAACTGCAGCTCCAGGCAATCTGAAACACTCTTCCGACCTCCACGGGTACCAGGTAGCCACGTGGCGCACATGCAGCCAGGCTAGCCCTCACACACATACAATTTAAAATGTTTTAAGAAATAGATTTGTAAAAGTTTGAGTTGGGCCTTCAGGTTTTTGAGATCCATGCAATCTAGTCAGGTGCCAGAAAAATAAATGACCTATGAGGTGACAGGTAGTGGCTGTCTCATCTTATCTGCGTGGTGGGAGGAAAGGGGTCTTCCCAGGGGGAGCTGTAAACTAGACCTTGAGTTTCTCAACTCTGCCAGGCTAAAAAACGTGGCAACCCCCATGCAGTGGGAAGGGAGGAGGTGAGGCTCAGATGCCCTGACAAGGCCACTTCCGGTCAAACTGCCGAAGGCCATGGGAAGAAATCTGACTCCTGGACCGGAAGCCAGAGCACAGGACCATAAGAAACATATGCCTGCCACTTAATCTACTAAACCATAACGGTCCTGGGCAGGACTGGCGGTTCTCTATAGCAGGGGTCCTCAAGCTTCTTAATGCTACGACCCTTTAATGCAGTTCCTCATATTGCGGTGACCCCCAACCATAAAGTTATCGTTTTGCTACTTCATAACTGTAATTTACTACTGTTATGAATCATAATGTAAATATCTGATATAGAAGATATATGATATGCAACCCCCAAGGGGGTCACAAGCCACAGGTTGAGAACCCCTGATCTAAAGAGAGACAGATTACTGAGACCATGGTTCTCCAAAACTGGGATTTCCCTGGTTTTCTCATGCTGGGAAAAGGGGAAGGCTGGACCATGAATGTCAGTGGGGGGAAGAGGTTACCCCCAGGAACAGATTTCAACAGTTCTAAAAAACTTGTCAGATGACCTTGCAGCCAGAGTACAGCATTAACAACAATGGGGCAGTGATGGGCAAGAAATGCATTTCACCCTACCCTCCATTTAATCATGAGCCTCACGTCAGGACTCAGAAAATGGAGCTGTGTGTGTGTGTGTGTGTGTGTGTGTGTGTGTGTGTGTGTGTGTGTGTCTGTCTGTCTGTCTGTGGTCGCTGGACCTATTTATTGGTTCCTCTTCCCAATGAAACCACATGGAATACCTTTCTCCAGTCATGACCAATACTTATGTGTTTGTCTATTATCCTATTGTCCTGGCTAGCTTTATGTCAACCTGACACAAGCTGGAGTTATCTGAAAGGAGGGAACCTCCCTCGAGGAAATGCCTCCGTAAGACCCAGCTGAAGGACATGTTCTTAGCTGGTGACCAGTGGGGGGAGGACCCCGCCAACAGTAGGTCGTGCCATCCTTGGGCTGGAGGTCCTGAGTTCTTTAAGGAAGCAGGCTAAGGAAGCCAGGGAAAGCAAGCCAGCAAGCAGCAGCCCCCCACGGCCTCTGCATCGCCTCCTGCCCTGTCTGAGTTCCTGTCCTGACTTCCTTAGATGATGACCAGTGACCCAGAAGTGTGAGGCAAATAAACCCTTTCCTCCCCAACTTGCTTTGGTCACGGTGTGTCATCACAGCAATCAGAACCCTAACGAAGGCGCCTATTAAGGACAGACAGCTGAATCTGGCTGACTCTGGTTTGACTGGGCCCCAGGTCTGACCTTATGAACTCTGGTACCACAGTGAGTGATGAAAGCTTATGTGGTATCTAGAACATTCTCAGAACATCCTAGCTAGCTAGGCGTGGTACTCCAGCAGGCAGAAATCTGTGGCAGGAGGATTGCTGTGAGTTGGAAGCTACCATGGACTACATAGTCATATGCAGTAAGGCTAGTCAGGGACAGATACATACACAGACAGAGAGAAATATATACAAATAAGATACAAACTGTCAGGAAATAAAGAGAATTAAAAACCACAAATACACACATAACTGGAGCTGTGCATACTGTCACTGTCACTGTTACTGTTATTCCAGGACCAGCCTGTGTGGCACTAACTACATGCCAGACTTAGCCTGTCTTCTTCTAACAAAGAGGAGCACTTCCTAGGGACAGGAACCGGAGAGACTTAAGTCTTAGCTGACGCAATGAGTGTTCCTACTGTGTGCCCTGTGTGCCGGGATCAGGCTTCCTGAAGAATCCAGAAGAGGAGCCCTTTGGCTGGGAAAGGGGCAGAGGAGAGACCTGGACAGTTTCAGGAGGCCCCAGGAGATCCTGGAACCCAGCTTTAAAAGATGTGAAGTTTATCATGTAGGCGGTAAGACTTCTGCCCAGTGTTTGGAAGCAGCCAGAGAGACAAAGAAACCCCTGTGGCACTCTACAGGGCTAGAAAGTTATCCTGCAGACACAGCATGGCCACGTTTGTCCCATTGCCATAACAGAAGCCACACAGACTGCATCAACAACAGAGTGTTTTTCTCCAAGGTCTGGCTCCAAAGGATAAGGTATCGTCAGGACTGGCTTCTCCCAAGGCCACTTGCTTCATGCGTCCTCATGTGGCCCTTCTGCACGCAAGGACAGTTCGTTATCTTCTCCCCTCTCATTAGTCTATCATACAGGTTCGGGCAGACCTAATGTCCTCATGACCCAGCCTCATCCCCACACGTCCCTCCCCCCACCCTCCCCTACCTCCCACCCCTCTCCTCCAGTCCTCTATCCTGTGCCCACAAACCCCACCTCCCCAGCCCCTGTGCTAGAAACCCAAGGCCTTACTCTATCTACTAGGAAAGCATTCTACTACTGAGCTACAACCCCAGTCCCTAGCAACCTCATTTTAGCTTGCATAAGAGCCCAGTCTTTTCAAACACAGCACAGTCTGTGTCTCGGAGTTGGGGGGTGGGAAGCACGGTGCACAGGTATCTGAAAGGCACCAGCAGCCCAAGGAGACACTGTGGGCAGCTTGTAGGAAGGAGAGAAACAAGAACAGGCTTCCCTTTTTAGGATGAACCAGCCGTGGCTCTCGGATCGGCATGCCAGGCCACTAGGGATCCAAAGCAGGAACCCAGGGAAAAGAAGAAACAGAATGTGTTTACTGGACAGAGGCCTTTTTTTTTTTCTTAAGACCAAGTCCTGCTGCGCTCTGCTGGGTGGAGTCCCCTGGTCTGCCCTTCCTTCCGGCATAGTCCCTGGCTGGCCCTGCCTGGTCACCCGTAGCAGCCTGGGCCCTGGGAACACCCTGGAGCAAAAAAAAAAAAACCGGCATTGTCCCAGAAGTCAAAATCAAAACAATAGAGCAGAGAAATCAGAGGCCCAGAGCCAGTTCCACAGTACAGGAACAGTAAGGCTTAGAGGCCCCCAAGGACCCATCAGGGCTCCTCTAACAAGCACCCCTCAAATAAAGCCTGGGCAGGAGGCCCATTAACACTTCACAGGGCCAGATCCAGACCCGGCCTGCAGGGGAAACTTCAAAAGCACCTCAGCAGTTCAATGCATCAGATGGCCACCAGTCAGGGCAACAGCCCAGGAAGTAAGAGGCTGAAGTTAAGAAGGAGCTGTGTCCATAAATTAACCATCCCTGGGCCCCCATACGGGGCTTTATTTATTGCCATTGAAGCCAACTGGGATCCTTAAATTTAAAAAGGACCATGGCCTCTATAAACAGTATATAGAAATACCTTCCAGAAAAAACACCAAGAGAAATCCCCCCTACCCATCTTAAGGAGAAAGGGGGGGGGGTGTCCATTCTTGGAAATAATTCCCACTACACTGACCCTTTGCCTCAAGCACTATATAAAATCCAACTCATGGTTAGTCTTTTATTTAAAAAAATAAAATGAAATAATGTCAGGCATAATTACCAATTTGCCCTTGGTGGAAATTAATTTCAGACATGGATTTCCTCAAGTCAGTGTGGCCTGCCTAAAAGATCAGCTAACTCCTGCCAGCCAGACACCTGTATCACCATCCCCCACAGACAAACATCCCCCCTCCCCCACCCCTCACCCCTAGACTGCAGCACGCCCGCCCGCTGACTGCCCGCCCGCTGACTGCCCGCCCGCTGACTGCCCATCCACATCATAGCGAGGACACAGATCAGGCTGAGACTTCTGAGGAGATGATTAGTGGTGTAATGTCAGAGGCGGCACACATGTTATTTCCATAGAGACCGCAAGCTGTCAGTACAGGCTAAACAGCCCTGGTCTTAAATTCTTCCGACCCAAAGCTTACGATTCTTCGTGGGCCCCAAGCACAGACATGAAATTCATGTTACACAGATAGCTTGGACATTTGTACAATATTTGGTGCTCCCGTGCTTTGTTTTACATTTGTTTATTTTGTATGTATGCGTGCATGCAGGTGCACACATGCCAGGACACGTGTGGAAATCAAAGGACATGAGTCAGTTCTCTCCTACTGTGTGTGTGGGCCCCGGTGCCAGAATTCAGCAGGTGCCTTTACCCACTGGACCATCCCATTGGCCCACACCTTGTGTTTTGGCCTCAACCTGTCACAGGAGGCCACACTGGTCTCTTCTTTTTGTCTCTGCTAAAGATTTCAGATTTTGGAGCACCCTGCATTCCGATTTTCTGGAACAGGGATCCTCGTGTGGACTTGATTTTCTCATTTTGTTAACCATCCAATCCCGTTGCCCTTAGAAACAGAAGCAGCTTTAGCTTTGACCGCATCCCAGGCCTGAGTTTTAGAATCTCTGAGCTCAGGCCATATTTGCAATGATTCAGGCCATCACCTTCATCTTAGAAGTGGGAAAATGAGACTCGGAAAGGTCAAGTACCTCACCCTACATCACACAGGTGGAGGGCGACAAAAATGGAGACGAGAACCCAAGCTTTGGGAACACACTGCCCATAACCATTCGTTTACATGACCTATCCCTGCCCAACCTCAGACACAGGGACTTTGATGCCCAGCTGGCCCCATCCTAAAGGAAGGTTTCCAGTGGTTTACAAAATCCAGAGTGATTCTGGATACGATGCACTCTGAAGCCGAGAGAAATATCTTTTAACAATTCCAAAGAAGATTTTTGAGCCGCTTCCACTCCTAGGATTCGAAGCTATTCCCTCGACTGTCCTTCCTTCCCTCTTGCCCTCCCTGTTAACACAATAAGTATTTATGCCCTGCAGAGTTATGCAAAACATGAAACCCAACTCTAGAATCTGGGTTTCCAAAAACAAGTGAAATGTCCCCATGGTTAGGAGGCTTACTTTCCCAAACTCAAAAAAGAGACCAAAACAAAACAAAAAAAGCTGTGTCAAGTAAGAATTGGATTTACATTTTAGGCAAACGTCCTGTACCTCAGACTGTAGGACAGTCTGCTTCTTGAGGACAGACGTTCTGTCCTTTTTATTCCTCATATAAAGAGAGAGCACAGAAGCCGATACATGGTAGTACTTAACATCCATCTGCCAATATGGACGACGACGACGAGATGGAGCACGCAACTGGCCAATGGATAGAAGAAAAGGCTATTTATCCCAATTGCTAAACACTGGATGATCTATAAAGGACCCAGTCTCTATATTTTCTTCAGATATGGACAGATGACCAATGTGAGAAGCTGAGAGAAGAGAAGATATTAACTTCAATAGTTAAATAGTGAGACTACTTGTAGGGTAGTGCAAGCCTTTAATCCCAGCACTCAGGAGGCAGAGGCAGGTGGACCTCTAAGGTCGAGGCTAGCCTGGTCTACAGAGAGAGTTCAAGGATTACAAAGAGAAACCCTGTCTTGAAAAACCAACACCAACACCAAAACCAAAAGACTGCCTATAAGGAATCCATTCCCTATACATTCCTACATCTGAGTTTGCTCTCTGCCCAGATACCTATGTGTAAACATTCTATCCTGGATTCAGATAAAAACATGAACCAGCTGCAGCTCCTGCAGGCTCTAAGTCTCTTAAGGTCACAGGTGGGCTGCACTATGACCTTCCCTGAAGACAGGTCAACAGATTCTGATCACTGAACTCTGTTATGTAAACTCTGTTATATGAACTCTGTGCATGTAAAACACTCACCACACACTGAACATGGATAATCTGTAGATAATCTATAGCCCCATGCGTTGGTACCAAAACACGTGTATAATCCTCTGTAGGTGTCCACCCATTCCCAAGCAACATCTATTTTCAGGAAAGACACTTTGGGGAAGAAAGAGAAAGGGAAGCCTTGGCTTGGTGCAGGTATCTAGCTTCTCTCTAGAAGGCCCATGGGGACGTCTAAAGATGCCCCAAGGACAGAATGAAGGACCAACCAGAGGAGTAAAAAGTAAAAAAACAAAAAAAAATGTAATTACCAAAAATTTTTCTTTTCAAACATTGATAAGAGGTAACCATGCAGCAGAGAGACGGAGGAGAAACAGAGATCACGAAGGAGCTGCTATCTCTAGTTTTACAAAGTGACTGTACATGAACAACATCATGTGGAAAAGCTAAGGAACTAACGTGAACACCCCACTGGCAAACAAGGGGCCCGAGCTCACTATGCAGTTCAGTGACACACTGAGGTTCACAGCTGGAGGAAGCAGAAACGGCCACGCTTCCGGGATAGGGGTCTTCTGCCCCTGCTCTGATATCTTTGTTCAACAGACACGTTTTGATTCTTGTGAAGTGTGTCAGCTTGCACCCAGGAAGTCTCTAAACTAGGATCAGACAGGCCCATGTTCACGACATTTCCAAGATTTTAAGGCTGAGGCTGGAATTTAAGACAGCCTTCCTGACTCGGAGGCACACTGGGTCTTCCAGATGGTAAGAGCTCTTCCATCAAGAGCTAGCCAGAGGACACAGCCAGGGAGGGAAGGGAAGGCTGGAAACAAATTTCCCATGTCTAATGAGTTGAATGCCACAGGTTTCCTTGTTAGACACAGAGTTTTTCTTTCAAGCCAGTATCTTAAATAGCCCAGGCTGGCCTTGAACTCACTATGTAGCCCAGGATGATCTTCAAAGTATGCACCAGCCAGGCGGTGGTGGCTCACGCCTATAATCCCAGCACTCTGGGAGGCAGAGGCAGGCTGATTTCTGAGTTCAAGGCCAGCCTGGTCTACAGAATGAGTTCCAGGACAGCCAGGGCTACACAGAGAAACCCTGTCTCGAAAAAACCAAATCCAAAAAAACAAAAACAAAAACAAAAAAAAAAAAACAAAAAAAAAGAAGAAGAAAGAAAGAAAGAAAGGAAGGAAGGAAGGAAGGAAGGAAGGAAGGAAGGAAGGGAGGGAGAGAGAGAGAGAGAGAGAGAGAGAGAGAGAGAGAGAGAGAGAGAGAGAGAGAGAGAGAGAGAGAGAAAGAAAGAAAGAAAGAAAAAGAAAGAATGCACCACCCACACCTGGTCTCTGAGCTGCCGGCCACTGACTTAGGGGCTTTGTACATGCTAAAGAAATACTCCACTATGCTTTATCTCCAACCCAAAACCATATGTGTGTGACTGTGGGTTCCACACGCATGTATGTGCAAATGCATGTGCATGTATAGGGGTTCCACATGCATGTATGTGCAAACGCTTGTGCATGTATGAGGGGGTTCACACACCTATATGTGCAAAGGCTTGTGTTATACATGTTTGTGCGGCCAGAAGTTGAAGCTGGGTGTCCCCCTTGATCCCTCCCCACTTTGTTACTAAGGGAGGTTCTGAGCTACCAGCTTTGCCCCAGGACAAGCCCCACCTCCCAGGCATTAGTATTACAAGTGGGGGCTTCTTTCTCCTTCGCCCCAAATGATAATTTTCTTAATTATCTCCTTCCTGCCTACCCTACCCCATCTGTCCCAACAACTAGAAATAGTGGGCTGAGGACCAGCCCAAAGCTCTTTAAGATGGCCGGCATCTTTAAAATCCTCACATTGCTTATTCAACCCCATGGTTTAGACTCTATTGAGGATGGTGAGGTAAGAAACCTATCCTGCAGAGGTTCCTAGATGTGACTGAGGAGTCACTGGACGTATCCGAGATACAAAGGAGAGGGTGTCTAGGGGCCCAAGTCTGGTGCTGGTGTCCTTTCCAGGCCCCACAGGTCATTTGGGTAGCTAGCCTGCCTGGGAACCCTGGCAGTGTATGTATGTGAGTCAGCCTGGGTAATGGATGAATGCCTCTACCTCGGGGTGAATGCCCACCATAGGCCACTCAGCATGGCGTCAGTCTCAGCCCCTAGTCTCCAAGGCTGGCACACATATCCCCACTTGCGGATGAGAAGACCTGGATGCAGTGAGTGGCGCTGGTTTGTGGGAGACCACCAACTTCTCAGGTTTGAATTCTCAGCTTCCCCAAGAAACAATGCTCTGTGCTCCTAATCTGCCCAGAGAGAGAAAAAAAATCTCCTTCAAAGGAAGAGGTATCAAGGCGGATGGCACAACAAGCGGTAAACGCATCTGAGAAGCTGGTGTCGGGACAGAGAATGTGTTTATTTAAGTTCATGCTATTGATGAATGTGACAGGGAAAGAAACCCCGTGGAAGCCAATTCCTGATACTCGGGACTCCAGAAGAGACACATTTTCTGAGCACAGGCAAGCTCCCGTCTGAGACCTCAGCGCCACGCAGTTCATTAGCCTGCAGCTCAGCCTGCCTCTGCCTGGCACCACATTCTGCAGTGAGCAAAGAGGACAGAGGCCGGAAATGCCCCACTGGCAGGAAAATGAGATCCAACTCCCCTCCGGGGGCAAGGAAGGCCCTTCCAGACAATGGAGCAAACCCTGCTCCATTTCCCCACAGTGGTCCAAGAACTCAGAATTCCCGCGGTCAGAGCAATGCAGTGACTCTCTATACAGGGATTCTCCACCCAACTCCTCTTGTGGGAGTGAAAGTATAGATTTCTTCCCAAGATGCCTTGCAGCAGAGGCCAGAGTCCTGTTTCTGGAATTCGATAAGATGTGGGAGTCAGAAAAACCTCGGGTGCCCATCCACCTTGCCTGCCCACCCTCAATGCAGTATGTCCCGGGGAAATGGCTTCACTGTGGCTGCCTGGTACCTACGATACAGCTCAGAATGCCAGCTCGCTCCCTGACAGTTAATGGAATGCTAAACCGAAGACAGCAGCTACACCAAAGGGATTTCATCCCGAAATACTGAACATAGGGAGACGGGTCCTGTCTGACTGGAGCTATGTCCTGTGGAAACACTGTGGAAATGCATGCAGCCCATGGGTATGTGGAAAAAGAAAGCCTAAAATGTCCTGCTGGGGTCACTGGCATTGAGTGTTGTACTCTCCCCAGCAGGCCCCTCACTGAATAAATACATATTAAGCAGCTATATGGGAAAGAGTCATGGACTCCGAGGTCAACTATTATCCTAACCCTATTATTGCTTAGTTAACGAAGCTGGAGGAACGAAGGCACATCCAATTAAGTGACATTAGGATTCCCTTAATAGATGCAGGGGAAAAGGCTACCATGCGAGATTTTAACACGTTCAGTTCTTTCTGCTTTGGACATACACAGTCCAAAAGAGTATCAGATGATTGACTGCAGGACAAAAGGGCTGCAAGCCTTCAAGGTCAGAGAAGAGAAGGAGTAGATTCCCGGAGCAGACTCACGCACTCACGCACACAGGCGTGCAGGCACACAGCAGGCATGCACACACCGGATTGCCCAGCCTCTGGAAACCAGAGCAAACGGCTCTCCAGGGAAGTTCAAGGCCGCCTCCTCCCACACCTTCTGATGGGGGACAGGGACAGATTCAGGTCTACTCACAAGAATTTATGTCATACTCCACCGGGGTCACGTCCCGGGAGAAAGATCTGATCGCCAAACAAAACCAGCATGCCCAATTCAACTTGAGCCAAGCAAACTTAAGAGGCTACAGTGCAAACTACTGACGCCATCCCTCAAGCCAGGACCGTAAGAATGGGTCCCATGAGGTAATTTTCCAGAGAGGCGTGGGGTAGGGTAGGGTACTGAGGCAAACATTGCAGCTGTGACAGGCGTCTTCCAGCCCTGCCCCCACCCTACACCCCACCACACCTCCTTGTGAAGGTCAGAAGCCCTCGTGCTTTGGTGCTTTGGTCCTGAGTCACAGACACAAGGCTCCACGGTGCTGGGACAGGTCGCCATCCAACACGCCGGGCCCTTCTCTCATCTTACAGGAAGTCAGCTGTAGATAACAAGGCTGAAAGCTGCTTCCTCTCAAAACTGCCGAGATTCAACTGGAAAAGCATTCATGTTATGCCCGTCTGGTAAGGGGGTGTCCTGGAAACCCCCCAGAAGGAAGTCTATAATTCGGAGCATGGCTGGCTACACATCATGCCTGTGGCGCCAAGCCCTGCACCGAGCCTGGCTTCCCTGCCACACAGCCGGGAACTCCGGCTCACAAGAAGTTCTGAGCATTCTCCACCTACAGCCGGAGCGCTTCCCGAGAAAACACGTGGGCAGAGAGAAGTGTGCCCCAGAGGGTGACAACCTCACTGTGACGCTCTCTCCGACACCGTCGCTTGATAGAAAAGAAGAAGGAAAGAATTGAAAATAAGAGAGAGATTTTGAGAAAAAATGACCTTTTGTGTTAAAAATGTATAAAACTACCGGGCGGTGGTGGCACACGCCTTTAATCCCAGCACTTGGGAGGCAGAGGCAGGCGGATTTCTGAGTTCGAGGCCAGCCTGGTCTACAAAGTGAATTCCAGGACAGCCAGGGCTATACGGAGAAACCCTGTCTCGAAAAACAAACATACAAAAAAAAATGTATAAACCCGTCTTTTAATACTTTGGACAAGTGGTTCTCAACCTGGGGGTCGGAACACCTTTGGCAAACCTCTATCTTCCCCAAAAAAATATTTACACTGTAATTCATACTAGTACTAAAATTACAGTTATGAATAACAATGAAAACAGCTTTATGGTTGGGGTGTGGGGGTGGCCGCCACAACATGAGGAACATAAAGGGTCAAAGAAAATGGAAGGTTAAGAAAACCACTACCCTGGACATGTGTTTTTTGTTTTTGTTTTGTTTTGTTTAATGCAAATTAATATAAGATGACAGATGAAAAACAAAAGACCCTCGGATTCCCCTTCCCCTCATGCCTGACAGATAGAGACTGTCTTCACAATGCAACCTGCAGACTCCTTGACCTGTGTAGAAAGGGTCCTGTTGGTTATAATCACCCTTCCACCTTGTACTACTGCCTGGCTTTAGGCCAACCTGACACAAGCTGGAATCCTTTCAGAAGAGGGACTTTCAATTGAAAAAACAAAAAAATAAAAACCACCTCCCCCGCCCCCACTCTCCCGAACCAGACTGGCCTGTGGCAAGTCTGTGGGACACTGACTGACTGGTGATTGACATGGGAGGGCCCTGCCTATTGTGGTCAGTGCCACCGCTGGACAGGCAGTCTTGGGTTCTATAAGGAAGCAGGCTGAGCAAGCCATGGGGAGCAAGCCAGTAAGCAGCACCCCTCCATGGCCTCTGCATCAGCTCCTGCCTCCAGGTTCCTACCCCGACTTCTTCAGATGATGGGCCACGAGTTGTGACACGAAACAAATCCTTTCCTCCCCAAGCTGCTTTTGGTCATAGGCCAACCATCTAATCCCACCTCATTCATCGAAATCTTCCCTGAAGTGATACTGTAATGGCTCCCTGCACATACGAAGGGGAAAGCCAGGGTGTTTAACTCTGACAGCATCTGCCCAGAACCTTCCAAGTGTTCTGAGAAAGTGACACATGGATATTCCGTATCCCTGAACATGACTTCCTTCCCACGACCTTCAGTGAGGGTTAAGTTGGTTCTGTCAC
Organism: Apodemus sylvaticus; assembly: GCF_947179515.1. NCBI lineage: Eukaryota > Metazoa > Chordata > Mammalia > Rodentia > Muridae > Apodemus > Apodemus sylvaticus. The sequence goes on along the minus strand of NC_067491.1, from coordinate 49,059,065 downwards.
AGAGGCAGCTAACAACTAGCAATCATGTCCTCTACTAGGCCTCCAAGAAACCAGCTCCCTCAGAACCCACCCAGCTGAGAAGGGAAATACATAATCTACGGCAGTAACAACACAGTTCCGGACTCTGAAGACTCCTCACACCACACAGTGACCTCCATGCCGGACCAACCCCAGGGTACTTTGTACTGACAAGTGATGCTCCACGGTGGAGTTTGCCAAGAAATCAGTAGAAAAGATGGCTCGCCGTGGGCAGGGAGCGAGTGGGATGCTACCTTTGTCTTCCAGGTATGATGTGGTTGTAAACGCTCTTGAACTCGATCTGTATAAGAGGCGAGCAAGACTGGGCTCACCGACACTCTGCCCTGGAGGGAGAGGAGCCCACGATGTCTCACCTCTCCTTGAGTATCTACAGACAGCTAAGCCTTGCAGGCGGGAGGTGTCTCATCAGTGATATAGCCACTCCCATGTTGTCTGTGCTCCAGAAAAGAACCGCTTACCTATGCCCCTGCAAGCAGTCCTGTCTAAACCCACTGAGTCACAAGAACAGAAACGAGGTGTTGAAGTAGAAGGCAGACTAATTGGGTTAACAAAAGGAATGGGACAAAGAGGTCTTGAGACGTGAATATGGTCAAAATATATTACACATGTATACAAAGAGCGTTATGGTAAAGGCGGGGGCAAGGAGGGACAGACAAAGTCACCAAGGTCAGCTTAGTGACAACATCACACATTTGCCCTTCATTCAATTCCGTCACATGAACCCCTTGCTCCTCACAAAGATGGAAGCCCTCCTGAAACCTGACCCCTACCTAGCGCAAAACAAAGTTCCCTCTCCAAGATCAGGATCAGTGCCTCTGGTGGGTACCAGCAAGCCACGGCTCCCGAGGTCCCGGAGGACCTGGTGGCAGGAAAGACCATGGAAAGTTCCTCCCACGAAGGATGCCAAACCCTGGCGCTCCTTCTTTACAGAGGCTGGCTTCCAGTGACTCAGCACCATACCCCAAGTAGAAACAATGACAGGCTGAGCGGTGGAGCCCAAGGACACCCTACCCCAGCGCACTGAATTGTTCCCCCACAGTTTTAATTTCTCTGGAGAATCCTTGGGTTCCCTGTCTGCTACCTGCAAGAAGTTGTCAAAAGGAAAGGCTCTGCCCATCATACTCTCCCCTCTCCGCCCCCACCAGAGTGCTTGCTGCGGCTGGGAAGGTTACGGCAGCTCCTGGGATGCCCATAAGCAGAGACAAGATGGTGACAATTGCCAGAAGAAGCATGGGACAGCAGAGTGCCTGGAGCATGTGGAAGCACAGGAGACTCTCATGGCTCCTTAGGCGGCGGCAGGAGGAGGAGTCATGGGAACAGGGAGTCGCAGCTACCCTGTGCACAGAACAGTGAGCAGGAGAAAATGGGCGAGTCCAACATGCAATGCTGCCCTGCTAGATCTTCAAACGTGAGCAGACAGGAGCTGGGAATGCCCCGCTGCCTGCGTGCCTACCTGCCTGCGGTTCACAGCATCCTTCTGTAAGCACTGTCTCTAGAAGAATACGGCCAGAGGCGATGTGGGTATTCTCGTATACTAGGCGTCTACTAGGGGCTCCTCCAGGCAAGGAAACCCATTTTAAGTGGATTCCTAAGGAATCCTGGAGGGACAATATAACAGTACCTGGGCATTTTAACAATACACACACTCAGCTCCTGGAAGACCAGAAGAGCCAGAAGCTACAGACTCGGAAACTTCCGTGCAGGTGCTCACAAACTAATAAGGAAAATGTCACATGGTGGCCACACGCAGGTGAGTATTTAGAGATGCGTGCAATCTCCGGGCCAGCCATGGAAATAACCACTCTCCAAGACATGAGAGGTAAGAACCACAGACTATGACCTGCCAGTGCACACCTCCAAGGGCGTGACTCCCCTGCTCCATATACCAATGTGCGCACATGCATGATAAACCTCGGTACTTCCACAGTGCAATTCCAAGGGCTCAGAGAAGCTGAGTAACTTGCCTAAGGTCACGGAGTTTCAAAGCAACCAGAGGTTCTCACATGGAGGTGGCTGATCTTGCCTCTAGGGGACCTGTGACACTTGCTACTAGCAATCTGTGGATAGTGGTCAGAAATGCTGCAGAACGTTCCTCTGCTTGGGACATTCCCCAGCGAGGTGTAATGCCAAAGCAAACCAGTTTTATCAGCCTCCGATCTGACCCTTATCACCTATAATGAGAGGAGACGGCTTCCCTTCCTGTTTACAAATGGCCTAAGGGTCACAGCTTTTTAAACAAGAGTGTAAGTCTGATTACCATGATTCTATAGACAAGGATGAAAGTGCACAATGCTAACTCTCCATACACCAGGCCCAGCTGGCTCTCCTTGGCCCTGCATGCCTGACTTACCATTCGTGTCTCTGCCCCAGGGCTTCTGAATCTCTCGTTTATCCTGCCTGAGCATCCCCTGCTACTCAATCAGGATCACCGAGGCCCAGGGATCCAGACTCATGTCTTTCACTCTCCAGCATCTCCTTCTTCCTTAGCCTTCCCTGATCGCCACCCCACCCCTGCTGTCCTCCCTCCCTCTCTCTCTCCCTGTCTCCCCTCCCTCCCTGGGAGTGTCCTTAAGGTCTGGCATGACAGTTGTCCTTATTTATACATTGTCTTCGTCTTCAGGGAAGACGGAGCTGTCACCTGCACCACTCTTTGTTTGTCCCTGCCCCCACCGCGTCCCACTCAGCAGGAGCTCAATAAATACTTGGAAAAACTGTGATGAACAAGTTGACCAGCAACTGCAGAATGCCCGCAAAGCACCTTTCCTCAGGAATTTGGAAGCGTCTCGGTGGAGCCGCCTCATCCTGGTGCAGCAACCACTGTTCTAGAATGTGTGTAGCACAGTTTCCCGCAGGGCCAGGCACCTATGTCGAGCTTTGAGGTCATTCAGTCTCTGGAGTGACCCTTCCCTTCTGCCATGGCCACAGCCAGTGAGACCCGAGTCTTCGAACTAGTTACATAGACCGTTCATTGGTCAGAAAGGGTCCTTTTGGTTTTCTTACAGCTGCTCGGAGATAAACACAGCTCTCAGCCCACGGGCAGTACAAACAGGCTCATCAGTCTTGGTCCTTAGACCACAGTTTGCCCACATCTGTGCTCGGTCTTCATGAATTTCAGGATTTAGTCAGTCGATTAAGCCAATCAAATTCAGTAAAGGCTCCAAGTCCCTTCCTAGACATTATTCACCCTCACGACTCAGGGCAGTTTGCTTCTTCAGATCCTCTAATTACTGGAGGAAACTGAAGCCCAAGTAACTATGAAGGTCAGTGAGCCGGGATGCGTGTGTGTGTGTGTGTGTGTGTGTGTGTGTAGCCTCTTGACTCCATGAGAACTATGATGCTCCAAAACCTGGTCCACCATAGCTTCAGAGGTCTTAGTGAACCCGTCACAGACCTCAGAGAACCAGCAGGGAGGAGGCCAGCAAGCAGAACAGTAGCTCAGCAAACAGCCCTTGCCCAGGGGTGAGAAGACCAGAGCTCCAGGAGCACTGCGGGGCTCACCCATCCCACGGGACAGCGCTGTGCAGCTGCTCTCAGGAGAAGAACAAATGGACAGTCCGGTACTTTCTTGCCCTTTGACCTTACAGGAAAAAGCAGCTGATGGCACAGAAAATCGTGCTGACCCAGACTGCAAGGGAATCCTAAAGACAGAAGCCTCATGATGCGCACACAGGGGTCGGTTTTACAGCTAAGCCAAGACAACTATATTCCCCCACCTAAATTCCCCAAGCATTCCCAAGTGGTTATGAAGACATTCTGAGAGGCAATGCTAAACACACTCAGAGGAGGGAGAAAGAAATCACACTTAGTAATAATCACTGAACACAGAAAGTAATACTTGATAATACTCCCCAAATCCATTATAACCAGTGTGTCTGAGAGAATGCATGCATGCGCACGCGCGCGCACACACACACACACACACACACACACACAGAGAGAACTGAAGTCTTCAGGTTTACACACACACAGAGAGAGAACTGAATGAAGTCTTCAGGTTTACACACACACACACATACACACAGAACTGAAGTCTTCAGGTTTATACACACACACACACACACACAGAACTGAAGTCTTCAGGTTTACACACACACACACACAGAGAACTGAAGTCTTCAGGTTTACACACACACACATACACACAGAACTGAAGTCTTCAGGTTTACACACACACGCACACACACACACACACACACACACACACACACACAAAACCAAAGTCTTCAGTTTCAAATACCAACTCAAGAAATGCTTAACTAGCTACACCCATCTCCCCCACAAGGAACTAGGTAAGAGTAACTCTGAACTTCACCCCAGGAGCCCAAGCACCCAGATCAAAAACATGGCCACCAAAAACTCAGTGTCACCATTGTTCAGCATTGATAAGCAAGTGGTGGTGGTACTCACCCCGCTCCCTCCCCAGTCCTAGCATGCTTCTACTAAGGAATTTCTAAGACAAATATTAAACCCTGAAAGCCAGAGTCTTAATGAAAACATCTTAAGACAGAAGACTGTCTCCTCCTGTTCTGGAACTCAAACAGGTGCCTCTCTCTCTGTAGCACTGCAAATGTTTTCCCTTGCCTGTTCTAAAGCCTTCCCCTCCGCCTCCTACTCTCTGGTGGTTCGGCTAACCACCAAGGCTGGATCCACCCTCTTGAGCAATAGCTTCGCCTGGCTCCGTCCTGTCCAGAGAATTCAATTAAAGCCTATATTGGTACCAGAGCATTGATTTCCCAACCCAGAAGACTTTCAAAACAACAACAAAGATAGAGGGAGTTCTCTGCTGCCAATTATGCCAAGGCAACAGCCAGCGGCAGTGACCACCCAGCGACACAGCCTCGGAGAGAGGACGCTCTTGGCTTTTTATGTGAAACCTCATGTCTTGGTCAGGAAACAGTGCCTGGCATAGGTCGTGAGACACCCGGATGCTCAGAAATGGCTGCGTGTGGAGTTGAGTCTGCAAACAGGACCTCAGATAGGACCATAAGAACAAGATATAAGGAATCTGCCTCCAAGGGACCTCAGAGATCAATACAAATTGAAATTACACCACAGCCACATTGTCCCTGACTCACCTACTTCATTGTATTTCTGCGCTGAACATTTTTGTTTTGGTTTGCTATCAAGTCAGAGTTTCACTATGTAGCACTGGCTGCCCTGGAACTCACTATACAGACCAGGCTGGTCTCAAACTCACAGAGATTCCCCTGCCTCTGCCTTCCCTGCCTGAGGTCTGGGATTAAGCTGTGTGCCACTGTGTTCAGCTTTACCCTGGACATTTTTTTTTAATTCTTTCTCCAATGGTGATTTTGTATCTTAATAATAATAACAATAATGATAATGATGTAATAATAATAATTTTCATTCTCCACGCTTTTATGTGAGGCCTGTTCTCCAACAGTCCTAATATGTAAAGTGAAGCTGTCCTATTCTCTAAGTGAAGAAATCGAGGTCCCCAAGAACAAATAATTCATTTATAATAAGACTCTGCCCAAGGCCATTCTCTTCCGTTAACCAGAAAACTGACCAGCCAGAACATTTCAGTTCCAAAGTGTTATTTTCTTAAAACCATTTCATAACCAAGACAGGCTGGCATCCTTTCAGCAAACACTAAAAGGCCTTGAAATTGGCCATGCGTGGACCCAGTGTAGCCCTGACTATCAGCCCCAATTACTATTACAGCATGTGACTCAAACTGAGGCAACATGAGAACACACAGAGAAAGCCAGTGGGACCCCCCATTACAGCCACACACCCCTCCTTTGAAGGCAGAAACTGGCATCTTTTAGGAAAAGAACTAGTTTTTATTACTTAATTACGCATGTATGTGTATGGGGGGGGTTCGTGTGAAATGGCCTCAGATTCCCTGAGGGGGATTACAGGAAGTTGTCCGCTGCCCACAGATGTGAATGCTGGGATCCCAACTCGATCCTCTCTAGGAGAGCAGCGTCCCAGCCCCGATGTCAGCATCTTGATGGTTAAGCTTCCTGCTAGTTTGCTAAAGCAGCACCTTCCACCCACTGTCGCAAGTGGTACCCACAGACATAATTACCTACAACACAGAAAAAGTAAAAAATAACCCATTTTCCTGAAGAAAGAGAAAGACACGGGAAAGGGAAGAAGAGAAGTTATCATCGGGGGCTGGAGAGACAGTTAAGAGCACTGACTGCTCTTCCAAAGGTCCTGAGTTCAAATCCCAGCAACCACATAGTGGCTCTGGGGTGTCTGAAGACAGCTACAGTGTACTTACATATAATAAATAAATAAATCTTAAAAAAGAAAGAGAGAGAGAGATGTTACCATCGAAGATGACAGGAGAAAACTTGCTTTTAAAGAGGAAACAGAATGTAGGCTCCAAACTTCCTAGGAGTGGAGCAGACTCAAGCAGCAGTGTCCCACACCAGGCACAGTACTTAGCTTCTTTTGTTCTATGATGTTCTTCATAGAAGGTCTAGAAAAATTCACCTACATGATACTGTGTTTGGTCATTTCAAACAATGGGTTTTTAAACAAAATAGAAATATATATGTGTTTAAAGGCACACCTCCAACCTGCCCAGGTGAAAGCACATATAAATTTCCCTAAATCTCTAAAATTATGACTCTCATGAGTACATTCCTCAAATTACAAGCAAGCAGAACACTTTTATAGTCACATAATAGACTGTGGACTCTCTCTTTTTAAAGGGGTAAGAAAAAAAATCCAAGAACTTTACAAACACTCAGAGGAATCATTAACCAGCTTCCCCAGTGGAAAGCAGCCGGGGGCATCGCGAGGCCTCACAAAGGGAAGGCTTTGTCTTGGAAGGAGAGGCTCTCAAGGCTGTCTCTCTCACATTGATTTTGGGAGACAAGCTGTACAAGCAGCACTTCCGGGAGAGGAGAGAGAAATAAAGTCTGACGGCCGCCATTGAATTCTACAGTTACCAACCCTCTGCAGATTCAATACTGCTCCTGGAAGTATGTTTGCCCATCCCTGATCTGAAAGGCTTTTTAAAGCAGGTAAGACAGGGCAGGCCTGTGTTCCCTGACACTGGTACCCAGATAAGCCAGCTGGCCTGAAACTCAGTTCTGAGAACAACAGAGAGATCAGTATGCTTCTCCTCATCACCCATAAACCGCGTCTCTGTTACCTTCTGTTGCTATGATAAAAAGACTCCCAAGTGAGCAGAGGGGTCCATCCTGGAGGAAAGCCAGGGCAGGAGTCAGGAACCTGACTGGACCCTGGCCTCGACCTTGGAGAAACAGTGAATGTTGACTGGCTTGCTCCCCATTTCTTAAATAGCTTAGACTTACCTGCCTAGGGATGGCACTGCCCACAGTGGGCTGGATCATCCTACATCATTTAGCAATTAAGAAAGAACCTCATAAACAGATCCCAGTGGCCAATCCGACTGAGGCAATTCTTCAGTTGAGGGTCTCTCTCCCTAGGTGACTCTAGATTTCTGTCATGTCGACGGGTAAAGCTAACTACGACAAACTGTTAATGGTGGCTCCCAAGCTGCGCGATCCTTCTCACTTTCTGGTTAAAAGGCCACCGCTGAATCACATGGCAAGATGTATGAAGTAGATGTGGAATTTGGTTAAGATTGGTTTAACAGAGGAAAACCAAATGTACATCAATTAGAACAAACCAGCGTTGCCTGTCTCTTGTATAAAGGCCATGGCATGAAGTCTTATTAAATGGACAGAGTAAGCAGACAGAAGGTCACACACATTAAAAAATTCTGGAGAATGGATATTGTATGGAGTTTTTCTGAATCCAAGGTTCTTATGCCAGTCTGTCTAGCGGCTGAGAGAGAAAAAATTCTTCAGGGAGCCCTTCAGAACGTGTGTTAAGGGATGGTAGCCCCGTGAGATAGAGTGAGCCTGGGTTCTTGAGGCAGTAGGTGGAAGAGAGCTACTGTGCTAGCTCTCCCTGTGACTGTAACAAATAATTGAGGTGATCAACTTAGGGGAGGGGGGAGTTTGTTTCCGTTCATGGCTTTACAGGTTCTAGTCCGCGATCAGTTGGTCCTGTGGTCTTGGATAAACTAACACATGACAGGGAAAGCATCTGGCTGACCAAAAGTCCCAGGGAGGAGAAGAATGAACCAGGGCTCACTGTCCTCTCTGAGAGCACATCTCCTGTGACCTAAAGACTTTCCAGTCAAGGGCTCCACCACCGCCCACCAGCACCTCCTCAGATGGCGGGCTATACCATACAATCCTTTAGGGGACACTTACCATGCAAACGAGAGCAGTCGCCCGACTGGAAATACCTACTCTAGACTATGATGTAAGTGAGAAGGGAACTTCTCTGGTTTCATTTGCCTCGATTTGGAAGTCTTAGTTGCAGAATCTAGTGTTGCCTAAAATAACACACACACACACACACACACACACACACACACAGTGCATTACATTCATTCATGAGTTAGGGCCCTCCTGGATCTGGGCTTACTGACTGTGGGTATGCACGGGAGGTCCATTCCAACCAATCACTGCCTTTCAAGAGTGGTGTTAAAGAACAAGGGAACACAGGGCGATAGGACCTTGTAAGGTATGATGACCTGTTGGTGAGGGTCACCATAGAACAAAATTAGCAGGACAAAATGACCTAGCAGGGACCTTGAGGATGTGCACAGTCCTGCCAGCAGCAGCAACAGCATCACACAAGAGGACAAACACAGCCATGGTAGGCGGAGCAAACATCTGGAATTGAGAGAAACTTGCACTGGAGAAAAGATTCCAGGTCAGCTTTCTCCCATTTGATTTCATATCCAGATAGAGGTGGCAGCAGCGTCGCAGAGACCTGGATGAAGCAGTGTGTGGACTGTGTGGGCTGTGGAAAACTGCCACGGTTACAGCCCGAATGGGACGGCGTGAGCCTCTTACTTACGGCATTTCTCTCAGAGTAACAAGGTTTATTCCAGCAGCAGGGCAAAGTGTGAATCCCACTCACAAACACCAGCTTCAAGTGAACACCCCACTGGGTGCAGACGCCCGTGGGGACAGTGCCCCCTCTCTCCTTGTTCAATCCATACACTGCCCGTCGGAGGGAAGGAGGGGGAAGTGTCCAGCACTTGGGAGTAGGCTGCCAACCAGGCCCAGTTCCTCACCCCTCCGGGGCATACTGCTCGCACAGATGTTCTACCTCACGCCTTGGTGCTGGGCTTGGCTACAGCCTATTGTGCTGATCGAGATGGGGGAGGGGGTAGGGAAAGAGGGAGGGGGAGAAGAACGAATTGGGTGGGGGGGAGAGAAAGTGAGGAGAAGAGGAGGGAGAGAGAGGGGATGAAGCCATCGCCATGAGCCTTTGACATATTTATTTTTTTCTTTTTTTTATTTCATTCGATATATTTTTTATTTATATTTCAAATGATTTCCCCTTTTCTGGTCCCCCACTCCCCGAAAGTCACATAAGTCCCCTTCCCTCCCCCTATTCTCCCACCCACAATGACCCTCAGACGTGTGATCAGTGCCCACCCTGCACTCTGACCGCCAGGATGTGTGACACCTCGTGTGTCACCGAGGCTCGGTGGCTGCTTCCCAGGCTGCATCACTGTGGTAGTGATACAGTGCCGGCTCCACCTGACACCTAAGAAACCGAGACTCGGAGGAAGGCCACGGTCAAGCCTCACGGCTGGCAGGGCCTTGAAGCGTGCAGAGGCTGGCAGCTGTGCTAACCCATTCTGTGGTCTTAACTTCTCTCAATGCATCGCCAGGAGCTGAACCTGTCTCAGCTGGAGGCAAACCCTTGCGCCTGGGCATAGGTGGGGTGTCAAGGCTGGGAAGAGAGACCCTTCTTACCCAGACTGAGGGCGACCACCCACTCCCATTCTTTCCCCACTCTCCCGAGGACTCAGCCTGGCACACCTGAGCTCTCACTGCCTGTCCCCACACAGCGATGGCCTTGCTCTTCTGTGAAAGGCCTCCTGGGACCACATCTCGAGCCAGTAGGGCTCCCTCTGTGGCTGCCCATTTCTGCTCCCCCAGTCTTTTGCACCAGCAGCCCACACCAATGGGCAGCCATGGCCCCAGCACAGAGAAAGCATCTGTGAGTACAACGTGAGAGATGACTCTCTGTCCAGCCATGCCTAGCAAGCCTGGGTGTGGTTTCCATCTTTGACCAACACTGAGGTGCCACAGGGGACCACTTTAAACTTAGCACCAGAGTTGGGATTCTCCAAGAGGACTAGAATCCCCCGGGCGTGGTCTGACACGGACCTTCCTGGGTCCTCTCTGGCCCAAGGCACCTGACTACTGAGGAGATCTCAGAAGCACGGCTGGAAAGAAGTTCCCCCAAGAATCCTCTGCCCCAGTGTCTGAGCTCGGCCCTCTTGCTGGGTGAGAACTCAGAGGCCTGGTATACAGCCTGGATCCTCTGGTCAAAAGCAGGTTCACAGCCTGACAGGACACATTATTACATCATCAGATTTCAACACAGGATTTCAATATGAATAAGCAATTTAAATTCTGTGCATCAGAACTGGAATGTTTCGTGCAACAAATTGATTTCCCAACCACACTTTTGACTTGAAGCCATGGAAAGTGAAACCTGTGGGGGAAGACCACTGCACCATATGTTCCTGTCATGAAACTGGGCATGCCTGCCAGGGCTTTGCATTCCTACACACATATGCACATACACACATATACTCATGTACACATACATATACATACATATATACATATACACATGTATACATGCATATATACATATATGCATATACTCATACATATACACATATACATATACACATATATACATATACACATATACATATATGCACATATATACATACACATATACGGTTATGCACATACATATATATATACATATATATATACACATATACATATATACTTATACAATTGAACCAAAGGCTTCCTGCCTATGAGACAAACACTCTACCAGTGAGCTACAGCCCCAGCCTGAAACTGGGGCTCTGGAATCTGTAATTCCCAGGTCATAGAGCTAACACACAGCAATGATGGACTCTGCACAGAGCTCTACCCCCAGGCTCTGAAACAAGTGGCACAGCTGCCTGGTCCTGCTGTGGAGAGACGCACAGGTGCTGATTACATTAACAAGGCAGCATGGTGGCACAGGAGAGACAGACGCTGTAGTCTCAAACAAAGAAGTTGGTAAGAAATAGCACAGTTGCTCAGATGCAAAAACTCACAAGATCCTAAAAGCATCCTGGGGGAGTCAGTCCTGCCTAGGTACGAGAGTCCCGGAGCAAGAGGCTAATTGCACAGATGTGGCCTGGATTGGGGATGGCTGTGCCCCCAGGAGAGACAGCCAGAGCTCTGGAATCCTCCTGACAGCAGCTGACTCAGTCAGTCTCTGCAGCCAGGAAGAAAAGCTAACATTTACTGGCTACCGCCAACATTTCATGAGCTTCCTGAGTTCAAAAGCACTCGGCTGAGCCCAGAAAGTGTGTCACCATTTTTAACACAAGAATCTACCCAATAATTTTTCCCCCTTTCCTCATAAAACGATCTTTTTCTCCCACTAAGTCTTTATTCACTTATCCACAGCCCTGTGGTTTTCTGGTCAGTTCTTGAAGCAAACTCTGGCCCACAGTTCCTGAAGCAAACTCTGGCCACAGAAAAAGGGAGTGGATCCTATGTCTCAAGCTAAGACTGTGCTAGCCAGAATTCACAGAAAGGAACAGGGCAACTCCATCATAAACCAGTACCACAGAGGAGTCCCAAGCTAGGAAAGGAGGACTACACATGGAGCACCAGGCTGAACAAGGAGGGCAGCACATAGAGCACCAGGGTGAACAAGGAGGACTGCTCATGGAGCACCAGGCTGGACAAGGAGGACTGCTCATGGAGAACCAGGCTGAACAAGGAGGACTGCTCATGGAGCACCAGGCTGGACAAGGAGGACTGCTCATGGAGCACCAGGCTGGACAAGGAGGACTGCTCATGGAGCATCACACTGGACAAGGAGGACTGCTCATGGAGTACTAGGCTTGACAGGGAGGACTGCTCATGGAGCATCAGGCTGGACAAGGAGGACAGCACATGGCGCACCAGGCTGAACAAGGAGGACTGCTCATGGAGCACCAGGCTGAACAAGGAGGACTGCTCATGGAGCACCAGGCTGGACAAGGAGGACTGCTCATGGAGCATCACACTGGACAAGGAGGACTGCTCATGGAGCACCAGGCTGGACAAGGAGGACAGCACATGGCACACCAGGCTGGACAGGGAGGACAGCACATGGAGCACCAGGCTGGACAGGGAGGACAGCACATGGAGCACCAGGCTGGACAGCCTTTGAAAACAGAAGGCCACAGATATCAAATGCAAGTTTCTAAGCAAGGTCCTTCGACTCTATTCTAGAGTGTTTCCAGGCAGTTGCACGGGTTAGCTTTTGTTCCTTAACACATAATTCTAAGGGTGGGTTTTGTCACTCTAATGTGCAGGAGGATACAAGGATGAGAAAGTCAGCTGCCTGCCAGAGACTTCTCCATTAAGAAGTGGCCAATCTGTGGTCTGGACACAAGCAATCAGTGTCACTTGTCACCCTGAGAGCATCTGTGGGCACATCCGTGTCACTCACCAACAATGACTACTTTCTTATAAAACATTCGGTCTCATGACTCAGAGTAGATTAAGGCGGGATCTACCTGGGGACTTTCTCTTGGGCCTGGAGAGCACAGCTTGGGCCCAGACTGCACAAGGAGCAGCTCCCAAGGGTGTGTTGGTAGCCGCCCACTTTGGCAACGGTGCTGGCTCGGCTGTCTAGACTCCCAAAGGGATGCGGAGGCCACGGTGGGGGGGGGGGAGCGGCTGCCTACTGGGTTACTCAGACCATTATCTTATAGAACCCATGACCACCGGCCCAGGGACACACTACCCACAATGGGCTGGGTCCTTCCCCATCAATCACTAATTAAGAAAACACCCTCCGGGTGGCCCACAGCCCATCTTACAAAGGCATTTTTTTTTTTCATTTGAGCATCCCTCCTCTGATGGCTCTAGCTCAAGTCAGGTTGACATAAAACCAGGCAGCGCAGGGGGCAGACCATGGAACTCACAAGTTCGTCGTCTGTCTTCTCTTTCATTTCTAGCTTGCTTGGCTATTTGGCCCTCTCAATCCTTATTGCTCCTGTGACTTAAAAACCAGACATTTGAAACTGTCTGTGCTGCACATCACTATGTCTGAGCCAACCTCTCTGAACTCTCACCTACCTCCCAAGGAGAAAAATGTAAGGCCAACAAACCCTTAGCAGGTGCCTCCATCCCAATGAGGCAATTTCACGCATTCTGGAAGTAAAATAAGAGCTAGGCTCTAAGCTTCCGGGTACTCGGGTAAAATAATAAACCAGGAGAAGGTTAACAATAGCGTTCTCTGAAGACCCAAAGGAAGGCTTCTCCACACATGGGGAAGTGACACCTGAGCCTCTGATCTGACAAATCCAAGGGGGAAAAAAACCCAAACACCCCGTGTATCTCGGAAGACAGCAACAACCACTGCTGGTGGGAATATAAGATGGTACAACCACTCTGGAAATCAGTCTGGTGATTCCTCAGAAAACTGGACATGAGACTTCCGGAGGACCCGGCTATACCACTCCTGGGCATATATCCAGAGGATTCCCCTGCATGGAATAAGGACACATGCTCCACTATGTTCATTGCAGCTTTATTTATAATAGCCAGAAACTGGAAAGAACCCAGATGTCCCTCAGTGGAGGAATGGATACAGAAAATGTGGTATATTTATACAATGGAATACTACTCAGCAATTAAAAACAATGAATTCATGACATTTTTAAGAAAATGGTTGGAACTGGAAAATATCATCCTAAGTGAGGTAACACAATCACAAAAGAATACACATGGAATGCATTCACTGATAAGTGGATATTAATTAACCCAGAAGCCCTGAATACCCAAGACACAATTAGCATAACAAATGACTCCCATGAAGAAGTAAGGAGAGGGCCCCTGATCCTGGAAAGGCTTGATCTAGCATTGTAGGGGAGTACCAGGACAGAGAAAAGGGAGGGGGTGATTGGAGAGAAGAGGGCCTATGGGACATATGGGGAGGGGGAAACTGGGAAAGGGGAAAGCATTTGGAATGTAAACAAAGAATTTAGAAAATAAATAAAAAAAATTAAAAAAAAAAAGAAGACAGCAACAAGGAGAGAGAGTCAAAGGGTCACGTGGGGTGTAGGGTTAGAAGCACACAGGGAATGGCTGGATGACTCTTGTTTAGCACCCCAAGACCAGGATTACTGAGCACTTCCCCACGCAGCCCTAGGTGGCCTGTCACACTTGAAGGCACCTGTCGCTCCTTGAAGGTTCCCACGTGGCACATGTCCAAGGAGGATGCTGGGGGGAAGGGTAAAGCAAGGGAAGGCAGCACAGGGCAAAGGCCGCCCCTGGCCCCGCCCCAGCCCTGGCCCCGCCCCCGAGGGATGTCAGACCAGCCTAGGACTGTGTGCACATGTGTGATGCACGTTCCTCAGGTATCTTCACCTTTTTTGAGGCGTGATCCCTCACTGATCTGGACCTTGTTCAGATGCTAAGCTGGCCAACCAGACACAGGGACCCCCGTCTGCTTTTTCATGAGTTCTAGAGGTCAAACTCCGGATCTTTGTGCTTACACAGCAAGCACTTTACCAACGGAGTGAGCCACCATGCAGCCCTGAGCCGGGTTTTGATTGGCTCCCTTCCGGCCATCTTTCTTCGGTCTCCTGAGCTGAACTCCTCCAGCTCTGAGCTTCCTGGTTGCGCCGCGTGGGCATCCAGGTGACTTACAGAATTATGACTTCTTCATATTCAAAACACTCTAGTACACACCAGAATGGATCGCTTTGCAGTTACGGGGTACATCTTCACCCCACGGTCCACCAAGTCTCCCCTTAGTGTCTTCTCAGTGAAGTCAAGATGAGAGAACCCACAACCCAGCATTCCACATGGTTTGTGTGCTGATAGCCAATGGCTGCTCCAGGCATCAGCTAATTGATTCTTTTATACTCATGTGGATGGAGACCAGAAGAAGGTGACAGAAGTTCTGCCACAGCTCCTGGAGTGCCAGTGGCCTTCTAGCTGACTCTGCCCGAAGCCCATACATCCCCAGTCTCTGCTAATGCTGACACCACAGCCGGCTTCCCTAGTAGCTTAAGGAGGGAACAGAATGCACTTCCCCTAAAACCAAGAGGCCCTTGTCACGCCGCACTCACCTCTTTGAAAGCTCTAAGAATTGAAGGACAAGAACTACTGTCCCTACCCACGAAGAAATTATATCCCACACAGGGACCTAAATTAAACGAGATCCCGGGTGGAATCTAGACAAGTTAGGAGTGACAGGCGACGTTGGGTCACTGAAGGCTGGGACTGAGAGAGCAGCGGCCACAGGGGAGCAGGAGCCAGGGACTGAAGCCAAGGCTCTGGCTCAGTCTGTAGAAGGCCTTCCTCGCAAGCATGAAAACCCAGACTGGTATCCCTCGCACCCACGGAAAAGCTGGGCATGGTGGCATACGCCTGTAACTCCAATTTTGGGGTGTGGGGGGAACCCTGGAACTTGTTGGCCAGTCTATCTAGCCAACTGGTGAATTCTGGGTCCAGTCAAAGTCTACCCCTGCCCACTCACCCCTCCCAAATGAAGTTAAAAGCAATAGAAAACACTGGACATCAGCCCCTCGCCTCCTCACATGTATGTGTGAACACACACACACACATACACACACACACATACACGGGGTGGGGGGAGGAGGACAGAGAGACCTAAGAAATTCCAAATGAAGTTCCCTCTCTCTTACCATTGTCTGAAAAGAATACAATGGGGAGTGACCCCCTAGAGGGAACTTAGCTATCCCGCAGCCAGCTGAGGAGAACTGAACTCACTCCTGGAGTGGATCTCAGAGATCACTGAGACTCACACAAATAGCCTTCCTGACAAGCCAGATCACCCAGAAGTGAAATCTGTAGAAATTTACAGTGTAAAGAGTCCCTTAGGGGACACTTCCTACAAAAGAATCTTTGAAGACCCGGCCTTCACGTGACCTCCAGGGGAGCCGATTCCGGTCACAAGGTGTGAGTATTCCAGGGCACACAGCCCTTTGTTCTTCCAGCTCGCTAAAGCCAGAGTAAAGGGAAGCCCACCCTAGCAGCTTCAGAGCTACTCATGGCCCATCCTACCTGCCTGCTTGGGAAGGGTGAGCCCCACGCACACGGCTGGGGTGCTAGCCCCACACACATACACACACACATACACACGGCTGGGGTGCGGGCCACACACACACACACACACACACGGCTGGGGTGTGAGCCACACACACACACACACACACACACACACACACACGGCTGGGGTGCTAGCCCCCCACACACACACACATACACACGGCTGGGGTGTGAGCCACACACACACACACACACACACACACACACACACACACACGGCTGGGGTGCGAGCCACACACACACACACACACACACACACACACGGCTGGGGTGCTAGCCCCACGCACATACATACACACACACACACACACACACACACACACACACACACACGGCTGGGGTGCTAGCCCCACGCACACAGCTGGGGTGCTCTTAAAGCCAGAGCCCTGTGCGTGTCCTGGGCAACCGTTCTATCGCTAAGTCACATCTGCAAGCTGAGCCTCACACCACAGATCCTGAAGGGGGAAGAACATCAGAAGTGGCAACTGTCACAGAGATGGAAGGTGGAGCCAGGCGGCTGCGGTGGCAGATAGCAGGACAGAGGGACAGGCAATGGAAGATGTTCCCTGATCGCTTGGGTAAGGCAGAGGGGGGCCAAGCAGGTGCCCACGTGTGTGTACCGGCGCGTGGCTCATAAAGGGGCAGCTGACTTCGACCACGTGGCCTCCTCTCTGCTCCGTCTGGATGTATCTGTTAATATGGGAAGGGGTTGCTATGGAAAAAAATATCCGGCAAAAGCAACTTTTGGAATGAGGGGTTTATTGGGGCTCACAGTTTGGGGGGGGGGGTTACAGGCCACCATTTCGTAGAAGCGACAGAGGGAAGAGAAAGACAACAGGTCGAATAGCATCCGCAGTCAGAAAGCAGGGAGCAAGGACACCACTTTCTCTTCTTTATCCATTCCAAACCCCATGCCCATGCAATGGTACTTATCCACAGGCACAGTAGACCCCTCCTCAATCAAACCTTTCTGGAAACACCCGCATAGACATGAGCAGAGGGGCTGTTACCATGGTGATCCTGAATCTCCCTGAAGCTAACAACCATTAACCACAACCACATACACACATGCAAACACACACATACACACACACACAGAGTACATGGTCTTTGCCTTTAAATGCCAGCAGGACAGCTCAGCAGATGAGCATCAAACCAACCATCCAGTTGGGTCCTGTGGACCCACATGGTGGAAGGAGAGAAGCAACTTCTAAAAGTTGTTCTTCCACCTCCACATGTGTGCCCGCATACATACTAAGAAATAAATGTAAAAACAAAAACATAATCTTTTACCAAAAAAGCCCACAACAGCCTGTCCTTTAAGCGACAGTGTCTGAAGCAATGAACAGTTGTCACATAGTCACGAGGTCCTGTGAGGGACGTATTCTCACCCCCAAACCATCACTACGGGTGGCATGTGTCCCTGCTACACGGAGATTAACTTACACACAACCAGAAGCACAGAAGCAAACCAGAGCTCAGCAGGAGCCCAGCGTCCGTGTCCCCAAGAGCCCTGGGAGGCTCTTTCAAGATGGAAAAATTCTTCCATCACCCCTGTCCCACCATCATCAGAAAGCACCAGATAACATCCTATAAGCAGCAGGGCTCTGTAACAGGAGGCAACATGGAGTGTTTTCTTTGTCTTGCTTAAAAAGAAACACGCATACACTGTGGGGATTAGTCTATGACGGTGCCTTTTAACAGAGACTTTGTTTATAGAGGGGAAATAAGAAAAACTGTTAACAGACTGTATCTGCGGGCAGGGAGTCCCCGTAGGCACAGTCCTGTGTGACAGAACAGCCCAGCGCTGTTACTTACTGATAGCATTAGCAGGTGTGAGGGTGGAGTTGGTCTCCTGACTTGAAATACTGTAACCTGAAGCATTTGTTAATAGCACGACCCATACAAACAGAAGAATTATGAGGAACTGCAGCCGGCCATCATCAATCCTACAGAGCCTGAGAGGTATTGGGATCTGACCTCATGAAGACGTGATCAAGGGAACAGAAGCGTAGCTATTTCAGGTTAATTTCTGGTAGGGATTACAGCGTGTCTCATCAGAAAACCTTTAAGAAGCATTGCATTAATTTAACACACACACACACAGCAGAGGGTATTCATAGTAGAAACCAAATTCTCAATTGAACACTGTTGAGGAAAAAAAGTTCAAAGTTAAAGACAGCCATGGTGACACTGGAAGAAGAGACCTAAGGATCTTGGTGGCACTTCCGTGATGACGGAGCAGGAGCCCCAGTCTAAAAGTCACCTCCCCAGCGCAGCATGGTTCGCTCAGGAAGGGGCCCGGCTAACCGACACTTTTCTTGATATAGATTAGCTCTGCATGTGTCCTGTAGACACTGAAGCCCGCTGAGAAGGGGAAGACAGAGAGAACTTCCTCAAGTCTGGCAGTTCAAATGCAGACTCACAGGCCTCTGCTGGATACAGGCCCCTAGGAAAGTCACTTGCAGTGTCTGAGCACCAATTTATCCGACTGGGAGACAAACGGAATCTCCCTCCTGGAGCTGAGAATTACTGTCATGCCGAGGGCTTAGGATCCTTTGTAAGCCCTCAATAAACAGTGACTATTAACTTCCACTAATCCTAATTTATATCTTGATTATGACATGAAGGATTAACTAATAAAATGGTATTGTTCAACCATGGTTATCCTCTCTCACCCACTGGGACACAATGAAAAAGCAGCAAGGAAATAATCCGTGATAGCCATGTCAAATGGTACAGCCATTACAGAAACCAGCGTGGGGCGGGTGGGGGGGGGGGCCTTCAGGAAATTAAAAATAGAGTGATGTAGCAATCTAGCAACATTTGTCCTTTGCCCATATCTAAGGAAAGTACAGCGAAATTGCAAAGAGATGTGTGTGGCTGAGGCAGGCCAATCGGCAGAGCGCTTGTCTGCCGTACAAGGAGTCCTGGGTCAGATCCCAGCAGCACACATGCGGGTCATAGTGACACACATCAGTAATCTGAGGATATAGGCAGGAGGATCGGAAACACAAGGTCATCCTCAAATACAGGGCAAGTTTGAGGACAGCCTGGGCTATATGAGACCCTATCTCAAATGAAGAGAGATAGCGCACAACCAGGCTCACAGTAACATTACCCTCAACAGCTAAGATGTGGAAGCAACCCAGGGGATGGAGAAATAAAACACACAGGATGGTTCAGCCTTCAAAAAGGAATCCTGGCCAGGCATGGTGGTGCACACCTCTAATGCCAACACTTGAGAGGCAAAGGCACATAGGTCCCTTAGAGTTTGAGTCCAGCCTGGTCTACACAGACTATTCCGAGCCACCCAAAGTAACATGGTGAGATCTTGTCTCATAAATAAATAAATGTGTGTGTGTGTGTCTGTTTGTCTGTGTGTGTGTGTGTGTGTGTGTGTGTGTCTGTGTCTGTGTGTGTGTGTCTGTGTGTGTGTGTCTGTGTGTGTGTGTGTGTGTGTAGAAGAGAACTTCAGATAGATAGATAGAGAGATAGAGAGAGAGAGAGAGAGAGAGAGAGAGAGAGAGAGAGAGAGAGAATTACTGTGTGATTCCACAGGTGACAGTGTCTCATGCAAACAAACCCACAGGAATAGAAAGTAGTTTGGCAGAGACCAGAGATTCCATGGAGAGGGTGAGATGAGAAGTATTATCACACGGCTAATAGTCTCAATCTTATAAATAACAAAGTCCCTCAGGTCTGCTCATGAGACTCTGCTTAACCCTACCATGTAGCCCAGGCTAGCCGCAACCTTTCCACTTAGCTAAGGATGATCTTGAGCTATGATCTTCCTGCCTTTACCTCCCATGGTAAGACCATGGTTGGATTACATCGACATGGGCCACCATGCCAGATCAGAATTTTAATTGTTTTTTAAAATCTACCCCAAATTGTACAGATACCCCCCCCCTTTTTTTTCCTCCAGTGAACCTTGGGTTCCTCTCAGTGGCCCGACAGCACTTCCCCCTCCTCAGTAGCAAGGTCTCTGGGACTCAACTGGCTTCTCAGGAGACTGATCTGAGGAGAAGCAGGGCTCTCCTCTGGTATCAGCTTTGAGCAGAGATCTGGATGGAGGAATTTGGGAAGTTAACTTTAAAAGCTTTGAGCAGAGATCAGAACTGAAGGATCTGGGAAAGTTAACTCTAAAAGGAGATTCGGACTGTCTTAATTAGGGTTTTACTGCTGTGAACAGACACCATGACCAAGGCAACTCTTATAAGGACAACATTTAATTGGGGCTGGCTTACAGGGTCAGAGGTTCAGTCCATTGTCATCAAGGCAGGAGCATGGCAGCGTCCAGGCAGGCATGGCGCAGGAGGGGCTGAGAGGTCTACATCTTGATCCAAAGGCAAATAGAAGACTGGCTTCCAGGAAGCTAGGAGAAGGGTCTTGAAGCTCGCGCCCACACTGACACACTTCCTCCAACAAGGCCACACCTCTAAGTAGTGCCACTCCCTGGGCCAAGCATATTCAAACCGCCACACTGACTTAGAGTTAAAATGGATTCTATTTTAGCACCCTGTGCCACAAAAAAAAAAAAAAAAAAAAAAAAAAAAAAAAAAAAAAAAAAAACTAAAAAACCTTCCCCACAGGAAACTCCCTCCACTCTGTCACATGCTCAGGAGTAGAGACCCTGCCTGTCCTTCTGAGACATCATCGCTGAGCCATTCCAAGAAAAGAAACAGTGACACACACACACACACACACACACACACACACACACATACACACACACAAAACAACAAACAAACAAACAAACAAACAAACAAAAAACCATTATGGTTTCTGAAAGTGGCTGGCCACAGGGACCAACCAGCTAAGTGTCATCTCTTGACCCTGTGCAGGGCCTTCTGCCTCTTCTCTCCATGGCCTCTCTTCAGAGGTAACCCTCAGATGCTGAGAGAAATCAGTCATCTTCTGTCACCCAGGCTGGAGTCGGAATCCTAGTGGCCACAGGCAACATAGGACTGTGAGGCCCTGCTGTACACATGATGCCTTGGCAAGAGGCTCCCTGACTTATGCAAAGATTCAGGCAGGATTTATTGTGAGCTCAGTGTGTCATCCCAAAACAAGCACCCCATATTGGAAGCTTCATCCCCACACCAGTGTTTGTAGGAGGGGCTTCCCAGGAAGTGTTTGGGTCACTGGGGTCCCAGCCCCGGAAACGGACTGACACTGGAACACAAGGCTTGAAGCCAGACTTCGTAGGTGTCAATCTCAGTCCACCCCTGCTAACCTTCATGCCTCAGCCTCTGCCCTCCAACCATGATGCAGCCACGAGGCCTAGTCTAGCAACATGGGCTGCTTTGGCCTGCCCAGACACAAGAACCACGAACAGAGAAACTGCTCGCAACAAATGATCTAGTCTATGACAGCAGCACAACACAGACTGAGACACGGCCCTGTCTTCCACAGACCTGCAACAGACACGATGACTTCCATCCTGTGTCCTACCAGGAGGGGTGACTCTGAGCCCCTGAGGAGAGGGAGGAGAGATGGGGGTGGGTGTACCTTCAAGCCTTCATCTTCTCCTCTACCTCCATCCTTCCCAGTGCACCTCCCACATAATTAGATCACGCCTTCCTTATCACTTCAAACTTCTTGTCCTCTTAACTCTTGTCAAGTGTTATCCTGTCTGAAGCATCCGGCTTGCTCCTGTCACCTCCCCGTTCAAAGCTATTTCAAGTCAACATGTCTGTGCGGCTCACATATGGGTCCGCACCTCTGTGTGGATGAAATGACAGATGCACCCTGAGAACACCTTTATCTGTCAGGCCTTGTGGTCCAGCCCTAATCCCAGCACACAAGAGGTAGAAAACAGGAGAAAGATAAGGAGCCCAAAGCTAGCCCAGAATTCACAGCCATCTCCTATCTGGAAGCAAAACTCCAAAGAAAGCGTATGCGTCTCATTAAGGGTTCATTATACAGCCCAAGTTCCCGGCTCCAGAGAAAGCTTTCTCCTCCACATCCATGATAAAGACCTGACATCTGGAGACTACCACTCAGTAACTGCAGGTCTGAGCTTCCTCATCCAGTGACTGGCTGAAGTGCTTCCGGCTGCTCTCTTGAGACCTATCTCTTCCCTTGAGTGGCTGACTTTACCATCTCGTTTTTGGGGGAGGAAGGAATATCTGACAAGGCTGGAGTAAGTGTGTGCACGATTTCAGCCCAGAATCATCCAGGCACATTCAGGATCTTGCCTCAGTGGACTCAGCTGTCTCTGTGTTGTCTCCGATATCTCTGGCTCCGGAGTACAGATCAGAAGCAGAAAGTGTGATTTAAAAAAAAAAAAGGAAATCCAACATCCCAGTGAAACACTACTATAGATCCCAGAACTCGGGAGACTGAGGCGGGAAGTTCAAAAGTTCAAGGCTAGCCTGGGCTATACAGAGAACCTGCCTCAAAGGGGCTGGGAGCTGGAGGCGTGTTAAGCAGGGTGACACCCACAATCTCATCACATACAAAAAGAAATCTATGACCGGGACACATTTCACAGCTGCCACGGGCAACACGTGGCCAGATGGGCCGTAAGCTGGCCATCCCTATGAAGAATTGGAAAGAGAGTGAGTTAAATCAACTTTTATTTCTTAAAAACAAAACAAAACAAACAAACAACCCTCACAGGCTAAGGACACAGTCCAGGAGTAGAGCGATCTGTCCCAAGCCACTCTCAGGAAAACTGGAGCTGGGGACACAGCATTAGGCAGACAATTAGATTCTCCAACCCCATCAAAGAAGTGGGGGAGGAGGGGAGTCAGCAGGGTGTTTATTCAACAAGTGAGAGCCTGCTGTGTTTTGTGGGGGGGGAGCCTCCACCTTGCCTGAATGCACCAGGGCCTCACAAATAGTTGCTAGATAATTGGGTAAATGATTAACAGCTCTGATTCCCCAGGGCTCCAGGCTAAAACAGATAGAAGACAGATAGAGACCTTCCAGGAGATCCAGCCCACACCAGAGCTGGAGACTGGAGCTGGAGAGGCTGGAGAAGCTGGAGAGACTGGAGAAGCTGGAGAGACTGGAGAGCTGGAGAGACTGGAGAAGCTGGAGAGACTGGAGAAGCTGGAGAGGCTGGAGAAACCAACGAATAAACCACACAAAGACAAGAGAGTCCCAAAGCAACCGGTGCTCTTGAAGGATGGTCAACTTTGTATTGCTTCCCAGACGCACTCTGCAGTTCTGGAAATGCTTCAAGACTACGGGCTTCGGAGAGCTATACGCCGTCTCTTACAAACCCGCCAGACGCCCTCAACTATGCCACGCTGGCTTTTATAAATGTCAGCTCTGGGGAGAAATCCATCTTCATCAAAGGGTAAGAGCTAGCACACTTTCTACTCCTTAAGTTCAAGTTTCAACATGAAATTAAAATGAAGTCACTAGTACTTGGTGCTTTTATCTTGTCTTTTCTTTTTTTCTTTTGTCTTTAACTTTTCTTCTTCTTCTTCTTCTTTTTTTTTTTTTTTTTTTTTTTTTTTGTCCATTTCTGGTTTTGTTTTGGGGTTTTTTTTTTGTTTTTGTTGTTATTGTTGCTTTTGTTAGTTGGTTGACTGGGAGTGTTTGTTTGCTTGTTTGTTTTCGGAGACAGGGTTTCTCTGTATAGCCCAGGCTGTCCTGTAACTGGTTCTGTCCTGAAACTGGTTTGAGGCTGGCCTCAGACTCAGCGATCTGCCTGCCTCTGCCTCCTGAGTGCTGGGATCTAAAGTGTGCACCCCACCAACAACAACTGGCTCACTAATTTTTGAAGAAAAGAAATTATCATCGGGGTGCTTTAATCTGGAAACAGCATCGGCTGTACTGATGAGCCCATATTGTCTACAATTTACCCTGAAAGACTGCACTGGCCATGACTCAGACTGGTCGCCAGTGGTGGATTTGCCCAAAGTCTGGAATTCGCACTGAGAAATGCACCCCTTTGAGCCAACTTAGGGGCTCTGTCTTTGAGGTTTGGTGTCAGTTTGTAGCCCAGGATGGCTTTGAACCGGGGATTCTTGTCTCAGCCTCCCACACACTGGGATCAGCAACCTGTCCACTGCACTCCGAAAGGTCATCTTGTTACATACATGCCTCACAGAGTCCCTAACTTAAGCCTGCACAGTGCACGGCTATCATTCAACACAGCCTTCATGCACTCAATACCAAATGATAGTTTAAGGGGCTGCCAATAGAACAAGGTTGGCTGTTCTTAGCTCTGCGTAGGCGTGCACACATCTGTAGTTAAAGCATTTGAAGGACCAAGGCCTGAGCTACAGATTGAGTTTTTCCAGGTCGGCCTGACCCTGTCAAAAAGGGCCACCAACACACTAAAATAATGATAAAAGAGTAAAATACAAAAAACATAAAAATCAGGGCAGGCGAGAAGGCTCAGCAGGTAAAGGGGCACTTGCAGCCAAATCTGACGACTTAAATTCATTCCCTGGGACAAACACAGTAGAAAGACAGAACCGGCTCCTGAAGGACATTACCTGAACAGAGAGATGCGCGTACACACACACACACACACACACACACACACACACTGTCTCTCTCTCCCTCTCTCTCTCTCTCTCTCTCTCTCTCTCTCTCTCTCTCTCTTTCTCACACACACACACAAATACATAAAAGATGACAAAAATTTAAAAAGAAGACTGAGTCATACAGTAAAGATAAGACCATGTCTAAGCTGTCAGATGTAGGGCTGACCATGCATTATACAGGCTCTGGCATCAACCAAAGGGTTGCTTAGGATGGTGGTACAGGTCTGTCAACCTAGCTACTGAGGAAGATTCTAGCTGTGGCTGTGGTTTGCCAATTCTAGACAAGTCTGAGCTACGTAGTAAGTTCAAGTCAAGGATAGCCTGGACAACTCATCAAGATCCCATCTCAAAATAAAAATAGTAAAAAGGGCTGAAAATGTGTCTCAGGGATCAAACTCTTAACCTAGCAGGCAGAAGGCCCCGGGTTCTATCCCCAGTACTTTAAACAAAGAGGTTGCCAAAATCCAAGACGAAACTTTCGAATGTGCCCTCGAGAACTGTTTTGTCTCGTACTGAACATCCCTAACTACCTAGCAGGGCTTGCCACACACGTGACTCCAGCGGACTGCCAAACGGCCATTACTTGCCGGTAGCCTAGTGGTGCCCGCCCTGTGACTTCAACAGTCTTCCACAGACATCACTCCAGGCTGCAGGCAGGGAGTGAGAAGGCTGCTCTGGGTCCTCTGTGCTCACCACCAGTCTGCCCTCGGCTCTTTCCAGCTCTGAAATTCCATGACGCCAGAGTTCGATGTGTCCCGGGGAGCAGCCTGGCAATAAGGCCTTTCATGTGTGGTCATTAAACACTCACCATGACTGTAAAGTTCCAGGGACACACCCTCCATACAGGCTCATGGGCCAAATAGACCAGGAACAACCCGGGGCCTTCCAAGTCCTCCCTGAGAACCCGGGCTGTGAAGTCTCACATCTAGCTCCAGTTAGGGGGCGCCCCAGCCCAAACATGCTGTGTTATCAACAGCATCCAGACACCCTCCACCCACAAAGCTGAGGGTGCTCATCATTTCCAAAAGCTGGGAACACCCATATCCATCCCCCAGATTCCCGTTTGCATAGCTGTGAGCTCTGTATATAGAGTGACCCCCTCGTTGAAGATTCATTTCTCCCTTAGTTAGAAATACACATCACATTGACTTCGAAGCCTTTCTCCTCCCAGATGCAGAGAGAGCTGGGGAGACACTGTCTAAGACTGGCACGCATCTGTTCCAGGATACAGATTAATGCGCAGAGTTTCCCTAAAGAGAGCATCTTAAAGGTTAAGCAGGCGTGACTAGGAGCCTCGTGGGCTGGAAGGAACCCAGAAGAGTGAAATGAAAGTCAGGGGAAGTGGGAGTGGGAAGTCGTGGGTCTGAGCAGAGGAGGCCTCTGGCGGAAGAGAGAGCGAGAGACAGACAGACACAGAGACAGACAGAGAGAGGAAAGACGCCACTTTGATATCTGCTGGTCCAAGCTTCAAGCCAACAGAGGCTGTGAAGAGCAGATGGTGGT
Source organism: Apodemus sylvaticus (assembly GCF_947179515.1). Classification (NCBI taxonomy): domain Eukaryota; kingdom Metazoa; phylum Chordata; class Mammalia; order Rodentia; family Muridae; genus Apodemus; species Apodemus sylvaticus. Next base: position 49,032,814 of record NC_067491.1, on the reverse strand, counting down.
GTGTGGTACTTCAGTGGGGGAGGGGCACCCCGGAGGAGGAAGGACCCTGTGTAGAAGTCTGGGCTCTGGTCTTTTGACTCATGCTCTGCTCACGTATCATAAACGTCCTGTGGTAACCCAACACAGACGATGCTTTGTCCTGACGAGGGCCAGACGGTGAAGATGAGTCTGAGGGAATCTGTGCGTGCAGGCTGTGAAAGTCTCAGCACCCCAGTGCACTGCAGGTACACCAGTTCAGCAAATACACACCCCAAGATTGGGGCTAGGGGTAAAGGGGGGAGCCTACCCCAGGTCCTAAACAACTAGACTGCAACGCTCCGAAACCAGATACAAATGTTCACAGAGGTGACAGCCACTTCCTCTTCCAGTTCAATGCTTTGCTGCTGGAGGAACAGCCAGGCCCTGTGGAACGCTCGGTCTTTTACTAATACAGTTCTCAAAATAAGATCAGGGATCAGTGGTCCTCAGAGCAGACCAAGAAACCCACTACCAACTGGCCACCTACTTCCCACGGTCTGGAGAAGACACTCACACCCAGAGAAGGTTGAAAGCCTCTGCCTGAGGGGCAATTTTCTTCTAAAATGTCCTATGGCGCTCCATGCGGGAAGGTCTAAAAGAGATACTGATAGATTTCTGAACTCCCCAAGGCTGCCTTTGCTTCCTAGGCTGTGGAGGACAATCTAGTGAATTAAATGCTTCGGAAAGTGTTGGTAAGCATCTGTAGTACCCAAGGAAAACAGTCTTGGTCCCTCTGCTATGCTCTTCCCAAACTCCACTGGGTCATTCTGTCTCAGCTCTGGCAGCCCCTCAACACAGAGAGCCAGCCTTCAGTGAGCACTGCTCAGCTGCACTTCGAGCTCCTCACCCCCACTCACTTCCGCTCTACCCTCTACACGCATGCGCTATACGGCTATCAGACACGTGTGACTGTGTGTGTGACTGTTTACCACCCAATTCCCCATCCCCGCCCCTCCCACCCCATCCCCACCCCCCTCACCCACATCGATAACCATGCAGGTGTGTATCCATGACAACCCACATGTCTGGACTGAGTCCCAACTTCTCACCTGCACCCCACCAGACTAAGCCCCTCAGGCTAATACTGCCAAGGGGAACTAATGCGATAGCCATCTCAAAGATGAAAACGCCTTAGCGTCCCTTGTCCCCCATCCCTCCAGTCTAAACAGCTTCTGCACAGAGTCGACGGTCCATAGCTATTTAGAGTTCTGTGGCTGTGTAAGGTGGAGAACTTGACAGGGTTTCTCTGAGAGCCAAACTCACTCTGTAGACTAGGCTGGCCTCCAACTCAGAGATTCACCTGCCTCTGCCTCCAAAAGGCTGGGATTAAAGGTATGTGTGGCAATTCCAAAAGCTCAAACCTTCTCATCCTCCCCATCCCCAATCCACTCATCCCCCCCACCCCCCCACCTCCCGCTACAGAGCCATATTGGGGTATCATGCCACATGGTAGGAACTTGACATTGGCCAAGGACAATAGGGAAGTAGGTTACAGCAGGGATTTTTATCCTAGGGTGGAGAAGCTCAGAGTGAAGGTTAAGTTCTTTGTTCCTCCAGGTCTAGGAATTCCTGAATTAAGCCGGTGACCCACCCAGCTGCCTGAGCAGTAGAGCCAAGGACCACAAGAACTCAGACCGGAGTCTGGGGGGGAGGGGCTTGTTCAAACTGTTAAAAGGCCTGACCTCAATTAAAGTTGGGGCCTCGATCGGTAAACTATCGTCCTGGCCTCGTTCTTTTCGCCCCTTCCCCATCCATCCCTCAGCTTCTGTTCCAGCAACCCAGTTCGTAGTAGCTGTAGACAGCTACAGAATACAACACCCCCCACCCCCAATAAATAGATTCCTTGACCTCTTAGAGCATTTAATATGCTACGGTGATAACTAATCCACCAGCCGATGAGGCTGCCTCCTTCATTGTCTCAAGCCAACAGCACCTGTAAGCAGCTCTTCCTAGGGCCCTCATCCTTGGCAGTGACCAAATGAAAGATGGCTTGTCCCTGATATCTCTCTCTAAGTAGCACCCAGATAGGGAGCCATTAGGGAAAAGGGTCATTCTGACTGTGATACCAACTAATGCCATTCTATCTCATGCCAGTTCCCAGCAGTGACTGTGGTCAAAGAAAAAATGGGACGTGGGAGAATCGGTTGACCTCAGCAGCCTGGGATAAGGGGGGGGGGGAGATAGATAGATAGATAGATAGATAGATAGATAGATAGATAGATAGATAGGAAGGGAAGGAAGGAACGAAGGAAGGAAGGAACAAAGGAACAAACAAATGAACGAACGACAGGGTTGCAGAATCAAGCAGACCTAGGGTAAAATCCTCCGTGGTCTAAGCAGTGAACACGTACCTGTTGGACCTCCATCTCAGGAGCTACTGTAGGACAGTCTTGACCTCTGCCTCCTCCATCAGATCAGCCTCCATGTCCAACCATGAGAGCCGCAAGCCTCCTCCACCCAGACCTCCTCCATTGTCCATCTGCTTTTCATCCTTTCTGCCAGACAGCCTGCTTTCATGAACACCAAGCTACAGGGGCCAGAGCTAGGGAGAAACGCTCACGGAGCTTAAGTGACAGGACACTGGACAGGACACCAACCCAGAAACCCCCACTGGTATCAGTGACTGTTCTGCTGCTGTGACAAAACACCACAACCAAGGTCACCTATAGCAGAAAAGAGTTTATTTGGGCTTATGGTTCCCTGCAGTTAGAGCCGATGGCAGAGCAAAGGCATGGTGGCAGAACCGGAGGCTGAGGACTCACATCTTGAACCTCACACTTGAAGCAGAGAGGGCAAACGGAATTGTGTGAGCCCGCCCCCCAGTGACAGGCTCCCTCCAGTAAGGCCACACCTCCTCAGTCTCAAACAGAAGCACCAATTAGAAACCAAGACATCAGACTGCAGAGAACTCAGGTGAATTAGGAGCAACCCTCGTATCTTAACCACTTCCGTCTTAGAGTTTCATTGCTATAAAGAGACACCATGACTAAGGCAAGTCTTCTAAGGGACAACATCTAATTGGAGTTGGCTTACAGTTTAGAGGTTCAGTCCATTATCATCATGGCGGGAAGCAGGACCGTATTCAGGCAGATGTGGTGCTGGAGAAGTTTTACCTCTTGTTCGGAAGGTAGGGACTCTCTTCCACACTGGGCAGAGCTTGGCCACTAGAAGACCTCAAAGCCCTCCTCCACAGGGACACGCTTCCTCCAACAAGGCCACGCCTCTTCATAGTGCCACTCCCTGGGCCAAACATATTCAAACCACTATACCATCTCTTATTATCCAAACCCTAAAAGACTGACGGACAGGATACTGAGGGACCACCATGTGGTCAGAAGAACAGTGCAGAAACACTGTGCACAGTAGGAATCTAGAACCAAAGAACTCGATACGAAAGCAGAAAGGGTAAAGACACAACAACACTGTGGAAAGACACAAGAACACACAAGTCTCCTAGCACCGATAAGAACTTGGTTCCTGTAAGGAACTGAGAGCGAGCCTGCCCTGGAGTCAAAGACTCAAGAACATGACCTGGAGGTCAAACCAAGGAGTCAGCTTTCAGTTTGGGGTGTAAGGGAAGCCACAGAGGGTACAGGTTTGAGTGTTTCCCAGAAGTTCTCGCCAAGGTTTGACAAGCGGTTGGGGTTAAAGGATAGGCAAGGGTGGAGAGTGGCTTCCAGTTTTATAAACCTCCAATGGAGAGGAGGTGACGGTGGCTCGGGCAGGGTGGCAGGCAGCCACACCATCCAGCTGGCACGCTGTAAGGTGAGAAGCATCATGGGAGATGTCATGGGACGCACAGCACGGCCATGCTGTTCGAGGCTTCGCTGGGGCTGGAAATAGGCTCACCACCCCGCCCACTATGTGTGAGGAATCAAACCATGCAGCTGGGGAGACAGAAGTCAGGAAAGTACTTGCCAAGCAAACATGAGGGCCTGAGCTTCATCCCCCCAGAACCCACATTTAAAAACACAAGCACTCATATACCTGGTATAGTGCAGTGTGCGTATCCCCTGGGCATGGAGAAGGCAGACACAGGAGGATTCCCGGGACTCGCTGGCCAGCCTGACTGATGGATTCAGTAAATTCCAGGTTCAGTGTCTCAGATAAGACGGGTAGGGACTGAGGAAGGCATCCAATACCAGCCCCTGCCCTCCACATGCAAACATCTATGTACATGTGCATGTATGTGGCCACATTCACAAAAGAACCAGATCATAAGGTGAGTATCACTCTTCGTGATACACACCTCTAGTCCCAGCACTGAGATGTCAGGAGCAGGTGGGTTGCTACGAATTCCAGGCCAGCTGGACTAGAGTGTGAGATCCTGTCTCAAAGTAAAGAAATAAACAAGGATCAAACCATGCATCAACATGCACTCGTGCACACACACATGCACGCATTTATACACATGCACACATGTGCACACCAAAGGGCTATTACTTCCTGAAGCTCTGGAAACTGGCTGCTACTGCCTCCTGGCCATAGGTAACATCATCTTTATTTAGCAAAGGGCTGAACCCCACTGACTTTCCTCAGGGGCGGGTTCCTGAGGAGCCAGGCTTATGTTCTCCTGACACGCTAGTGGAGTCCAGTCCCTGGGCCTGACTCGCAGATAACCAAAGTTAACTGACCACATCCTATGCAACAGGAAACTTAATAACCGGCTATTTTAGCCCTATTCTCATTTCCTCTCAGTTGCTTCTACCACAGCTGCTGGCTAGTCAGTGACACAGCAGAGGGGCATTAAAGGGCCTAGCGGACCTGTAGGTCCTTGAAGGTTGTCTGTATATAGGTGGGCAGAGACTACCGCCAAGAGGGGTGGCCTTGTGGTGAGGTCATGGAGTGGCGTGCATGAGTGGCGTGCATGAGTGGCGTGCATGAGTGTTACTTTAACACCCAGGAGTGCTGTCCTCTCACTATTTCAAAGGAGCAACTTGAAAGTCAAAATGTATCAAAACGTTAATCCTGTCTGTTTCAAAAGTTTGTTTTGTCATTGTTCAAGAGATTGATTAGGTTAAAATACACCAAGCCACCATTACAGAGCCCACTCAGGGTAAACCCTATCCCATCTGTTGTGTGAAGTGTGTGTGTGTGTGTGTGTGTGTGTGTGTGTGTGTGTGTGTGTGTTTGACAGGGCGCCTGCCCGTGAGGGAGGGGGAGGGGAGAGCTTGGGTTTTGTTTTGTTTTTCTCTTCTCCTCTCCTCCTACCTCCCGCCCACACTTCCCTTTTAGGAGGTCTGTTCCCCTGATCTGACTTCATCATCCACACAGGGCTTCTGGGAAAGGCTCCAAGGACAGGGCACTGACGACCATCACCCTTCTGAGAGCGACACAGCCTGGCCCTCAGCAGAAGCAGCCCCCACACCCAGGCTTCTTCCATCGACAGCTGAGTACCACGGGTACATACATCATCATCTCACTGAGACAGCATCTCGCCCGCCAACCGCCTGCCAACCGAAGGCGTGCTCCTTGTCTCGCTTGCTCGGCTGCTAACGAGATGCCTTGCCTTGGGTAGCTTACAAAAATCTGACATTCACTGCTCAGCTCTGGAGGCCGGGAAGTCCAAGCTGCATAGGAAGATTCACAGCATGTGGAGGAGGCACCCGGGGGTCTCACTATGTCCTGTTGTGAGTCACGGGACTGTCCTGCATATAGAGGCTCTATTCCCTCCCATATCATCAGCTGTCTACTTCCCAAGATCCCACCTCCTAATGCTGTCCGCTTGGGGACAGGCTTCAGATACGAACCCTGGGAAGGCAGCACTCCCACCCCACTCCCACCCCCGTTACAGGAAGTGCTCCACTATGCTGACACTAACCATTCATAACGGTTCACAAACATTCTCAACAGGGTATCTGTAGCCACAGTACACGGAACGTATGCGTCCATCTCTCATAAGCTTGGTCACGTGCCATTAACTGAGCCCACCTAAAGACAAGGATGAGGACAGTCCACCTCAGCTGCTACTGAGAAGACTAACAGCAGGGATAAAAGAGTGACCTGTAAGCCAGCACACCCACCTCAGCCCTGAGGGCAATCTACAACTGCAGAAGTGGCCATGTCACCAAAGTTTGTCACCAACACCTGATCTTCCCTTGCCAGCAAAGCTTGCAGGAAGAGTGCTCCCTGACGACAACAGAGCTACTGTCCTCTCGGCTGTCTGATAAACCCTCCTGGGCTCCGTCATTCAAACACGCGAAGCACATGTCAACAACGTTTACTGCAAGCCTATGACCGGCTGGCAGTTGAAGAGCCAGTCTGGACCTCCTGAGACTTGTCATCTTGTGTGGGTGCACCGGGACAGTAGCCGGATCATCCTAGCTAGGACACAGTCACATGATCTGATGGGAACACAAATGCCCACAGCATTCTAAAGAACAACTGGATACATCTACCAGGAGCCTTGGGATGTTTACAGTGTCTCGGAATCCCCCCTCTGAATACATCTTTCAAAGAAGCCTTTAAAGCCAGGAGGTGGCTGCACACCCCTTTAATCCCAGCACTTGCTACGAGTTTAAAGCCTACAGAGTGAGTTCCTGAACCACCAGAAGTATAACTCGAAGCCCTGTCTTGAAAAACAAAACACACCAAAAACCCATACACATAAAACAAAAGACAGAAACAGCCTGTTTTCAGAACCATCCAACAAGAAAGCAGGATTGCGTTAAAGTGCACCCACGTGACAGGACGGTGTGATGATTTCCAAGAGAACTGTGTTTCAGTGCTTAGTGGTGAAACCAAGACATACCATAATCCTGGGTTCAATTCCCAGCACTCATGTGACAGCTTACCGCTGTCTGTAACTCCAAGATCTTGACACCTTCACACAGACAGATATACATGCAGGCAAAAAACAAAAACAAAAACAAAAACAAAACAAAACAAAACAAAAAACACCAATGCAATAAAAATAAAAATAATTATTTTTTAAATGACATTTTAAAAAGTGAATCCTCTTTCAAAAGCCTCTTTAGACATTTGAGTTCATTTCATAGTCAGAAATCTGAGTGTATGCACACACATACATGCACTCATGCACTCGTGCACTCATGCACATGCGCGCGCGCGCGCGCGCGCGCGCACACACACACACACACACACACACCAAATGCTTTATTGAGTCACTGTCGCATAGACAAGAGGGTTGGCGGTAGGCAAGGAGCCTACCAAGGGTGGAGTTACCAATCCACCAGATAAATTTTACACCAAGCCCGTGGACATTAAGACAAGAGGTCTTCTATGCATTCTTTCTGATGTTTGCCTTGCATTCAGGAGATTCCTGGCACAGTATGAATCGTTCAATAAAATCCTATTAGTGGAAGGAGGGAGTCCACCCAAGCCTTCCTTCCTCCAAGGTGCTCTCTCACCTGCCCTAAAATAATTACTCCTTCTTCTCATTCCCCAACCTTATGCCGCTACCTGTCTCGAGTCTGTAGCCACTCGCTAATGCAGGCTGTCTGCATGCAGGGTCCAGCTCTCATCCTGACTGGTCTCTCCTGCCTGATAAATGTCTGGTGGATAAACACCTGCATGCTGGATGGATGGAGTGGGATAATGTTAGTCCCCTGCTACGACGTGAACAGCAAGTGTTTGCTGTGATTATGACTAGGTTCCTAGAAACGGTGTGTATGCTAAGAAGTGCATGCTACCAAAGTGGGATCTGCGCTGGGAAGAAGGCAGGGAGAGTCTGCCTACCTACCTTGAATCAACCTACCCTGATTGTAGGAAATGTTTCTGCTTTTAGTTAAACATGCATCCTTATGAAAAAAAGAAATGGTTTTTCTTTAGAACTCCAGGACATAAAAAAAAACAAGGAGCTGCAGTGATGAGAGAGACTGCAGGAGCCTCCCTTCCTCCTCCAAGACTCCTTCCCTTGGCCTTCAGCTCTGAGCTTTGAAATGCTTTGTTGTGTCTATCAGTTAATAACAGTTCATAAGAAGGCAGCAGCTGGGCCAGAACCCCAGTCCCCTGAACACCCTACCTACTGCCCTTTCTGCCTAACTGTGCTGCCTTCCTGCCAGGTTTTATAGGCGAGCCAACACTCCGTATTGGGTACAACTCCTCATTCACTCCTTGACCTTCAATGAATGACAACACCCTTCACGTCTCAGGCAGGAAGGTCCTTCCGATGGGCCCGTACTTATTTTTAAATATTCAATGTGCTTTCTACAGTCACGGGAAACAAGATTTCCTCCAAAGTGCGACAGGGAGAGTCTCCTTCACCACTGAGTGAAGTAGACAGAGGCTCCCTCTAAAGCTTGCTGTCCCTAGCTGACTCTTCTAAGGGTGCTGAGGATCAAACCGGAAGCCTTGTGCATGCTGGGTAAGCACTCTGCCCCGAAACTACAACCCTGGCCCCTCGGCTAGCATTTTCAAGCCCACAGCTGTCTTTAGGACGGTGCCTCACACTCATCGAAGCGGTTTTGTTCCAAGTGACTACAAGATTCCCTGCTCTGTTTCTGGTTTCAAATCTTCCGACTCCAAACAACAAAATTACACTTTGAGCCCTTCATCCGATAGAGTCTCAGCTCTTAAAGAACTTCACTATCTATGTCTCACATCTTAAAAATAACCTCCAGTCCCATACTCCCAAATGTAAGTATTCCCTTAATGAAACCTTCTAGACTTCAAAATCCCAAGTTCAAGTATAAACTCAAAGCTCTCTTCCATTTGTCTGTCCACAAACATGTCCCCTTCAAAACCTGGTGCCCACCGGTGATGATGTTGTATTACTTTTTTAAAAAAAAGATTTATTTATTTATTTAATGTATGTGAGTACACTGTCATTGTCCTCAGACACACCAGAAGAGGGCATCAGACCCCATTACAGATGGTTGTGGGCCACCATGTGATTGCTGGTATTTGAACTCGGAACCTCTGGAAAAGCAGCCAATGGTCTTAACCGCTGAGCCATCTCTCCAGTCCATGTTGTATTACTTTTTAAAAAGTAAGTCTCTGAGGATCCAGGGAAATGGCTCAGTTGGTTAAGAATTTACCAAGCAAACCTGAAGACCTCAGTTTGACCCTAGAGCCCACCAAAAAAAAAAAAAAAAAAAAAAAAAGATGGGTGGGGTGTGCTTGTAATCTCAGGAGGCAGAACAGGTGGACCCCCAGGGCTCACTCCCTAGCTTACTCAGGGAGTTCCATTAGGAAGAGTCTCTCTCTTAAAAATCCAGTGGGTAAGCCAGGCGGTGGTGGCACACGACTATAATCCCAGCACTTGGGAGGCAGAGGCGGGCGGATTTCTGAGTTCGAGGCCAGCCTGGTCTCCAGAGTGAGTTCCACGACAGCCAGGGCTACACAGAGAAACCCTGTCTCAAAAAAACAAAAAGACCAAAAAGAAAAAAAAAATCCAGTGGGTTATACCTGAGGAATAACCACACATAACCTCTGGTCTCCATGTGAGTGTGTACACACACACACCAGTACATACATGAACACACAGATCAGAAAGCATGCCTTGGGTAATGCTTCTTTCGGAGGTGGTGAGGTGGTGGCTCTGTCAAGGAGGAAGCTAAGGGAGACACAGAGGGCAGCACACTGCAGTTGGGGTAGGAAGACCAGATCCCACCTGCCTGGGCACCTCAAAAGAGTGGGGAGGCCTTTGCCCCAATTCCGTACCATGCCTACCCAGGCAACCCCTAGCTGCAACCTGAGCCTAGATATATTAAGAACTGGACACAGTGCACAGCTCTCCAGGGACATGGTACACTCCCCATCCCTCTGCCACTCCTCCAGAGGCCTCTGAGAGTGACCCTGGGGCACCATTAGCAACTGAGAGACTGAAACTTAACCTCCCAGGCCTATAATTTTTGCAAACGGTGGAGTTTTGAATCCAGCCAAAGAGAGCTTTTAAGCTACTTCTTACTTTGTACGTTCGTGGATAACCTTCCCTCCCACCAAATGATAACAGAAACTATTCCAAAAATGGCCCCAAGATCACTCTGAGAAAGTAGGCCTTTAAATTCTGGCTTTGTGCTAAAACAAGAGAGTTTAAATTAAGCTTAAATTTCATCTTCTGGCAAACAAAACCCTCAGCCTTCTATAGCTTCCCAGTCTCAAGAATAAAATTCAAACTCGAGAACAAGAGATAATGGGGTGACGGCCAGCCCTTCTGTCCACCCGCCAGCCTCTTGGCCCAGTGACTCAATGCCTCTCTCTCAGGCTCTGAGCCTGGAAATTCTTCCCTTGTTGATTGATGCTGCAATCAAAGTCAACCGTGCTATTCTCTCCCTCCCTTGGTACTCTGTAAGTCCCATTATGTCTGGTCCCCTAAACCAGTCCATCCTGCATATGTCTGTCCATCTCAGTACAACACATCCTCCTGGGGCAAGGCTTTGTGCTGGGGCATCATAAAGGAAAGGTAAGTCTCTCCCAGCATGCCCTGCCCTTCTGCCTCTGCTGGAGATGAAATGGTACAGTTTGTTAGGATCCCTGAACAAGGCAAGCCTCAGGAGTTCACCAATGAATTACCTAGGCGCTTGAACTAACTAGAGTTAGTTCACCAACGAACTAACTAGGTACCTTTACACACACACACACAGAGAGAGAGAGAGAAAAAGAGAAAGAGAGAGAGAGTTCTCCAGCCAGCATCTCTTACTCAGTACGTCCCCAAAGATGGAGCTCAAACCCAAGAGAGGACATCGATTCACAAAAATGGGGTGGGGGGAACACCAGGAAAATTTCCCCCATCTTTTTTAGCTACTCTAACAGGGTCCTGCAGTCACTACTCACAGAGGTGACTGAGTACTGGAAAGGGGGGGCTACACTGAACAGACAGAGAGGTGCCAGAGGACACACTGGAAATCAGAAGACAGTGATGAAAAAAATAAAAAAGATTATAACTTTTGCTTTTTTGAGACAGGACCTCATGTAGCCCAAGTTGACCTTGAATTCACTATGTAGTCAAGTGGCTTAGTCACGTGCCTATTGTCATATAGCATTTAAAGCTTATAAAGCATTTAATTTGGAGGCTTATGATTCCAGAACTTTAGAGGCCATGACCATCATGGTGGGGAGAACGGCATGACGTAGAGGTGGTTCTGATGCTAAGGTCCTGTTCCCCAACTGGTTCTTGATCCATCAATAAAGATGCCAGGGGTCAATTACCGAGCAGAAGGAAAGAGGTGGGCTTCTGGTCCCCGAAGTCTGGCTGAGAGACACAGTTAGAGGAGGAAACTTTTCGCCATGCTTTGGAGGAAGAAAAAGTGACCAGGCATGTGAGGTCTTGGGTAGAGTGCCCAGAGGCCGCTTCCCCAGGTGGGAGATTAGAAACACAACTAAGCTGAGGGCAGCTTGGGGTCGCTGAACAAGGAGAAAGTAACTGAACAACTAAAGTTGAGGGAAGACTTAGTAGGCTTAGCTAAGAGTATTAGGAAGGGCACACTAGCCTTGAGGGAGATTAGAAGCGCCCAGAAAATGAGTCAATAAGGCAGGCTGAAAAATAAACTAGTGTGTGTGTGTGTGTGTGTGTGTGTGTGTGTGTGTGTGTCTGTGTCTGTGTGTGTGTCTTTCATCTGTGGATCTGAGGGAACCTGGATGGGGCTATTGTCGAGGTCTGTCAGGAGCTTAAAGCAGGGCACCAAAAACTATACGCAACAGCATCAAGCAGGCAGGTAGGCACGGTGCTGGGGCAGTAGCTAAGCGCTCACACCTAATGCACAAGCAGGAGGCAGAGAGAGAGAGCTAACTGGGAATGGTGTGGACTTTTGAAACCTCCAAGCCTACCTCAAGACACACCTCCCCCAACAAGGCCACACCTCCTAATCCTTCCCGAACAATTCCACTAAACTTGGGCCATTCCAAAATGTGCCTCCAGGGCCATTCCCATTAAACCGCCAATTAAGAATGACCTTGAACTTCTAAACTTCCCATCTCCATTTCTCAAGTGCTAGAATTATGCATGAGCACCACACGCCCCCAACTCTGGCCTAAGCTGGTGTGGAACTACACTGTCCAAGATACTAGGAGCTCATAGCCATTCTCTCACCTTGGCCTCCAGAGTGCTGGGCTCAGAGGTGTGAGTTGACACATATTGTGTAGGCTCTGATCTAGATGTGGGGCTCCTGCAGGAAACATGGCGCCCAGCCTTGGGGAGACAGGCCACAGCAGCCTAACACTGCAGGTATGTAGTCAGAAGGCCATCTACTGTGTCCCGACCAAGAGCACACAGTTGAGGCTTCATCCTGAAGTAACACGTGGACTGGATTTTGACCTCAGGATACATCCAGACTGAAGACAGATGGGGGACAACTGAACACGGATGGAGGACAGTTCCTGTCCCCAGAGGGCTGGGCACAGTGAGGATAGAGTGTAAAGTAAGAGGAGAAGAGCTGTCACTGCATGGCCTATCTACTTAGTCTACAGTCGAGCTCAAGGCTCTCGGGAAATAATTAGCTCTTGACCTAATTAACTGAAACCAAGACCAGGAAGAAGGGGCCTGGGGTGGGGTAAGAAGTATATAGGCTTTGGTGGTAGTCCGTCTTAAGGCCAGATCCTGGACCAGCGTTCCAGACAGGAAAGGCCCCTGATCCACAAATCCTCAGTGTCTCCATCTGCACAATGGGACTGTCCGTTGCCTACTTCAAAAGGGTACAGGAGAGAGGAAATGGGGTAGCCCAAGGACACGCTGGCTGTCACACTTAACACACTGCCAGTTTTCCCCAGTGTTATTAAGCATCGGAAAAATATAAAAGGGTCTCCCAATTACCAATATCCTATGTGCGTGTGAACTCCAGAGGTCAGATGATAGCTGGCGCCTTTCTTGGTATCACCCACTGCACTTAGTTTTCATTTTTATTATTTCTGTGTGCACAGGTATGTTCTTGCATTTGTGCACATCTGCCACAGCACGGACTTGGAGGTCAGAGAGCAACTTTGTGGCATTGGTTTCCACCTTTCGCTTTTACGTGGGTCCTGGGGATTGAACTCAGGTCTCCAGGCTTCCCAACCAACAAGCACCCTTACCCACCATGCTATCTCCCGTGTCTGTGTCTCCTTATTCTGAGATAAGGTTTCTCTCACCAAAGCTGGAACTCACCAACTCAGACTGGCTGGCCAGTGAGCTCCAGGAATTCCCCTGCCTCCACCTCCTCAGTGCACTGGGAGTACAGCATACCCACACCTGCTTTCTTATGGGGGAGGGGGGCGCTGGAGATGGGGCTCCGAATCCAGGTCCTCACATCTGCACGTCAAGAACTCACTCACTCGGCCGTGTCCCCATCCACCACAACTATTCATACTTTTGATCTAGACTGTTCTTCATGGTGGCCTGGGCAGGGATCTCAGTGCAGCAAGTGGACCAACCCACGCCTGAGAAGACAGACATCTTTTCTGGCCTATAAGAAGGTGAGTGTTGGCAAAGTCCCCAGGCGCTGTGAAAAGCAATGTGTGTGACAAAGGTACTCTTGACCTCCGGGTGAAGAACACAGGGGCTGGCTCGAATCATTGTTAAGGTCTTTTAACCAACTTTCACAGCCTTAGTCTAGTGACAGTGACAGAGTGGACCCCAGTCTCGGCCACAAATGCTATTCACCGAGCAAGCTCTGTGACCTGCAGTGAAACAAGGGGTGACTGTCCCTTAAAATCCCTTAAAGGCCAGCCAGCTCTGCCCTCAATGCGAGCTGCCAGGACAAGAGACACCATGATACATACGGCTGCTTTTGCCCTCCTCGGAGGGCTTTGGAATAGTGCAGGGACCAGGGCCCCACACAGATTATTTCTCAAGTGTCATTGTTTTACAATTAATAGCAATCTGAGCAGTAATTATGTACACAACTGGGGGGGGGGGAACCTATGGTCTTTGCATGCAATGCGAGACCACAAAAGCTGATTTTTTTTTCTCCCTACCAAATAATCATACTTTTGTAAAATGCTCCACAGGAGTAGAGCTCTAAGCACTGTCAGGGAAGTGAGCCGGTTAGCACCCAGGAAGGGCTTCCTAGGAGCCTACACAGCAGAACCGGATAGAACCGGCTCAGGTTTCGGGATGAAATGTCACCACTGCTGCAGAGGGCCAGAGGAAAGCCAAAGGAGGAACGTTCTACACTCATTACAATGTTCATAACATAACCCTCTACCCTGCATCGTCCCCGCCCTCACCACCACCACCACCACAGCTCTGTAAGCCTCGCCACACCACCCGGGGGACAAATGAGGTGGCCGGATCTCTGATGCTGTTTATGCAGAACGATTCAGTAGGATGGGCAGGAAGGCCTCCACATCTAAGCTCTGATCCTTCTTTCCAATCCTGGGAGTCAGCATAAGGAGAGACACATCTCCCTCCCTCGGCAGCGAGGACCCCCAGCTAGGTGTTCAGAGCAACAGACGGTGTAGCTCTAACTCCACAGGTGTCTGGACTTGAGGTCTTAGGGTGGGAGAGTCTGAAGTCTGCCTTGACTCTTGGAAAGCCGTGGAAATACTAAGGTGTCTCACAAGTCCTGGGAGAATTAAGGAACGTGTAGGAAACGCCTGTGCTAAGTTGACCTCTGTGGATAAATGCCTTTGCTATTTCATATCCTCATCATCCAGAATCTCATCTCCTTCCAGCTTCAAGGCTCCTTATCTGAGAGGCTGGCCTGGCCTGTCTATCAAACCACAGCCACTCCCCAGGCTGTCAGCACAAAGCCCCTTCCTTTTTTTTTTTTTTAAACTGTTTTCTCCTCAGTATTTGTCACTGGCAAACAGACCCAAGAGACACACATCCACTATGCCTGCCTGTCTAGGTTTATCATCTACGAGGATCCAGATTTTTGTTGTCTCTAGGACATTGAACTGAGGCTCGCTCTTAATAGGCATTCAACAAGAATATCTTAGAAGACACAGAATGGGCACAGTGGACAGCCAAGGCCTGTGTCCTCGTCAGGGTTTCTATTCCTGCACAAACATCATCACCAAGAAGCAAGTTGGGGAGGAAAGGGTTTATTCATTCTACACTTTCACACTGCTGTTCATCACTAAAGGAAGTCAGGACTGGAACTCAAGCAGGTCAGGAAGCAGGAGCTGATGCAGAGGCCATGGAGGGATGTTTCTTACTGGCTTGCTTCCCCTGGCTTGCTCAGCCTGCTCGCTTATAGAACCCAAGAACACCAGCCCAAGGATGGTACCACCCACAAGGGGCCCTCCCCACTTGATCACTAATTGAGAAAATGCCCCACAGCTGGATCTCATGGAGGCACTTCCCCAACTGAAGCTCCTTTCTCTGTGATAACACCAGCCTGTGTCAAGTTGACACACAAACCCTGCCAGTACAGCCTGTGTGCTGCTCTCTGGGTTCCAAATTCTGTGCCTCTGCGCCATGGGGAGTGACCATACCCAGTGAGCGAACGCTGTGGACCAGTAAGAAATGTGATCCATCTTCTGGGATTCCTTCATTTAAACAGCTTTGAACTGAAAGCCAACCACGGGCCCTCTGCAACTGAGGGGCCTTCTCAGTGGGCTTTCTTCCCCAAAGCTTCTTCTGTTAAGCCCAATCAAGCCGGGAAGGACCCCATCCCATGCTGACAGGACCCGTTTCTCAGCCTCTATCTGTGTCTCTCTGAAACACACAAGGGGGCAACATTCACAGCAACCCAAGCTGTGCTGCTTAACTGAACTCTAAATGACCCTCCACAACGCTGGCTCCACACTGGACTGTGACTCGGAGGGACCAGGCACTTCTGATGACTACTGATTATCCTCAGGATGAGTCCCGATGACTCTGAGTCCAAAAAAGGGTCTGGGAAGGGATCACTAGATCTTCCATGTATTATTTAATATTCAAATAATGAAGCTGAGGCTAAGGAGATGGCTAAGTAGGCACAGTGTCTGTGTGCAAGCATAAGGACCTGAGTTCAAATCCCCAACACCCACCTAAAAACAGCAGTACAAACAGCACATGCCTGTGACTCCAGCACTGAGGGTCAGAGGCAGAGGACGCTCAGACTTCACCAGCCAGGCAGCCTAGCGGGACCAAAGAGCTCCACGGTCAGGAAGACAGCCTGTCTCAAAAGATAAGACTGAGAGCCGGCAAGCAGAACACACGACATCAACCTCTGGCCACCACAAGCACGTGTACCTTATGTGCACACTGATACACGTGTACACACACAAGCACCAAGAAAATGAAAATACAGCCAAGCCTGGTCAGGGGTGCCTACAATCTCAACACTGGGAGGAAGAGGTAAGAAGATGGTAAGTTGGAGGTCAGAGTGGTCTACAAAGCTGTCTCAAAACTGAAAAACACAAGCAGACATAAGGAACACAATCAGAAACAGCCCTGCCCCCTCTAACCTGTCACATGACATTTGTGACATGCTGGGCAGATAGCCTGAGAGTTGGGACAGACGTAGGAACCACAGAGGCCGTCTTGTAATTCCCCTACTCTGGACATATTTCACTGGATGGAACGTGCACAGGAAAAGCTCAGACAGGTTTACAGGCTACGATCAGCTTGAACAAACCTTCCATCGCAGATAAAAGGCAGGCCTAAGACCTCAGTGTAAACCAGACTCACACGAGAACAGATAGAATCCTTCCTGGGGACCATCGGCTTTCACAAGCCACATTTCAATGGGGAAAAAAAAAGAACAACAGAATCACAGAGCCAATCAGTGGAATTATCCAGAACACAAAGAAAAAGAGATTATATGTCACCGTGACTAGAAGGGACCCAATCCTGGATATTTACATGATCACACAGTATTGTGTGTAAATTATTCCTAAACAAAATTGTAGAGGTTGCAGATTTAAAGCTGCGCTTCCGGTGCTGTTTGAAGTTGAAACTACAGATAAATACATATGTGGTCCCTCAAACCATAGATACTCACTCAAACCGTGAAAATCTACCCAGAACAAACAGAGGCCTCGTGCCTGCCTGTGACACGGCTTAGCTCTTGGCAAAACATCACTGGGGCAACAAGAGAGGTTTACAATCACATCACAGCGTCGATTATGTGCAGGTTCATGTGTGTGCGGGTACCCACACCTGTCCCAGAGTGACCCAACCTGTCACTGGTTTGGTCTTGCCCTTAATAAGTGGTTCCAGATCCAGCCTGTGAAATAGTCACCCCAAGGTGCACCGGTTTATAAGTTATTACACGTACACCACTTCTACTGGCTGGAAGGTATTCCAGATATTCTGTGCCTCTGGCTATCCAACAACTTTAAATACACCTAATTCCCTTCAGTAAATACTTTTCTCCTTAAATTATCTAGGCCACATACTACTGTCTACCTTGGGCAGTAATAAAACAAGAGCAGAGAGATTTGGAAGATTATAGAAGAGACAGCACTAGCATCTGTTTGTCCCTGCTTACCCAGCCCGGTTGGTTCCTCTTGTTCTGAGTTATGTGATTGGCAGAGATGGCTTAGAAGAGAACACCATCTGAGACTCACCGACCTACTCTAAACGTTTCCTTGACAAGATCTTTGCCCTGACAAGTCAGACGACCAAGGCAGGACAAGTCAAGTCATAACTGCAGTACTTTTCTCAAAAGGCTCAGGTCCGGTGCTCGCGGCCATGCTCTTCCCAGTTAATTTGTCTATAACTATTTGACCTTCAAGCTCCAAGTTAAATAAATTATTCCCCTTCCCTTCCCATTCTGGCTCTTAACCAACCTCATCAGTAATAGTTATAAGAATTTTCAAAAGATCCTGGGGCTTTGCAGGCAAGACCTGAGTGCAGTCCTTGGAAGCCAGGTAAAGAGACAAAATAAAACAAAACTGGAATGTGGTGCTACCTTTGAAATGCCAGCCTTGGAAAGCAAAGACAGGCTCACTGAACAGCCCGCCCAGTCTACTCAGCAAGTTCCGGGTCAGTGAAGAGACCCTGCCCCTCACCCCCCCAACATAAAAGAAGGACTATGCCAGAGGATGACAGCTGACTCCAGAGGGTTACCTCTGATCTGCTCATGTACCCGCACACACATGAACCTGCACATGTATGTGCACCTGAACGTATGAGCATGCAGACACAGAGGGCATCAAGTCCAGGGGCTCTGAAAACAAAGGGTAAACAGAGAGGGCCAGTGGTCAGGCCAGCCCAACATCTCTGCCCCCCAGCTAGAGCCGGAGCCTCTGCCCATCCCCTTATTAAGGTCACAGAGCACACTGTGGTTTACAAATGAGTCCTTTAGGGATTTATAAAGGAGCTCAGAGGGTATCAGCTGAGGAGGTACACCGCTATTTTATGTCCTCTTAAGAAAGGAAAGGGCGCCTCATTAAAGGTCAGCACAATGCCAAGATGTCATCTGTTGCCACACAGTCAAATGTCATCCTGTACTAAAATGTGAGGGGAGGAACCCAAGTGTCATAAAGCACAGAAATTCACAGGGGAGGGACTGCGGTTCCCAGCCTCAGACCCAGGTCTCCACTCTCTAATCATTAGTTCATTCAGATTATGTCTCTATCTGTTGCCCTTAAGCTGTGTGTGGGTGTTTTGCTCATATGTTCTTCAAAAACTGAAACATGGAGATGATGTGTGTGGGGGGGGGTCGTTGACATGGTGAGCACCCCAATGAGGTGCACTAATGAAGTGCACTGGTTCTGTCTCAAGATAATGTCATCCTGAGGCCTTACCGCCAGCCCTGCTTCCTTTGGCCACTCTCCCTGCCTGGCCAGATTGGCTTTGGTCTGCTCCCTAACTGGAGAATACGGAATCAGATGGACACCTGACTGGCTACCTCGCTTGCCGCGAGTCTCTCTGGTTCACGGTCATCCGGCCAATGGCATTCCCTAATTAGCTTTGCCTTCCACATCGCTGTGTTGTCTTCCACGCTCTGTTTTTCTTCTTTCCCTCTGACATACTACACACGGTATTTGCATCTCCACTGGCTTGGGGTCTGGCCTGCTCTGGGTTCTGTGTGGTCCCACATATGTGTGGGACTCCCAAACACGAAACTGCACTTGTAAATGTCACTCGATGGCACTTGACCCCCCCCCAAGTATAAATTATAAATTCCAGGATATTTTAATTGACAGATCAGAGGGGCCCCATGATTCAGGAGAAGAAAAAAATAAATAAAAATAAAGTAAGTCTGTAGAGGGACTTCTGTCTTATTTCTCTGAATCTTCCCTCAGAAGAGGCCTGCTAGCCAAGACATGTGACCCTGACCTCCAGAGTAAAGAGAGGTCTGCCTGCGTCTAAGGAGGGAAGGGGTGGTCCCTGTGCTGGGAGCCTTTGATTTCCTGTTTTTAAATAACTGGATTGATAGAGCCCATCATAAGCACAGCGATTTTGAGGCAGACAAATACACAGGGCACTTGCCCCTAGTGGAGGGTGAAATTCCTTATCCATCACCTCTACTCTCGAAAAGTCCCTAGCCAGCCTTTTTCTGTGGCTCTTGGTCACCCTGGCATTTCAGGGGACAAGGAAGTGAAGGCCCTGGCTGGAATCCACCGGGCTCACTAGGGAAGGAAACTGCCTCATCTGGGGACTGCTCTGAAGTCCTGTGAAGGTACAGACACTTCAGCTATGGAGGGGAAGGAAGAACCCAGGCTCAGGAGGTCTCACCCGTCAATTATTAAACGTTGTTTTCAGAGACCTAACGGCCCCGGTGTTGAGACCAACCTGGCAACTTTTCAAAGGAAGTTTGAACAGATAAGACAAGAGCGGCCCTGAGTATTGGCATGATTCCAAACCTACTCCGTGTATAAGCAAAAAGATTCCCTAATGTAAAATTAGCCATGTGTAACAGCACAGAGATAAATGATGCTGAGCCAAGGCTTTGCACAGGGTAGGTAAGGGCAGACACACATGACGGTCTATAAACTTAAAAGGCTGTGGCTAAACTTCTGTCTCATACTTCAATAATGACTCACCAGAATGGTATATTTGTATTAAACAGATTTACTGAATGAGATATAAAATAAATGATGAGATCTAACTTAATTGTGTGTGTGTGTGTGTGTGTGTGTGTGCGCGCGCGCGCGCGCGCGCGACATTCTTATCTGAAATGAATGGGACCAGAAGCTTATTGGATTTCAGACAGTTTTTGAATTCTGGGAGATCTACATACGCGGTATCTTGGGGACTGGACCCAAGACTAACCAAGCCATTCATCTGTGTACCGCAGACCCCTTAAACCCACAGCCCGAGGTAGCCCCACACATCTTCAGTTCCCTGTGTTGTGACTTATGCGACCTGTCATGTGAAGCCAGGTGTGGAATTTTCCACTCATGTTGCCATGTTGGCTCTCAAAAACTTGCAAATGTTAGCACCCCTTGGGTTTCATACTCTCTGGTAAGGGATGTTCAGCTTATACATACATTCTATACTATGGAGAGAAAAAAAAATTCAGGTGCCTCTGGGTGTTGAATAGTGGAGATGTGCTTTGCCTTCTATACATCTCAAATGTACAGATCAGAGATTAAAGTCATGCTTCCAGATGCAGTCTACTCTCAGGCTGACCCAACCTCATCTTTAAAGGTTGTACTCTTCGGTGACAGAAAGTAAATACACTGCAGAAGAAGATGGCAAGAGGGAGGCTCTGTCCCTGGCAGGCTTCTCCAGAAACAGTAGCATTTAAATAAAAACCACAATCCTAGCGAGAAACACAGAGGGAGGGTTGAAGAAGCATCCCTCACAGAGTACAGCCCAGGCTTCTCAGCTTTGCAAGCCCTGACAGGACTCCATCAAAGGAGAGCCCTGCTGTCTCTGGCAGGTATGGGAGACATTTTGATGGAAGGGAGTGGACTTCCACAGGCTATACTCATAGTGGGGCTCACTCAGGTGAAGAAGCAGGCATGGGATTCTGATCTCCAACTCCGCAGTCCACACCTATGGAGGTGTCCCTCATGAGCATGTATTTCTGTAAGGCAGTGGCCAATTGAGACCACCCTTCCCCGGCCGGCATCCAGGACACAGAGAAGGGTTTTCAGGGGCGGGTGCCTGGGGAGCAGCTCAGTCAGTCCTGACCTAAACGAGTTTAAACTGGGCCCAGTCACCAGAGAACCAGGAGTTTGAGAATGCCCAGGCATGCCCTCCAGCAGAGCTAGAGGTAGAAACTAAGTGCAGTTGACAAGCCCTGAAGCCACCACCACCTTCCGGGAGCTAGGGATGAGGGTCAGCTACTTCGTCCATTCAGACAGAAAATCTTTTATGGAAAGCCTTCTATTTGTCAGGCCCTGAATAAAACACTCAGACTACAGGAGCCTAAAACCTTGTTCCTGACCGAAAACACATACATACATACATACATACATACATACATACATACATGCACTTCATGTAGACTATTAAGTCAGGAAGTTGAGGTTTTTCAAAAGAAAATGGTCTAACTGACCTGAGCTCGCGCCTACTAATCTCTCAGCGGTGTAACTGATGGCCAATTATCTGATGGCCAATTACTCAAGCTCACAATTGCCCAAGTTTTAGGAAAATACAAAAGACAGTGGGCTTCAGACTAGAACGGCAGGGGGCATTTGCCAGCCTGACAGCCCCGCAGTTTTGTTTTGGCTTTGTTTCTTGGTCTTTTGTTTTTGTTTTGTTTTTTTTTTCTTTTTTGGGGAGTGGGGAACATTTCGAGACAGGGTTTCTCTGTGTAGCCCTGGTTGTTCTGGAACTCAATCTGTACACCAGGCTAGCCTCGAACTCAGAAATCCGCCTGCCTCTGCGCCCCAAGTGCTGGGATTAAAGGCGTGCGCCACCACTACCTGGCTTGTTTTTGTTTTTGTTTGTTTGTTTTCCACTCCCACAGACCCTCCAGTCAGCAAGTAAACTGAAGAAGAGTCCATCTCCTTCATCGAACTGCTTTTCTATTTCCCAGACAGGAATCCAGAGAACTCCCGCCAGAGGTCTTCTGAGCTGGGGGGACACAGTCTGGGCTGTGTTGTGGTCCCTTCTGCCTCTGCCAGGCTGATCCTGAGAGATTTCCCAGGCAAAAAGATTAACTGCATTGCTCAGCAGTAGTGGCGCACGCCTGTAATCCCAGCACTTGGGAGGCAGAGGCAGGAGGATTTCTGAATTCGAGACCAGCCTGGTCTACAGAGTGAGTTCCAGGACAACCATGGCTACACAGAGAAACCATGTCTCGAAAAACAAAACAAAACAAAACAAAAGATTGACCGTATTGGGAGACTTCAGAGACGCCATCACTTTAAAATTCAAAGCATCCGGTTGGTTTGTCTCCCAACACCCACATTAGGTGGGTGCTCAGAACAACCTGTAACTCCAGCTCGCGGGGATTCAAACCCTCTTCTTTGCCCTGCAGGCACCTGCACACATATAGCATGCACACAAATGTGGGTTTGATCCCCAGCTCCCACACATAAAAACAAAAATTCTTAAGGAGCTAGAGCAACAACTCGAAATTAAGGACACACACACACACACACTGTTCTCCCACAGGACCCTTGTTCAATTCTCGGGACCAACACGGAGGTGGCTCACAACCATCTTTAACTCCAGTTCCAGAGGATCCGTCACACTCTTCTGACCTCCATGGGCACCACACACATACACACACACACACACACACACACACACACACACACACACGGAAGGGAGTGGGTAATTTAAAACAAATCTCTTAGAATCTTTTTTTAAAAATTCAAAGCAGAAAAGCAAAATGATTTGGTCTCAACTATCAACAGTAGATATTAACAAAATGAAAAACAAGAGATAAAAATAATAACTGTTTCCAAATCATATTTTATGCCCCATATA
Source organism: Apodemus sylvaticus (assembly GCF_947179515.1). NCBI lineage: Eukaryota > Metazoa > Chordata > Mammalia > Rodentia > Muridae > Apodemus > Apodemus sylvaticus. The sequence goes on along the minus strand of NC_067491.1, from coordinate 49,010,151 downwards.
ACAGTACTGGCAGGGGGTTCTGCGGCACCGTGTATAATTTCAAGTAAGAACCTTCAATCAAATGTCTGCAGGGTTGTATCCAGTTCAATGTCTTGAAAGTAGCATTTGCCCGGCACTAAAAGAGGACTCAGAAAAAGCAGGCTCCTCGTGATATGAATTATAAACAAATGTCATTTAATGAAAAGAAAGGGGACCAGAAAGGGAAGAAACCCGGGGCAGGATCAAAGACAAGTATTCAGTGACCTACAAGCTTGGGCAAGGCTGTGGTTCCAGAAAGGTTACACTGAAAAAAAAAAAAAATCCAACAGCCTCTTCCAAGTCAATTAATAAATTAAGAAATTCTGATGAGAACTGGAAACGTAAGGCGCTGGTTACAGGTTATGAGTTTCTTCCCCCGGTTTCTTGAGTAAAACTTATGTCCTAGCTCAGCACAGGACCCATGCAAAGGGAACTCTGATGGACAATTCACAGATGCAGAGAGGTTCGGCTGCATTCCTGCTGCACACTCAGGTCCTGCTCATTTCTGCTCAGAATTACCGGGCATGCACCATCGCAGCCAAACTTGAAGAGGCCTGAACACGGCTCTGATGTCTAGACCCGATCATTGGGCCCTTTGTTTAAACAGCATGAGCTTCATTATATCTGCATAGCAGCCTGTCCTCTAGCCCTCTGGCTTGGTCCTGGGTGGCCCCTGGAGTTTGGCACTCTTGAGATGCCCGTCTGTCTGGTCCCACCCTCTTGCAACCCAAAATGCCAGCAAAGTCCATTATTAAATTCTCTCAGAAGTTTCACAACCACAGGTTTGAGTAAGGAGTTTGCTGACATTAAACTAAAACTATGAGCTGCAAACAAAAGCCATCTTTTACCAGGACTGGCTGGGGTGTCCCGGGGTTCCATGTGGTGGCACAGGACCATATTCTTGGCAACCAGGCCTCCTTAACAACTGTTGTGAGCCCCAAAAGGAAGAGAGGCCAGTCTGTCCCTGTGCTGTCAAGGAATCCCTGCCTGTTTGATGCAAGGAGCAGCTTTCTGGCTCTGTCATCCACCAAGAAACAGGAGTGATGAATTCTCGGATGAGTCTACTCAAAGTGTTAGCTATACACATAAATGAGGCGGGAAGCAAAAACCAATCTTATTCCCCTGTTAAGAAACCTGTTTCCACCCCCACCCCTCCTCCATGCAATTAGGAAAGTAAATGATTATTGTAGCAACTCTGAGGCATCAAAAAAAAAAAATGGACTTTGATGCCAAGGTGGCCCAGCACTGGTCTGCTGATCCGGAAGAAATGGGGAAAGGGCTTTCCGAGTCTAAGGCTGGCTGGCAACATACAGAATCTTCTCAGAAAGTCGAACCTGTTAGGTTTCTAAACCGTGCAGCACAGAGAGGGCGCCCCCCTCTCTTCTCTAGCCCCAAACTTTCCTTTCTGGATCCCCGGGATGAGGGGTGCCTAGGCCCTGCCTATCCTGATAGGAGACTTGGTATTTAGCCTAAGTAAGAGAGAATGTGAGGAAGGATTCATCCGTTCCTGTGCTGCACAAGTCTCTAAATGCTCAGAACCCACGAAGAAGAGATGAGCCCAGAAACTGCACAAAGTATCTCCGAGAGCTTTGCTGGTCGAAGCGTGACTCAAAAGCTCTGGAGTCGCTAGCTGGGGGTCTGGGGCCCGGAGATAGTAGACCAGGCCCAGGAACAACAGCTGCAAGGTCACCGCCGAGCTAGATCCTGGGATGTTCTCGCAAAATATCCCACCCGATGGAGAGAAGAGCGGGGACCTATCGGGAACCTATCCACCCTGTCCCCACACCTGCTTTGCAGTTGAGCTTAGAACACGCGGTAGCTCGGTTTGGGGCTTCCCAGGCGGCTGCAGGGACTCACTACCTCGCTGGGGTGTGCACCACTAGCCCGGGGGTCCCCAACCAGGAAGAGACAGTGCTGCCTGGCATGGAGCAGCCGGCTGCCAGCGCCTGCTTCATCTCAGCCCTCACTAGCAACCCGGACCGAGTTTTGTAGTCTTCCCATCAACCCTCGACCCGGGCAGCTTTCTACCTTTCTCTGCCACTTAGCCAACAGACAAGACACAAAGAAAAAAAAAAGGAAGAAAGAAAAGAAGAGAAACGAAAAAATAAAAAAGAAGGAAGAGGCAACACACGCCACTGTTTCTCCTTGCGGTCTCAACCTCTAGGCTGGAGCTGGGAGGAAGAGGAAGCACACCTTCTCTTCCCATCCCAACTCGGTGACCCGCGGATCCCGGCAGTAAAGAACCCCGAAGAGGCCGAAGGGAAGAGGTGAGGTTGGAAGAAGCAGAAGGCAGAGCAAGAGAAAAGAAAATATCCAACAAAACCACGCTAACGCGCCCCCTACCTGGGTGCAACATACTTTGGAAATAGAAGATGACCAAGATAAAGGATCCCAAGCAAGTGGCCAGCACCATCCGGCAGATTCTGTTCATCCTCATCACTTCCAGCAGCGCCGGCTTCATGGCTTTGTCCTGGCCGCGGGGACCCGGCTGTCCGGGAGGCGCGTCCGGAGCGCAGAAGCGGGGGACCCCGCCGCGGAGGGAACCAGCGCCCGGAAGGCTCAGAACGGAGCTGGCTGGGCTCCGGAGCTGGCTCCCGCGAGCTTCACCGAGGCTCTCCGAGCCCCCGACTCCGGTCTCGGGGGTGTAAGGCGCGGGAGTTGGTGTGCAAGTGTGGGGATGCGTGGCCCTGGCCGCGCGCTTCTTGCCGGTCCGTCTCGCCTCTGCTCGATGCTCCGCCGCCTCCTCTGCTGGCGCCTGCGGCCGCCGCTACCTCCTCGCGGGCTGGGCGACCGGGTTGCGAGAAGGAAGGTGCCGCCGCCGCCGTGCACCGGCCTCTGTGACTGTCCAGGCCCCCCTCCCTCCCTCCCTCGCCAAAAGCTACTTCATTGCGCTCCAGTGATCTATATATTCCAGGGCTGGGTTTTACCAAACGCAACTCGCAGCCCCCGGCAAGGGGAGGGCGCCGGCGAGCGGGGAGGGCGGGGCCGCGCCGGGGCGGAGCGTCGCCTCCCCCCGCCCCTACTCGAGACGTGGTCGCGTCCAGCTGTTTCCCGGGGAGTCCGGAGTGCGCAGCACGCTCCCGCAGGGTCCCAAAAGCCCTCAGTCCCTGGGCGGAGCTGGGCCGCTGTCTCGAGGTTGCGTGAACGTTTCCATGACACAACCGGGAGGGCGGGGTGGGGTGGGGGGAGAACATGAATAAGATGCTATAGGGCTGCCACCCGTTCTCCGGTGTGACGGGAAGCAGGTTAGATGACAGAGGCAAGCTGGGGCCCTAGTGGCACGCGATCTTTTTAAAATCCCTGGGCGATTTAGCAGGGCAAGTTGCCCCCACGCTCCCCTAAGAGCGGGTGCCCCTCTCACAATGATCAAAACTGGGCAGTTTCGTTTTTCTTTCAAAGGACAGTTCAGCTTGAAGGCTGCTTTTGCAGAGGTTGAAGTGAGCGGACTTAAAGTCAAGGTTAGGGAAACTGCATGGCATCCCAGGGGTCTGGCGACAGCTGCTACGCCTTTCTGACACGTGCCCTCCTCCTCACCCCTCGAGGTAAAGGGTGTTTGTCGCTTTTAAAAAAATGTTTCACCTAAGGGTACAGCTTTCTGTAATTTATCCGAAGTGCATGAGAGTCAGTCGGGCATAGGTGAAAAGATGCCCCTAAAAGTCCAACAAAGTGCTGGGAGGGGTCAGAGGGGAGAACCGAGCCAGCTCAACCTTGGCAGGTAGAGAGAAAGATGGCGCTGTGTAAAATGTTTTTAAATGTTCAGCTCCATGCAGTTAGTTGTGTGGCCTTGGATCAATAAGGTGGACGCAGGTAGGTCAATGATAAGGAGAACACTTTTATGCCGGGAAAGCAGGGTTATTGTAAAACCTGCCCTTTCTGCTTTACCATTAAATGAATTTACAGAAAACTCGATTCCATAAGACCTTGTACCTTTGAATGCGTCTCTTCGCAGAGGCGCTGGTAATTTCTTGTTGAATCTGAATGTAATGGGCTGTATCCTCCCCTCAAATTTGACTCACAACTTGCTTTCTGATACATATATCCAGACATGCCTCCGAAACCTCCTTTGCCTTCTCCTGAAGTTTCCCCCTCAGCAGAGAAAGTCGGTAGCCTCCATGTGATTCAAAAGACGGTCAATTACAGCGAGATAGTTATGTCGTCGGTATTATTTGGCTTCTCCCTTATGAATGAGTTGCTTGCTGAAGGTGGCCGAGATATACATGCTCCAATACAAGCCACTCCCCAGGTAGTCCCCCATAGGATGTGAGTAGGCACTACTGTATCTCCTCCTAGTGGGAGGATGGGCTTCTTTCGGGGAGTGGGGGAGGGGCATATCCCCAAGAGTGCCTGCAGGGCTGCTCATTACCAGAGTACCAGTATCTTCTTCCCCCAAAGCACAGCGAAGAGGGATTTGCAGGCCTTTCATTCCATCATCTCTTTCTGCCCAGGACAGGAAACTGCACTGTCGAGCCTGGACATTTGTAATAAGCACGCACCCAAGGAAGACACGAGACATGTGTTGCCTTTGGGTTTTGGACGCTGGAGTTGGACCATGTGCTGGAGAAGGGATGGTGACCCTTGCCTGGTATCCGTGCTTGCCATCGAAATCCCCAAAATCCGGGTTGGCCCAACATACAGAATGGGAAGAGGCTGTGTCGGTGACCTGGCCCCCTCTTCCAAGAAGTGTCCTCTAATTCCTCACTGTACTGAGAGCTCCAGATCCAACCCCATCTCCAGCCACTGTGCCCTATAGACCGAACTCTCTCCTAAAGGATCAAGTTGTCTTCTGATCCTTCAGAGTTGTACTCTGATGCCCAGTACAACAACTGGCACACAGTGGATGGAAGTCAGAAATGGCGAGGTATTTGTCTCTTAGACTAGAAAGTTGAGGTAGGACCCACTCAAGTGGACGGTTATGGCCAATGGCAGCAGGCTATGGCCCTGCTGTCCGCAGCACACTGGCAGTCAGAGGAGGAGTTCTAATTCTGATCCCCAAGTCAAGCTGTAAACACACCAACTGCAAAGGAAATCTCCACTTTCTTTCTGTCCCTGGCCTAACAAAACCTTATTGTCCCCTTGCCTGTGCCACCTTACTGATAGTGACAAGAAAAAGGACAATCAACTAAAAGGATGTGGAGGAAAAAAAAGAAGATTGTATCTTTTCAGTGCTGATCCAAAGTGAGATAACTGCTCCTAAAGCCAGGCTTTGAGAGCTGGGAGGTACCTCAGAAGTAGAGCCCTTGGCTTACATGCATAGGGTCCTGGGTTCTGTCTCTGGTCCAGCAAACTAAAATAAATCAGCCTTGTTTTCCCAGTGTACATGTTCAGACAGGCAGAGTTATATGGCAATGGCAGAGAATCCCTGCTCTCGATGGCTTAAAGCAACTGGGCTACACCAACAGCTGCAACGTATCTACTGAAGATGGGCAGAGGGCTTGTACCTTGGATGTGTTTCCCAGAGGAGGTAAAACAGCACCTCCAGAGCAGTGGTCCTCAGCCTTCCTAACTGCAGCCCTTAGCTACAGTTCTTCATGTTGTGGTGACCTCCCCAACCATAAAATTATTTTTGTTGGAACTTCATAGTTATAATTTTGCTACCAGTATAAATCACAATGTAAATAACTGTGAATTCCGGTATCCCAAAGCAACCCCCCAAAGGGGTTGCAACTCACAGGCTCTGAAAGATGTTGTTCTAGAATGGTGCCCTTTGCAAGGCTTGAGAAGAGGGAACTTCTCACAGAATAACTAAGTCATCTTAGCCCTCAAGGGGTACGTGGGCTTTCTGAGCTTCATTTATTGGCCAGGACCTGTCACAAGGCTGCCCGGTATCACACCAAGTCAGGAAGTGTGGTCCTCCTATGAACCACAAGTGGAACTTGTGTGGGGGGAGCTGCCTTCCTGCTCAATGACGCGGCCCACCCTTCAAACCTTGTTTCTGCCATTTCTCTGGACTCCCTTTTTGCCCCAGGAGGGTACAGGGAGGTTGGTACTGAGCTCACTTCTGTGCTGGGACCTGCCTTGATCACTTTCCAAAAACGAAAATGCACTTGCAGGATTGAAAGCCTAGCATGGCCTGGAGGCAGGGGGCGGGGGGGGGGGGAGGGGGAAGCGCAGTTGATGGAGTAGAAAGTCCTACGTCTGCCACGGCCCTTGTTAAATTGATTTTTTTAAAAAAAGAATGAAATAGAAGCAGAAACCCATAGCTCCAGGTGGCGCCTTTCGAGAGCAGCAAACACACAAGGTGTATACCCAGTTCCTCCGGCTCCGACAGGCTGAGCTCTGTCTCATGCCTGTGGATTCTGCCCACAATGTACTGTCCTGTTATGGTCTTCCAAAATTGGCACAGTGCCCCTTTCTGCACTTTGTTGGAGCGAGAAATGGACCCAGAGTACAGGGAAGACAGAGAGTCCTTCAGTATCTTCCAGGAAGACAGTGAATGTGTCTCTGACCAGCATGGGCCGGGAGTGGGGGTGGGGGGTGGGGGCCCTCCCACTGGTTCCTCCAAGGATTGGTTTTTCCCATGTGCATCTCTCCAACACCTCTCAAGACAAGGTACACTCAGTTAGCCTGAAAACAGTCAATATTTGTGGAGCTGAATTTAAAACCATTTGCCCGCAGCACCAGGGAGATTCGGGGTATAAATTTTCTACAGGTAGGTAAACCGCAAATACATAAGTGGGCCACTCACAACACGGCTCTGAGAGCAAGTTCTTCCTTGCCTTGCCAGCTTCTCAGAACCAGACTGGGAAGAGAGAAAGGGGGGAGGGGGAGGACAAGAGACATCTGAGCAGAGGAAGGGATGGAAGGAAGGGGGAGAGAGGAGAGAAAATAGAAAGAGAGATGGAAGGAGGGACAAAGGCAGGAAGACCGAATCAGTGAGGAGAGGACTGTGGGAAGACATGCTGGCCTACCCTGTCCCACTTCAAATGCTCCTTGTCTCTCTCCCCGGCTTAGATCCTGAGATCCCCAGTGACCTTCCAGGTCTTTCGGACACTCAGGCTCTACCCAAGCCCACTATAACCATTTCATCTCTCAAATGGCCCAGAAATCATTTCCTTACTTCCATTCATTCCTTGAACCTTGGAAACCCTCCAACGCCCACCCAAGTCTGCACACTCCATTCTATGCCTCATAGGCCTCGCGACCGGTCCTGTCTCCGTCGGAGCCACCGCTCTCCAGGCACAGTCATGTCCCAGGAGCTTTTATGCGCTTCGTTTACCTAGTCGCACTCTCCTTTTACAGAGGAGGAAACTGAGGCAGAGAAAAATACCGTTATACTCCAGGGGCTCAGAGATAGGACAGCAGACCCAAGATCACACACAGAGCTAGAAGCAGCACCCGTCCGTCCTCCAGGGCCACCCTCTGCCTCCTGTGCAGACTCCGAGGCAGGAGGGAGGCGACGCTATGCCCATCTCTGGATTTGGTTTTTTGTTTGTTTGGTTGGTTGTTGTTGTTGTTTTTCCAAGACAGGGATTCTCTGTGTTGCTCTGGCTGACCTGGAACGTGCTCTGTAAACCAAGCCTCGAACTCAGAGATCCACCTGCCTCTGCCCCGTCCCCCGCCAAGTGCTGGGATTAAAGTTGTGTGCCACCACCACCCAGCTCCATCATCTCCCTAAGCCTGACTCTTTCCAACTGCTGTGTGCTGTCACTGTCCTCTCAGCCTAGATCAGATCCCCCTGACGGATCAGCCCTCCAGGACCCCCCCTCCTGCTGTCATGATACAGTCACAGCCTTTCTGGAGCTCACTGTGATACTCACGTATTTATTGGTCATTTATTTAAGCACTCACCTCCATTTTTTTTAACCCTCTCCGGGCCGTCCACTCTGTTCCAATCAGACTTTGAACTGCCTTGACCTGCCCTGGGGATCTGATAAAGGCTTTCAGTGAGAGAACCTTGAAACCCAGAAGTGCCAGGGAAAGAAAGTGGGCTTTGGGTGGGATTTGAGAAAAGAGACTTGAGTCTCCTTCCATCCTTTGCTTTGAGAAGCAGCTCTCCTAGGTGCCAGGGAAGCCAAGGGACCTGCCAAAGAGGCTTCATTGTCACGTGCAGTGCCCTGTGCATGGTCCAGAAGCGTCTAGTCCTCTGACCTGAGGCAGTTTCAAAGACTGAACCAGTCAGATGCTTTTGCATGAACTACATGACCAATGGACCACCAAGAGAATTTACTGTGATTTGGTGCCAGGGCTAAAATAAAGATGCTGAGGAGGCCCCCAGCAGGGGCGGCATACACTTTTAACCCCAGCAATCCCATAACAATTAATAATTAATTATGAGTGCATTAATCCCGGCACTCAGGAGGCAGAGGCAGAAGTAGAGGGATCTGAGTTCGAAGCCAGCCTGGTCTACAGTGTGAGTTCCAGGATAGCCAGGTTATTTATTATAAATAAACCCTGTCTCAGAAAATAAAACACAACAAGATGCTGAGAAGGCTGGCAGAGTGGTGTACATCATTAGAACCCCAGCACTCAAAAGACTGAGGCAGAGGATTACTTCAACTTGGAGTCTAGCCTGTGCTATATAATGAGACTGCCCCCACAGTACCCTAACAGTTGACTCCAACCTAGACTCTGGGCCTAGACAGCCACCAACCAATCATATTGCTCTCCTAGGGGTTTTGCCTTTTCAAGAGTCTCATATGAATGAAATCTTACAGTACAGAGCCCTTCAGGTAGATTTCTTCACTTGTTGAAATTTTTAAAACTATTTTGAAGATCTGCCTGCTGCCCCCTCAGCAGACTGCTACTCCTGGGAACACAGCCAGTCTCACCTGATTTCCCATTCCCGGCTCACTCTTAAACACCTGCTGCTTGCACCGCTTCCGTGAGCTGCCCGGGAATGGCGTTGCCGACCAAGTCTTGCATCTTGGACCTGAGCTCCAGCACGCAATGCACCAGCTCCCCAGAGGAAAACCACGAGGCTTGGGCACAATGCAAAGATGCTGGCAGGCAGCTACCGGAGTACAAGGCGGCGGCAGTGGTGGTGATGGTGGTGGTGGTGGTGGGTGCAAACGGTGTTGGTGAAAGTGCTCTCATGATCCAGATGACTCACCACTGCTTTGTGAAAGACCACGGCCCCACTATCCAGGATTCCTACGGGATATCCTGGACGACGGCGGTGGAGGCTACATTCTAAATGTGCTGGATACAGCTAGCCAGGATATCCACCGGGCTCTGTGGGACCCGTGCTTGGCAGTGCGTGATGGCGTCCTGGGCGTCTTTGCTCTTGATGAGCCCTCCTCTCTGGATCAGCTACAGCAGTTATGGTCCACCTGGAAGCCTCACCACAAGCAGCCTCTGGTACTAGTGTACCTCTGGTACGTGTGACCTGGTGAGCACTGCTGGGGATGCTCATGCTGCCGCCGCAGCAGCCCTTGCTCCCAAGTTGGTAGCCCCCTTAGTGAAGACCTCAGCCAAGACTCCGCAAGGTGTGGAGGGAGCCTTTGCCCTGATTGTCTGTGAGATTCAGAGGGCCCAGGAGGCTGGGACTGCGTTAAGCGAAAAGACCAGACGCCACAAAGCCATGTGTAGTTGTGACTGCTCTGTAGTCCGAAGATCCTAGTCCAGCAAATTGACTTGTCTCATGTCAAAGTGAACAGTTCTCTTGTCATAAGATTCACCCACCCACCCATCCGCCAATTAAGTTTCCACGGACATCTTTTTATTGTCATTTGGTAACATGGGGTGTCCCTCATTGGCTATGTTCTGTCTGTGAAACTCAATGCAAAATTAAATGCTCTCAGCATGCGAAGCTCTCTCTGCACTGTCTTTTTCTTTTCTTCCTTCTCTAAAGACAGGTTCTTACTATGTACTATGTAGCCCTGCCTGGAACGCAAGAGGTCTTCCTGCCCTAGCCTTCTGAATCTTGGAATAAAAAATATGTTCCCCCCCCACAAAAAACTTTTTTTGAAATTTATGAATCTCTGTGCATATGTTTGTGTTCATGTGTGTGCATGTGTGTTTGTACGTGTGCATGTGTGTTCGTGTGTGTGCATGTGTGTATATATGTTCACGTGTGCATATGTGTGTGTGTTCCTATGTGTGTAAGGTCAGAGATCAACCTTGGGTGTCCTTTCTGCACCACCCACTCTGTTGTGACAGGGTCTCTTACTAACGTGAAGTAGTCTATGCCGGCTGGCCAGGAAGGCCCAGGGACCCTGGTGGCCATCTTCCCAGCACTGAGACCATAAGAGCAAGCCCCCGTGCCCAGATTTGTCACGTGGGTTCTAGGAAGGAAACTCAGATCCTCATGCTTGCAAAGCAAGCCATTAGCCGCAGAGTACCTCTCTGGCTCCCTGAAATTCATTTTAATTTAGTCCCTTTTCAGTCCTTCATGGTACATTTTACTGCTGTGCAGAGTATCACTAATGCTACACCCAAAGCCACTGGTCCTCATGGCAAGCATCTCTGCGTACATGTGTGTCACACAGAAGACAAACAGAGCCCTGCAAATGTCAAAGGACTGACAGACAGTTGCTAAGAGTCAAAGGCGGGATCTGAAGCAAGGTTTGACAGCAGCACGAGCCACACTTTAGAGTGGATCTAGCATGTTTCTGGGTCTCCTGTGTCTTTCTGTGTCAGCACAGTGAGATCCACCCTCACGGCTGCAAAGGGCTGAAGTTGTAGACAACAGAGGAGAAAACAGACAACACAGGGCTGGGACTTCTCTGACCATCACCTTGGCGCCCTCAGTCTTGCTCACACTCAGACTCCCCTGTGGTGCTTCAAGTTTACCAAGTCTCCTGGATGAAGGCCTCAGCCTGCCCCTCCTCCCTCCCTGCAAACAATTCTTGAAAGAAGATGGTGGGAGGAGCAGCCTCGGAAAGCAACTGGGTACACAGTTCCACCTTCTGTCTCTCCTTGTGCCCCGGGTGGAGTGAAGGAGCATGTCCCTCTGGGTGGTGTATGGCCCTCTCTCAAGATGAAAGGATCCCGTCTAACCCTGTGCCCCGCCCCAAGCATGGTAAAGTGAGAGTCCAAAAGTAGGACTCACCCAAACACTCAGTGTTGAAGACTTCTCTGGACAGTCTCTTGGGTTTGGGGGTACAGGCAGCCTGAGAAGTGACTGTTGAGTATGTTACCCCTGAAATGCAAAGACTCCTGGGTATTAAAGAAAAAGAAGCAGTAATATGAAGTAGATGAAATTGTGGCAAAAAAAAAAAACTTATGTGAAAATAAAAGACGCTTCAACTTCGCTGCTAAAGAGCTAATACAAACAGCTGAGATGACTTCGCCTAGTTCAGGAACATGAGAATAAAAACTGCAGGAGATTATTTCTCTCTCACACGCAGAAGGAAACAGTTGGATAACTGAGTGTGAACCAGCATTTTACGATCAATGGTTACCGTTGAACCAAAGATGGAAGACACCATTTTAGCCTATCGGAGAAGGAAGCGATTTTGTAAATAATGTTTTCCCATTCACCTTGGAAGAGATACAATAAGGAGACATCCATCCACTGCTGGTAGCCGGGTCCCTTTCCTGTCTCCTGGGAAGTCCTTTCTCTCAGGCATGGGGCAGACGCACCACACCGTGGTGAATCAGGCTTTGGACTCAAGCAGATATGCATTTGCCTTTGGAGAATCAGCACATGCTGTTATTAAGCTGTTTTGTCACGTGTCTGGCAGGAACATCTTTCCCAGACTCCTTTTCTGCCTGCATCACAGCTCCCGCTGTAGCTGGTACCCAGATACCAGGCTGTTTGTTACGCACTGCAGGTCTAGATGGAGACACCCACACGGTAGCAGAGACCCAAGTGTCAAAGGGGGCTTGGCCTATCTCTCCCCGTTGATGGCCCCTTCCTCCCATGCAGTACACCAGAACAAAGGATTCCAAAGGTCAGTCAAGGCGAAGTGTATTCTGTTATTTAAATGTGTTCTATTTTCTCCATGTGTCGTGATAAAAATGTCTGTGAATGTTAGTTTTATCGTATTGTGGTTGGTTTTCCTGGTTGGGTTTTGTGTTGTTATTTGAACTGTCCATTTGACCCGTCTAGAGTCACCTTGAAAAGGGTCCCAGGGAGGGACTAGCTCACTGGGACTAGCCCTGGGCTGGCCTGTGGGCACATCACAAAAGGTTCATCACGATGAATGAGAAGACCTCTTACTGTTGGTGTTGAGTATTCGCCAGAGAAGACTGCTTGGGTGTGGCTTGAAGCCAATAGAAAGTCTTTATCAGCCAGTCGGCGACTACACTGGCTGTTTGGGATCCCAGTGTAACCCCGAGTTTTTCTCAGAGTGAGCTTTTAAGCACAAACACCATGTTCTGGGTTGACCTACTACCGTTAACAGAACAGTTAGCAGAACTTCAGGAGCTGAAAAAATGAGGTTAGTAGAGACTTTCCCAGGACTTTACAGCCAGAATGGCACGTCCATCACGGAGTCAGCTGTGCTAAGGGCTGGGGCCCTGTTACACTGTGGGTGGCAACATTCCCTAGGTCAGAGGTCTTGGACTATATAAGAGTAGAAAAGACAAGCTGTGTGCTAGCATGCATGCATTAATCCCTTGCTCTCTGCTCCTGACTGTGGATGTTCTGTCTCCAGTCCTCTCCCACCGCCGCTGCCGTGACTTCCTCGCTCTGACAGACGCAACCTGGATTGTGAACTAAATAAGCCCTTCCGTCCTCACATCACTCTTTTCAGTGCGTTTTTATCACAGCAATAAAGAAAGAACTGAGACAGTGTTCAAATCTGACCTGGGGTGAGCTGAGAGATGGAGGAGGAGGAGGAGGCAGGCCAGCCTCGCTCTCCTCCACACACCTCGCACTAGCCGCAGCTGTGTGGACCGAGCTGCGTCCCACACAGTTTGAATACTGATGTCCTGACGATCAGTGTGAATGTGTTTGGAGACATTACCCTGGGATGGTTAATCTCCACTGTCAGCTTGACCAGATTGTCTCCATCGTAAAGTCTTAGTGGAGGGGGGCTTCCATCCTGAACGTGAGCAGCTCCATCTCAGGGGCTGGGGTACCACACTGAACAAAAGGGAGGAACTGAGGTGGGTTCCACTGTGTACGCGTTGTCAAGCCTCCCCAACCCCATCGGACTGTACCCTCAAATTGTGAGCAGAAACAAACCCTTAAGCTTCTTCCTCAGGCATTTTGTTACAACTAGTGAACAGTAACTAATAAAGGCCCTTATGGTAGAAATCAGTATAAAATAAGGCCACGAAGATGGGTCCTAATCCAGTGGGACTGGAGTCATGGGCGGGGGGAGGGGGGAACTGCTTTGTGCGCATGCGCAGAGGAAAGGCCCTATGAGGACACCGTGAGAGAACAGTAAACGGCAAGTCTCCCCAGGACTCAACTTGGCTGGCTACTTTACCTTGTACTTCGGCTTTCAAAGCCACAAGAACATTGTTTAAGTTGATGGCATTTTGTTACAGTAGGCTGGGTGACTCACAGTGACGTGGGTTCATCTCTTTACGGAGGATGTCTGTCATGTTCAGCGTTTCCAAGCATATTCTACTATCCCTCCTGCGGTAGGAAAGGCGGCCTTGCCCTCCCAGCAGTCTGCAGACTCCACTACTCCGACATGGTGGCAGAAGTCTGGCCAGGAGCAGCGGGGAAGTTTGTGGAAGCCAATCCCAGGTTCCTGTGAGGTGAACCGTGGCGTCGTGCCAAGGAGCAGTGTTACAAATCATCATGAACTTGGTGACTCAAAACGAACCTGTAGTCCGACACACCCTTTGGAGCCACGAGTCTGAAACCAGGGTGTCGGCAAGCAGTGCTCCTTGGAGGCGCTCTATGAGAGTCCTCCCTGGGCAATTCCAGCCTTTGATGACTCCAGGAATTCTCAAACTTGTGGACACACTATTCTGAGCCCTGGCTGTGGCTTTCTTTGTGTTTGTGTTTCCTCTGACTTTTGAATAGACTCCTGTTGCTGCATTTAGGACCAACTCAGATAATCCTGGGTTAGTAGAGATCTATAACATACCTGCTGAAACATTCCCCAAACTAAGCCACATTTACGGTTCCCAGGCTTATGGGGGAAGCATCTTCTCAGTGGCCACCCTTCAGCTCACTACAGACAGGAAATCAAAACATTGTTCCCAGAACAACCCCCCAGCCTCTGATTTCCCCGTTCAGTAGGCACACACCTGCTTCTCCGGCCTGCCTGGAATTTCTATGAACTACGAGGAACCCTCAAACCACTCATGGTCATTATTTTTTAAAATGAAGTCAATAAATCCGCCTGGCTTTGAATTTGCTATGTAGCCAAGGATATCCTCTTTGCCCAGTCTCCCCAGTGGTTAGCTTGTACTGTGTGCTACCTTGTCTGGATGTAAGGATCTTTAAGCGATGGAGGGAGTAGCAGCCCTTAAGCCAAGAACTCTGACTGCTACATATTTGATTGTCCAATCTGGATTCGGCAGGCTGTCACCTGTCCTTGATCTGACTGTAGAATTATCAGATACACTTGAGCTTTTGTTTTTGTTTGTTTTTCAAGACAGGGTTTCTTTGTGTAGCCTTGGCTGTCCTAGAACTCTGTAGAGCAGGCTGGCCCAGAACTCAACCTCCAGCCGTGCTGAGGATTAAAGGTGTGCATTACCGCACCAGGCTAAGCTTGGTTATTGTAAATGTGACTCATGAGTACCATTAATATTATGAACTCAAAGGGCCTTTTTTTTTCTTTAAATGTGTATTGGTGCTTTGCCTGCATGTATGTCTGTGTGAGGGTTTCAGATCTTGGAGTTATAGACAGTTGTGATCTGCCATGTGGGTCCTCTGGAAGGGCAGCCAGTGCTCTTAACCACTGAGCCATCTCTCCAGCCTCCTCAAAGGGGCCTTCTTAATATGGCCTCTGGGTTAGTGGGTTAGTGAAGGGATGTCTCTGACCCCTCAAAATGATATTTCCCAGAAATATTGTTGAACTGAATGATGGGTATCTGACACACAAAAAAAAAATCTTATGAGTTTAGGTCTCAAATATTCAAGATGTTAAGTGCTCTCTTTATGATAATGACTAATCTGGTCTCTGAAAATAAAATTAAGAATGCTAATCAACCACAGGAGAGCGGTGAATGCTAATTCTGAGCAGCAGGATGTGAATTTCCAGAGCCAAGCAGCAGCATCCCCAGCTGGGAGTGATCCTGCTCCCAGAGAGGTTCTGCTGGGGAGAGTTTGCCTTATATACCTCCGAGTGAGTACATCAATAGCTCCAGGCTCAGAGTTCCGTCCCACATGGCATCAGCCAGCCAGGTGTCTTGAGCAAATCACTCCCCTTCACGGGGTCGGCACCTGCCTGAGCTGAACCCCAACAAAGCAACATGCTGATAGACAAAGGTTGGTTAGGCGTGTGCAAGGACCTGATGTGGTGACCTCTCAGCAGGAACATTATGCAGGGAAGGGACTCACTCTTTCTGCCTAGATTTAATTGCTAAGTCAACGCTATGTAGATGAGAAGATGCATTTTTACAACTAGCTTATGCCCAGAGGGTTGAATTTTTAACTAAGCCAATCATGAAATCATCCTGCATGACAGATTTCTAACCGTGCAGCTGCATTAGTCAAGAGCATCCGATCCAGGTCACCATCTCCAAATGCCCAGAACCAAGATGTGCTTTCTCTCTCCGTTCCAGGTATGGGGACCCTCTGAGGTGAGGCAGGACTAAGACATTACTGGGCTCAGGTCTCAAGCTGTGTGCTGGGCTCCGTGGCTCTCTCCAGACCTGCACTCTGCTGGCCCTTGTATTTTTCCCCATGGTGAGGTGAGGTTCCCCAAACCCCAGGCTTCCCTTCTTCAGCTGGGCATCCTAACAGCTCAGCAAGGCTTCTGCTGCCTTCTGATTGGCCCAGCTATGATCACCTGCCTACCCAGCACCTGGCAGCCAGAGACTCTAACAACCCCCTTGCTCACTCCTGGCGTAGCCGTTAGTATTGACTGACAGCCAGATGAGGTCTGGAATCAACTAAGAGACTGTCCTCTGAGTTGGTCTGGGAGGGTATTTCCAGATATAAAGAGGTCCCAAGGAAAGGAAGTACGGTTGTCTCCCATCACTTCCAGAGTAGACAAAATTCTTCAGAATTTCCCAGGCTGTCAGCGTTAGACAGAGACCCAAGGGTGGCTGAGGCAGCCATCTTCATGGACTGAGAAGTTCTGGGTCTTCAGCCGCTCTGGTGTACGGATGGGAACACCCACCATGCATCACAAGAGCCAGGCTAATAAGTCCCTTTTGTAATAGCTTGCAATACATCAGTCGGATCCTTTAAAGGACTATGCCTAGGTGACATGCCCATTGCTAAGCCCAGAAGTGGGGACATCCCGTCTGCATGGTGACGGGAGAATAATGCTGAGAAACCCAAGTGAAAGATGCTGGGATCTCACCCTGGGGTCCGCCCTGAGAGACCGAGATAGAGCCTGTTGTAAGAAGACATGCTGGGTGCATTCATTTCTTAGGGCTGCTCTAACAAATTCTCACAAGGGGGAGATTTAAAGGACACAAATGCTTCATCTTACAGTCATCTAGGAGTCAGAGATCCAAAATCAGCCTACTGAGGCTGACATCAAAATGTCGCCAGGCTGGGCCCCTTCTGGAGGCCAAGGGAAATAAATATCTGTTCTCTTGCCTCTTGTATTTACTGAGGGCCACCTGCCGGCTTTGGCTCATGGTCCCTCTACTGTCCCAAAAGCCACAGCAGATCATCTTCCAATAAATGCCTAGTTCCTTCTGCTGCTGCTGCACTCCTCTTCCTCTGCCTCCTCCTCCCCTCCTCCCCTCATCTTCCTCCTCCCCTCCTCCCCCTCCTCCCCCCCCTTTCTTCTTGTTTCCCTCTTATAAAAACCCTTACACCAACAGCCCCACTAAGTCCCGAGTAATGGCCTCTTCTGGAGACCCTTTGTCCCCTTTGCCTGTAGTGTTGCTTCTGCCTGTCTGTCAAGGTCGCCTGGCCACAGGCTCCACAGGTTAGAGAAGGAGCATCTTTAGAGAAGGAGCATCTTTAGGGACCGTTCTTCAGCCTGGCTTCCTAAGCTGATTACAAGGAGCAGTCAATATAGCTGGTGCTAGGCAGCAGCCACTGCCCGTGTTTTCCTTGGCGGCTTCCAAGCGTCCTGCATGGGCAGTTCTCGCGCAGAGGCTGAGGCGGTACAAGGGAGTCTTAACCCTTACACCTGCGTCACCTGCCCAAGGGTCCTCAACAGCTAGCTGGAATGGCTCTGCTGTCCTCGGCATGCTGCCAGTCTGTCTCCCTCCCCTTCCCCTCCCCCCCCTGCCACCCCACAGCTAACTATGTAGCCCAGGCTGTGCCTCAAACCCATAGCAATAGTCCCACTCAGTCTCCCAAGTGCTGGGGTACAAGCTTGTGACATCACATTTGACAAAGGTTTTTTTTAATTTGTACTGAGAATGTACCCAAGCCAAGATGGCCCCTAAGGGTAGGAGGGGTCTTCCTGGTCCTGCAGGAGCTCAGAGGAGAAGGGTCAGTGTATAACATAGCCCTCTTTCAGCGAGCAGTGGCCAGTGTTCCCAGGAGCTACAGACAGCTCGCGAGAAGGAAGGGCATCAGGCTGAGGTGAGATGGATAAGCAGACAATGGTTAAACTAAAATGGCCATGGAGAGACGATGGAGGGAATGGAAGGGCACAAGTCAAGGATAAGTAACGGGCACCATTTCCACAGCTAGCAAGACTCCAAGATTAGAAGGAAGAAATTTGACAGTGGATAGAGTAATTTTATCAATACCAGATCAGTTACATAAAATACAAGATGACTGGGCCAGGGAGATGGCTCAGCTGGTAAAGGTGTCTGCGGCTGAGACTGGTGACCTTTGACCCCAGGGCCCACATGGCAGGATAGAAAGACAGACTGACTCCTTCCGATTGTCCTCTCCCTCCGTACCTGAGCTGTGGCATAAATGTACACATGCGCGCGCACACACACACACACACACACACTGTTAAATGAATGAATAAAAAATACTTAAAAAATTTTCCAGTTATATTTATTTATTGTCTGTGTATGTATGTATGTATGTATGTATGATGTATGTATGTATGTGGCCACACGCATGAAATAACTAAATCAGTACCCTTTTAAAATTTAGTTACATTTATTTGTTGTTCTCTCTTTCTACCATATGGGTCCTGGGGACTGAACTCAGGTCAGGCTTGGCGGCAAGTGCCTCTGCCCACTGAGCCATCTTGTCCCTACTGATGAGTCCCTACCCTACTTGAGCCACTGAGCCCTACATAAAGAAACTATTTTAAATGTTGTACCGTCAAATATAGGAATGCCAGGCAGCAAGGACAGTCAGGGAGGGAATCATTTCCATGTACACCCTGTTGGGTATGTTTTACACAATGGTAGATTAGGTAAGAAGCCATCCACAAAGGCGCGTGGTGTGTGGTGCATCACACAAACTTGAGTGTAAGCCTTAGAGAAAAATGAAGGAGATCAGAGGTCAGAGGTCAGAGGTCAGGATCCCAGGGACTCCTGAGGGCCCAGGAAGGTCATGCTTCTACCCAGGAACTGGTGCACAGGTCCCGTCATTGTGATAACTCACTGAGCAGACAGCCTGTGTCTGTACATTTTCCTATGTTAATTTTTATTTAGAACTTTTTATGTTTTAAGTGAAGACGCCCACAAATTCATTCATTTTGGTTTTGATTTTGGCTTCTTGAGGTATAATTTGCTATGTTGCCTTGAACGGTCTGGACTCACTGTGTAGCCCAGGCTGGACTTGAACCTGCAGCTACTTCCCTTCTGCCTCGGCCTCCCAAGTGCTAAGATTCTAGGTGTGAGCCACCCTACTCAGGTACATAATTTTATTTTAAACATCAGTCTCGGTGTCAATATTCCAGAAGATTCCAATGATTCCCACAAGTTGAAATGGCATGAGCTGATGTCACCAAAGCCTGGAGCAGAGGAGACTCTCAATAAATACTTGTTACCATTACTGGGATCATGTCGGGACACTTCCATGTGTCATGGGAGAATTTTTAAAGGACAGCAGGACTCATGTACCAGGAGTCCACCTTAAGAAGGCAGGGGTGAGGGTGGCATACAAGAACAAGGGGAACCCCTACTGCTACCCAGATCTGCCTATTGCCAAAGCCAGAGCTAATCCCCCATGGGAGGGAGCCTGGAGCCTGGAGCCCAGGCAAACTCCTGCAAGGCCTCCCCCGCCCCGCCCCATGCTCTGCTTGTTGGGTTGGTTTTTTTTTTTTTCCACTACACACACAGGACACCTTTTTGTAACTTTTGGCTCCTGCATACAGACCAGGCATGTGGGGTTTTAGGGAAAGCAGGTCAGCTGCCCAGAAAAGCAGACACAAGTGCCAGAACACATCGCCACCAAGCTTACCACGTCCCACAGCTAAACCTCTGTCACTCCATGAGAGCCCGCCCCTGTCCTGCACTTCCTCTCAGGACAACTCCGCCTCTTCCTGGGCCTGGGTCTCCTTCCAGAGCTACTCCATTCTACCCAGGCATGTGAGCATGCGCTCACACAGACAGGCCCACACTCCTCAGTTGGCACACCCTCTCTCACCAGGAGCAGCTTATGATGCAGGAGTCTGTCTCCAGACTCCTAGAAGAACCTTGAGAAGCCACACAGTTCCTCAAATATGGCCCCGTATAATTCTGTGTCACCATCATCAGCCCCATAATACTCTACATCCTCCTAAGCAAACCCTAGAAATGTGGTCCTCAACCTTCCTAATGCTGTGACCCTTTAGTACAGCACCTCATGTTGTGGTGACCCCCAACTATAAAGTTATTATCGGTGCTACCTCATACCTGCCATCTTGCTGTCATTGTGAATCATAATATAAATATCTGATATGCAGGATATCTGATATGTGACCCCTGTGAAAGGGTCATTCAACACCCCTCACCCCAAGAAGTCAAGACCTACAGGTTAAGGACCCTAGAGCAGAGTCTGGCCATACAGCTGGGAACTGAGTTTTACCACATCATGGGAGTCTTTAGCCACAGCAAACCTGAGACCTAAGGACCTTTCCAGAGAGAAGGCAGGAAGAGATGAGGGTTCAGGCTGCAGTGCTTCTGAGGCAGATGCTACAGTGACGTGAGCTCACACCCTGTCATCAGTTGCACACAGATGCACAAGGCACAGATGAGGTTGGGGACATGTGGGACCAGCCATGGGGGTCAGATACTTACTGAGCATTTCCTCCTCCTCAGTAAAGGGAGAGATTCGTAATCAAAGCTTACAAGGGTAGAAGTCACACAGGTAACTGACCCACCATCTTCTTTCTGAGGGGCTGAACCTTCATCTCCCCATGTCTACTATGATGTGCCAAGATGGAGAGACTGAAATGGCGGGCCCTGAATCATCTCTTACCACTCTGTGGTCTGCGGTCAACACTGGCTCATGTCTGTACATCTTTCTAAGCGACTCTGTGGCCTCAGTAGGCAGGGGGTGGGGGCTGGGACATTCACAGTGGCAACACACTGGTTTCTGATTGGACGGTGGGGAGGGCTGAGAGTCTGGGCCTCTCTCTGTGGGGACTGTCCTCTGAGCTAGCTGGGAGGGCTCTGTGGTGGCTGGGCCACAAAAGGGAGTATTCCACAGAAGAGCAGCTCTTCCTCAATCCCGGTACAAAAGAAAGCACACCACCTTGCGTAAATGGTAGACGCTCTCTAAAGTGGACCAATGGCTCTCTGCTGTTGGAGTTGGGAGAGAGCGGAATGAGTAATATCAACCCCAGGAAGATTTTTTGGAAGAAGTGAGTGTATTCATTATCCCACCACGAAGTGTGGTGACGATTTCATAAGCATACAAAACTATCAAAATTCACCCAGCCTGTGTTTTATAGCATACAGTAGTTCCTCAATAAAACACTGACAAAAAGGAAAATTACACAGAAAAATATAAACACGCATCAGCTTTTGTTTACTTGAAGTAGCTTCATGTAGCACAAATGTGTATTTTTGTTTGTTTTTTGTTTTGTTTTTTCCAAGGCAACATTTCTCTGTGTAGCCCTGGCTGTCCTGGAACTCACTCTGTAGACCAGGCTGGCCTTGAACTCCTAGATCTGTCTGCTAATGCCTCCCAAGTGCTGGGACTAAAGGCATGTGCCACCACCACCCGCCTACAAACGTATAATCTTTCCTCTTTTTATCTCTTTTTGTTTGTCTGTGGTTTTGAGAGTTTCAAGTGTCCACAACTGACTTGAAATTTAACGGAAGAGGACATTGAATTTTTACACTTCTGCCTCTACCTCTCCATGGCCAGAACTAAGATGCGCTCCGCCACACGTGCAGTCAGTCATTTGGTGATGAAGAGCCCTTCTGCATCATGGGCACTCTACCAATGGAGACACATCCTGAGCCCTCAAAAAGTTTTCTGTTGTTGTTGTTGTTGTTTTGTTTTGTTTTTAATTTTATCTTTTACAAATCTTATAGATGCTACCCCATGAATTGACAAAAACAACCAATCCACCAGAGGCAGTCTTTGGAGTTTATTGCGCCATCTTCCTCGTCATCACGTGACATCTTCCTCGTCATTGCGTGACTGTCATCAACACTGTCAGGACTTTCTGTTATTCTTGAGAATAATACCTTTCGGTTCCTCACACCGCATGCCCCCCCATCACTTGCTACCTTGTTATAGACTCTCTCGGCTTCTCCCCCAGGTGTGTGACCTCTCTTTTTCCAAGCATTGTTCGGGTTCTACAGCAAGGTAACTTTGGCACTGCCAGTTTTGAGACTCCAGCCGTTTAGAAGAAACCCTCTTTTGCACATGCCCACGACCTGCCGTTCATTGTCTTCCAGAGACACACAGGGCCATAGCCAGGATAAAATACATCACCAACTGTGTAGAGCTCAGTTACAGAAAGAAGCTTCTTCCGGGAAGATCTGGGAGGTGGCTGTTGACTTCATCGGCTGTGTGAGCAAGCCTTGAGCTGGGGGCTGGGGGCTAGCGCAGAGGGAAGTGTGCTTGCTGTGAACACACAGCCATCTGAGTTTGGATCTCCAGCACTCCACTAAAAATCCAGATGTGGCAACAAGCATTTGACACCCCAGTACTGGGGAATGAAGATAGGAAGATCTCGGGGCTCCGTGGCCAGCAATCTGTCTGAAATACTGAACCTCAGGTTGAGTGGGAGAAAAAGAGAAAGAAAGAAAGAAAGAAAGAAAGAAAGAAAGAAAGAAAGAAAGAAAGAAAGAAAGAAAGAAAGGAAAGGAAGGAAGGAAGGAAGGAAGGAAGGAAGGAAGGAAGGAAGGAAGGAAGGAAGGAAGGAAGGAAGGAAGGAAGAAAAAAGGAAGAAGACAAGAAGAGGTAGAAGAAGGAAAGAGGAGGGAAGAGGGAGAAAGAAGGAGGAAGGAGGGAGGAGGAAGGAAGGAGGAGGGAGGAGGGAGGAGGGAGGAGGAAGGAGGAAGAGAAGGTAGAGAGTGATAGAGAACACCCTGATTTTTACCTTTGGCCTGTACCCTCAAATGCACTCCTACACACACACACACACACACACACACACACACACACACACGCACTATCCCCCCACAAACCCAGACACATAAAACAAAATCATAGACTGTCTGAATGGTTTAAACAACCCTGTCCACCCAACGGTATTGTCTTGAACTTGCTGTGCAGCCAAGGGTAACTTTGAACTTGTGGCCTTCCTGCCCCTACCTCCCATGGGATTACAGATGTGCACCACTGTGCCCCATTTGCGTGACACCGGGGATCAACCCTGGGCTTCTTGTCTGCTAGGCAAGCCTGATACCAACTGGGTTACATCCCCAGCCTCAGCACTTCACGTCACACTGACGACTGCAACCCCAAGACCAGGGAACCGGCATGATGGGTTCCCGGGAGGTTTTGTCTCCTTCATATTAATCCCAGTCACAAGGGCTCTGCCTTCCAATAATATCTACTCAAAGGCTCTGCCTATACCACTGTCACACTAGGGATAAGGGCTTCAATAAACCCCTCCAGGGTGGGACCCAAACACCCAGTCTGTGGCAATTTCATTATGTTCAGTATCATTGCCTGGTTTCAGGTCCTATCACCAGCCCTTAAGAATGGTCTGGCTGCTTAGATCTAGAATTTTCTTCAAGGCCCAACTCTCCTGTGAGGATGAGAAAATGACTCTGGGGAAAGGTACTTGCCTCTCCTGATGGGCTCAGTCTCTGAAACCCACACAGTAGGAGGAAAGAACCGGCTCCCCCAAGGTGCCCAACGTGCTGTCATGGGGTGCACATCTGTGTGTGTGTGTGTGTGTGTGTGCATGTCTGTGAGTGTGTGTGCATGTCTGTGTGTGTGCATGTCTCTGTGTCTGTGTGTGCACGTCTGTGTGTGTGTCTCTGTGTGTGTGCATGTCTGTGAGTGTGTATGCATGTCTGTGTGTGTGTCTGTGTGTGCGCATCTGTGTGTGTCTCTGTGTGTGTGTGTGCTTCTGTGTATATGTGCGTATGTTAGGGTTCTCTAGAGTCACAGAATTTATGCAATGTCTCTATATATTAAGGAAATGTATTATAATAATTTACAGTCTGCAGTCCATCTAACCCAACAATGGGCAGCTGTGAATGGGAAGTCCAAGAATCTAGTACTTAAGAAGTCCCACAAGGCTAGGTGTTTCAGCTGGTCTTCTGTATAAGCTGGAATCCTGAAGAAGCCGGTTCCAATAGATGTGCTGGCAAGTAAATGCAGCCAAAATGAAAAAGATTGAGTCCTTCTTCCAATGTCCTTATGTAGGCCTCCAGCAGAAGGTGTGGCCCAGATTAAAAGTGTGTGCCACCATTCCTGGATCTGGAACTTGCTTTGTCCCAGGTTGTTCTTGAACTCAGAGATCTGTTTGCCTCAGTCTCTGGGATTAAAGGCGTGTACTGCCTTGCCTGGGCCTAAACTTTTCATGGCCACTATGCCTCAAGATCTGGATCAAAAGTGTGTGTCATCCCATGTCAAGATCCGGATCTGAAGCCTGTGTCTTCCAGCCTCAAGATCTGGATCACAGATGTGTCTTCCTTCTGGATTGTGGTTCATTCCAGATGTAGTCTAGTTGGCAACCAGGAATAGCCATCACAGTGTGCATTTGTTTCTGTGTGTGTTTGTGTCTCTGTGTGTGCCTATGTATGTATGTGCCTGTGTCTCTATGTGTAAGTTTGTATATGTGTCTACATATGTGTGTGTCGCGTGTGTTTGTATATGTGTATATATGTATCTGTGTGTGTTTGCCTGTACATTTGTGTATGTATATCTATGACTGTGTGTATATGTATGTATCTATGTGCCTGTGTTTGTATGTGTATCTATGTCTGTGCATGTATGTATGTGTGTTTGCGCCTGTGTGTGTACATGTCTGTGTATGTCTATGTATCTATGACTGTGTGTATGTGTGTATATGAGTGTGTGCCTATGTCTGTGTGTGACTGTGCATGTGTGTATGTATATCTATGTCTGTGTGTGTATATGTGTTTATGCCTGTGTGTGCCTGTGTCTCTTTGTGTGTATGTGTGCATACTACTAAATAAACAAACATAATGGGACTCTTCTCTTCACACCTCCGCTTCAGCTCTCCTCACATGACCCTCAGAAGCATCTGTGAAACACAAGTGCTAACAGAACATGAAGCAGACGGGCCTGGGTGAGTTTCAGGAGAGAGACAGTCAACGCTCCCAGTGCCTCCCTCTCCTAGCCTATGCTCACTTAGAGTGACAGCAGGAAGACAGGTAAGGACGGCAGAGTCACAGTGGTAATCCCTTCTGAACCTTAACATGTCTCTAGTTCACATCATACCCATGAGTTCCTTGACCCTCTCTGCAAGTCAGCAGCATCTGAGGAGCAGCTGAGACTATTTAGGAGGAGAAGGCCATGTTAACCCACCACACCCCCTCCAGGAAGCCAGAACTCACTAGTCACCAGCGGTTAGTGGATTCATCCCAGAGCAGACCCCTCTGAGTAAGGGTGACTGTCCCTCACATGGCCGGGTGTTCAAAGCCTTGTTTCAATGCTCCCGGGCCGTCTTCTCCTTCAGAGCCAGGATTCTTGGGGCACTGCTCACCCTCGCTTGGTGTCGCTAAAATCCCTTTTCTTGGGAGATAGGAAAACAGCATCTACCCCTCTTCCCAGGGCCCCAGTGACAAACCAAGGCACAGGCATGATTCCACCAAAACTTGATTGGGGGGCACCTATGACATCCTTAGCCGTACAGAGCAGTGTGTGCAAGGGATCATGGGCAAGAGCACACATCCTTGCACGAGCCACACTGGAAGGTCTATACCCGGCAGGGATTGCGGTAGCCGGGCTATTCTCATCCAAGGGAAGAAGACCAGGATGAGCTAGCTCTTTATGATTTTGAAGTTTTTACGGAGTTACGCAGCCCCAGCTGCAGGCATGTCCTCTTGTGATAACAAGTCTAGAGGTGGTCCTGAGCTGGAGGAGCAGGAGGGTGATAAAGATAAAAACAAAACAAACCCCACAAGTTTGGAGCACCCCATTGATATATCTGTGACAGCTGTCAGCAAACTTTTAATAAGAGCAGGGCACAAGTGTGTCCCCACGGTGTCTCTATTTGATTGGGGAGGAGAAAGTCTTATGGTTCCAGAAACAAAGCAAAGGCAGGATAGCAAACGCCTTCCTATAAGTACCACATGTGCCTGAGGGTCAGGCCGACCCCAGTTTTAGCCTGAGGTCAGGTCAAGTCAGGTCAGGGTTTAGCAAATAGGTTTTTCTCACTTCAGGATAATGGCTTCCCCCACGCTGTGTGGACAGAATCCCCCTTCAAGGCATCCTTCGACACCTATATCTTCTACCACCTCTCCGAAGATCACGTGCAGTCAGGGCAGAATTCTGTACAACTGGCTGAGACGGTAACTGAGCACTCGGAGGGTCTTATGAACTGGGAGGAGAGGCAAAATGTCAGGGGGCCCAGTTGTGATGCTTTTCCAAGAACAGGCTCAGCAGAACTCCAGATGGTGGTGGCTGTCTGGCTCAGAGAGTCCCTCAACACACTACTCCACTGAGCTGTGCCACTCAGGTAGTTTATTAAACAACTTCACCAGGTGTGGTGGTTTGAGTCGATTTGGCCCCCATAGACGCAAGTGTTTGAATGCTTGGCCCACTTGGCACTTCTAGGAGGTGTGGCCTTACTGGAAGAGGTGTGGCCTTGTTGCCAGTACGTCACTGTGAGGGTGTGGCCTTGAGACTCACACTTAGGCTCCTCTCAGTGTGGAAGAGTGCCTCCCTCCCAGCTGCCTACAGAAGAGGGTCTCCTTCTGCAGGATCAAGATGGAGAACTCTCAGCTTCTCCAGCACCATGTCTGCCTGCATGCCTCCATGCTTCCTATCATGATGATAGTGGACTGAACCTCTAAAACTGTAAGCCAGGCCCAGTTAAGTGTTTTCAGTTATAAGAGTTGCCTTGGTCATGGTGTCTCTTCACAGCCATAAAACCCCAAGACACCAGGCTAGCATAGTTCTAGGGTCTTGTGTCTTCAGCCTTAAAAGCTGATCTCCAAAGAGCTGTTCATGCATTCATCTAGGAAACCCACGTCTTTTTCACTTGTGGGAAAAATAAAGCTAACGAACTTTATTGTCATTCTTGTTGTCTTATTTTTCAAAACAGGGGTTCTCTGCATGTCCCTGGATGTCCTGGAACTAGCTCTGTTCTGGCCTCAAGATTGAACTCAGAGATCCTCCTGCCTCTGCCTCCAGAATGCTGGGATTAAAGACGTGGGTCATTGCCACCGCAGCCACTGCCACCCAGCTAATGATCCTTTTGTAATCCAGCCTTACTGTGAATCTAATGTCATACAGGGTTCCGGAGAAATGAAGTAAAATCAGAAAGGCAGGTAAATCTTCACCATCTTCGTAGTTACCTTAATTATTCCTCTGACTCTACTGAACCCACCTGCTGTGCCCTTCTTGTCGTACCCCCCCCCAATGAAAATTCCTCTTCCTCCACAACCCAGAGAGGTGTTAGATCAACACTGTTTGTGCCAAATAGTGCAGGGGTGACAGAATATTCTGGATTCTCCAAGGCCTGGCTGTAACCCCACAGCAGAATCTTTGAAGTGTTACTTATTTTATTTTATTTTGGCTCCTCTGGGTTATCAACTTTAGAAAATTCAGCCACAGTGAATTAAGAAACAGAAATGGTTCAATCAGTGAAGCATGGGGGACCAGAGTTTTGAGTCTCAGTATCCACACATGAAACATACAGATGACAATACCAGGGGGCACAAAACACCTGGGATGGGCATAGTCTTTCTTTGGTTAAATTTGAGACAAAGACTCCATATGTAGTCCAGCCTGCCCCCAGAACTCTCAGTTTTCCTGCTTTGACCTCTGAGAGCTTGGATTACAGATGTGTACAACTAACTCTGCCTGAATATATGGCCATGTTTTGATTAAGGTTTTGAGATCAAGAGGTCTGGAGGGCAGGATGGAAGCTCGTTGGCACACCAGGGTTCTACCTTAGGACGGAAGCTTCAACTGTAGCTGCATTCACTGTGCAGATGTGGTGTTATGGGGGCACTTTCCAGAAGGCGACCCTTCTTGTGCAGGTTGGCTCCCTGGTCTCATCTCCAGTGTCCCCCCTCCCCCAGTCTCTGTCTCTTTACAGAGCTTCTTGACCTTGTCTTTCCTAGTCAATCAGCCAGTGGTCTGCTTCCAGAATGCTTGCCCTTGAGAGTTCTATTGCTGTCATAGAGCCATTGAGACAAATGGCCACCAGCCACATGACTTAAAGCAGCAGAGATCCCAAGGCTGGATGCCCAAAGCCAAGGCTGTTGGCAGGACTGGTTCCTTCTGGCGGCTCCAAGGGGGGCAGGGACTGATGCATGCTCTGCTCCCAAATTTTGAGTTCCTGGCAATGCTGGCCTCTCCTTGGCTGCATCCTTCCATCTGTTTCCAGGGTCATGTGACCTTCTTCGTGTCTGCTGATGTGTCCTCAGTCAGTACTCACAAATACATGAGTCTCTCTCTCTCTCTCTCTCTCTCTCTCTCTCTCTCTCTCTCTCTCTCTCTCTCTCTCCCCACACACACTTCCTCCTCTCTTCCGCTTTGGTTTTTCAAGACAGGGTTTCTCTGTGTAACCTCTCCTGGAACTCAGAGAGATCCACCTGCCTCTGCCTCCCAAGTGCTGGGATTAAAGACGTGCTCCACCACTGCTTGGCCTTATTTTCAATTCAAATCGTACTCTGTGGTCCCAGGTGGGCATGAATTTGAAGGAACATGATAATCTACTGTGTTACCAGAGTTGTTAGGGTCAGAGCCTGGCTTTGGCAGCTCTGCCAAGCCAGGTTCAGACAATAGCTAACACGAAATAGCGAGACATCAGAGAAAAAAAGATTTATTCAATGTGGCCTCACTGGGAAAACGGCTCCAGTCTTAGCTCCATCTTCCGGGTCCTTCCATAAGGTTAGGGTTTAAATAGAGGACAAAGGGCATGAATAACTAAGTGGTCAAAATGCCGCACACATACACCATCGTTACACTCACTGTCTGGGCTCCAGTATCTCCTGCACAGCAGCCTGATGAGTCAGAGCCGTGTGGTCCTTTATGAGAGAAAAGTTCTCCCTCTGGCTGGCACAGCACCCAGCATATTCCTTTTCCCAGAATGAGTCTCTGAGGGAAATTCTACTTCCATTTCAATACTCCAATCGCCAAAGGGAGGGACACAGTTCCTCTTCAAAGAGCTTCATTCCTCCACGATTGCCATGACAGTGAGAAGTCTGATGTCACAGGCTTGAGAGGATTTTTTGCTTTTGCCTGGGGTGGGGGTGGGGGAGGTCAGGCAAGAGTGTAGCAAGTGACCTGGGTCATTCGGTCAGCGTGGCTTCAACAGTAAGCAGAGGCAGAGAAGACCCTGACCAGTGCTGTGTGCAGCAGGCAGCAAACCCATGTGCTACATAAGAAGAAATGGGGACAGACGGCCCCTTTGTGGTCCCTTCTAAGCCCCTAGTCCACGTGAGATCCCGATACCTTCTCCAGCTTCCTTTATGCACTTTATACCCTCAACACTGCCCACGAGAGGAATTCCAGCTGAGGTCCCAGCTCTGAAATCCCAAGGCATGCCCAGGTAAGCATGGGCACTTGTGTCTTAGCAAGGGTTTCATTGCTGTGAAGAGACACCATGACCAAGGCAACTCTTTTTTTAAAATTAATTTATTTTTCTTTTATGTGCATTGGAATTTTGCCTGCGTGTGCAAGGGTGTCAGATTCCCTGGAAGTGGAGTGGCAGATAGCTGTGAGTCATTATGTGGGTGCTGGGAATTGAACCCAGGTCCTCTGGCAGAGCAACCTGTGCCCCTAACTACTGAACCATCTCCCCAGCATGCTCCACCCCCCCCCCAAAGACAACTCTTAAAAGGAAAACACTTAATTAGGACTGGCTTACAGTTTCAGAGGTTTAGTCCATTGTTACCACGTTGGGAGGCATGGTCCATTGTTACCATGCACCGTGCAGCGTGCAGGCAGACACCCGAACCTCTGGTGCCGCTTTAATCCTCGAATGAAGTGAGAATTCCTGGTTGTGTCATGTGAGACAGACTCATGTGATATTTTGCTAAGGCAAGACCTGAGAGAGAACCCTTAATGTTTGGAGAGGGTATAAGTAGGACTCCCCGGACAGTGATGAGGCGTTTGCATAGCTAGTTGTCCAACTCTTTGTTGGTCTCTGGTCTTCGCAGATCTTCACTACATTGAGAGAGGCAGGACAGAGCTGGTTCTGGTGGCCTCAGCTGACTCGTGCCAGTTTTGGTTGAGGCCTGACGGTTTCTGCTGTATCAATGCTGCCACTGCTAATTTGTGACACTTTTAAACTGGACTGTTGGTATTGTACAGTACTGAACTAGACTGCTGGAATCCTGACAAATGGAGATTGGAATCACCCCCAATGAACTACTTCTAAACAGGTGCACACACCCTTGTCCTAATTACCATCTTTTCTCCCCCTCCCTGTGGATGGTGGGCTAAAAGGGGGATCAAAGCACTTGAGAGCCCTTATTAAAGTTTTTTTTTTTAAATCAGCCTATACTAGAACATTTTGTATTTTTCCTTGCTTAGCATTCTTCATTTCATCAAAACGTTCTTCCTAAGAGTGAACATGAAGGTCAGAGTTTTGAGAATCCCTTCTCCAATGCTATTAATCTTAATCTCTTCACCTTAGCCTTAGCAGACTCTTTGGACAGGGGCAAAAAGCAGTCACATTCTTCACCAAAATATCACCAGAACTAGCGCTAGCCATCATACTAAAATTCTCCTCTGAAACCTCTTGAGCCAGGCCCCCGCAGTTCAAATCACCCTCAGCACCGCCATCTTCCATGTTTCTGCTAGGCAGGCAGAGCGTAGAGCATTCCACTGCTTTCCTCATCCAGAGTCACGAAGTCAACATTCCTCCAAATAAAAGCGTGGTCAGGCCTATCCCAGCAATATCCCAGTCCTTGGTACCAACTGCAGTCCTAGTCAGGGTTCCACCGCTGTGAAGAGACACCACGGCCAAGGCAACTCTTAAAAAGGAAACCATCTCACTGGGACTGGTTTACGGTTTTAGAGGCTTGGTTCATTTTGGTGGAACTTACGGCAGTGTCCAGGCAGACATGGTGCCGGAGAAGGAGCTGAAGTTCTACATTTTGAGCCGCAGGCAGCAGAAGGGGACTGAACCTGGATGTTGCGTGAGCATAGAAGCCCTGAAAGCCCACAGTGACACACTTTCTCCAACACGGCCACATCTCCTTAGAGTGCCACTCCTCATGGGGCCAAAGAACCATATGGATCAAACACATGAGTCTATGGAGGCCAAACCTATTCAAACCACCATACCCTGCATTCCTAATGCCTGCCTCAGAGATCTTCTGCGTGCTCTACTCTGTAGATCTATTAAGGGTGTCCTCAGGGTGGCAGCGGAATTATGCTATCACCTCACATGAATTCAGAATTGGAGAGAAATAATTCTCCTGGCCTGGAAATCCCTATCTGGGTTTCCTGGTTGGTAGGAGTTAGCCTGGTGTGTGTGTGTGTGTGTGTGTGTGTGTGTGTGTGTGTGTGTGTGTCTGTCTGTCTGTCTGTCTTCTGTATGTACTGAAAAGAATATTCCCTGGAACTTTCCTTCCACTTCACAAAGCCAGTCAATGCCTGCGGCCAACTCAGACACAGCTGTAAAGTGGCCGTTTGGTCCAGAACATTATACTTCTCCATTACACACTGATTTAAGAGCCCAGCTGAGGTGCTGGCCCTTGGTGACAATGTCTCTGAAGGTCTCCTTAACAGGCCCAAGCATGACAAACATAGCACCCGAAGGTCTTGCCTTCCCCCTCGTTCCCTCTCCCTTGCTTAACCGTTAGATTGTTCCCTTAGTCAGGTACTCCGACATTCCTGAAGCTCGTCACTGGGGCCATCCCCTATTTGGCCACTTCCCTGTGGCTGACTCATCCCTGCGGCTGATCAGCACAGTCCAGCTATCAAAGTTCACATTTTAGCCACAGGACTCACATGTTCCATCGGGGCTTACCCGGCTCACCTCGTACAGACTTCCCCTTTCCTTTTTAAAGCCACACCTGCAGAGACACCTGCTGCTGTCTGCCTGATCCAGAGGCAGTGCCCCTCCCGTCCTGCTTGTATTCCCTGGGGTGTCTCCCCTGTGCTGAGAATTTGGCGTCTGGGTGTGTTCTGTGCTGACACCCAGGTCCCTTTCAGTCACTGCCTGGCTGTTCTTGTGCGGGGACCTCACATGAGCTCCAAAGCCATCTGAAGGTGAGATGTTTGAGATACATTAGTAACTAACCGTGTTGCTCTTAGTCTAATGTGGCGGCAATTATACCTGCCCCGCCCATTCACAAGACTTCTACGTTCATGGGGCTAGGCTCTGGGCTTGGCTCTGCTCCACGCTGTGTCAGTTAGGATGGTCCGAATGCTTGGAAGATGCCGCAGACCCAAGCTTGTTCGCCCTCTCTGGGCTGGCCTGTCTGCAGGCAGTGTGAGCTCCCTCGGGTTGCAGCGATGTGCATTTCAAGAGTGAGTAACCCAGGAGTTGGGAAGTGAGAGCCGCAGCGTTAGTCTGGACACCAACTCACTATCTGCTTATTATTTTTATTATTATTATTATATATTATTATATGTTATATTATATTTATTTTTTTAAGATTTATTATTTATTTATTTACTTATTTATTTTGGTTTTTTTGAGACAGGGTTTCTCTTTATTGCCCTGACTGTCCTGGCTGTCCTGGCTGTCCTGGCTGTCCTGGAACTCACTCTGTAGACCAGGCTGGTCTCGAACTCAGAAATCCGCCTGCCTCTGCCTCCCAAGTGCTGGGATTAAAGGCATGCACCACCACTACACCACTACACTAGCTACACTGTATCTGTCTTCAGACACACCAAAAGAGGGCATCAGGTCCCATGACAGATGGTTGTGAGCCACCATGTGGTTGCTGGGATTCGAACTCAGGACCTTTGGAAGAGCAGTCAGTGCTCTTAACTGCTGAGCCATCTCTCCAGCTCCCTGTTTATTATTTTTTTTAGTCCTCCTTGGTGTGTATACATTTCAATATTTAAAAGTAATCTCCAATAGCATAGTTAACCTTTCTAGCTTGATATGCAAATAGCACATCAAGCTTTCCCTACAAAATTTGGACATATTAAAGATTGGTAGTTCGGGGGACCAGGAAGATGGCTCAGTGGCTAAGAGCTTGTGATGTTCTTGCAGAATTTGAGTTTAGTTCTTAGCACTGACACTGGGTGAGTCACAGTCACCTGTAACTCCAGTTCCAGAAGATAAGATGCCCTCTTCCTGTCTTCAAAAGCATTCATATGCCCAGACCCACACTCATCCATACATACATACACAGACACAGACACACACACACACACCTACATACACACACACACACACACACCTACATACATACACACACACACACCTACATACACACACACAATTATAAATCAAAATAAGACTGGATTATAAAAAGCAGAAATTTTGTTGAAAGTTTCCATACCTTGATTTTGGTTGAAACGGTGGTGCAGGCCTGTAATCCCAGAACTCTGAAGACCACTACAGAAGGATAATGAATGTGAAGTCATGGTTGAACAGTCATGTAGACCAGATTCAAAAACGGAGACATTGGGACCAGTTCTTCAGAGAATGAACAGCTACTGCACTGACACGTCTGCTGTGTGTCAGGCTCAGGGAGAGGGGACGATAGACAGCACTGACTGAATACCAGCTATGGACTGGCATGTGTGCATGATCTCATCTAAATCTTAGACATGTGTGTAGCATATGGGATGCTAGACCTCAAAGGTGCTCACACCCAGCTTCCTAGGACCTGTGGCCAGGATGCACTATTTGTGTAGATGTTATATTTAGCTAGCCATGGGAATTAAGTTGTGTGTGTTTGGGGGATGGTGGTGTGAGATAGCTCGGCGAGTCAAAGCACTCGTCATATAACCAAGAATCCATGGAATCCATGCGTGGAGGTTTGAATGAGAAAGGTCCCCAAAGGCCCATATGTTTAAATGCTGGTCACCAGGGAGTAGAACTGTTTGAAAGGTTTACAAGGATTAGGACTGTGGCTTTGGTGGAAGAAGTGTGTCACTGGGGGCGGGCTTTGAGGTTCCAAAGCCTGTGCTCACTCTCCCTGCGTGTGGATCAGGATGGAGCTCTGAACTACTTCCCCAGCACCTGCCTGCCATGCCTACTGCCGTGCTGCCAACCAGGATGGTAATGGGCTAACCTCTGGAACTATACGCAAGGCCCATTAAATGCTTTTTCTTAGAAGAGTTGCCTTGGTGATGGTGCCTCTTCACAGCAATGGGACAGCAACAAAGACATTGTGTTTGTTTTGTTTTGTTTTGTTTTGTTTTTTTGTTTTGTTTTGTTTTGTTTTAAAAAAGATTCTGGATTCTGAGGTTTGCTTCTATAGCCCCAGCGTTGCTATGGCTAGAGATGGGGAATAGGCCAGAGTCTTACAGACAATGGCACAGTAGCAGAATAGTGTGAAAGAGACCATGCCAAACAGCAGGAAAAAAGGAAACTACTCTCACAAGTTGTCCTCTGAAGGTCAGGAATGGTGCACGCCTTTAATGGAGCATTCAGGAGGCAGAGACAGGCGTGTCTGTGAGTTTGAGGCCAGCCTGGTCTATATAGAACTACAGAGAGAGACCCTGTCTCAAAAAAAAAAAAAAAAAAAAAAAAAAAAAGCAAACAAAACAAAACAACAACCTGGGGATGGCCAGGGTGGCCAGAAAAAATATCCAGTTGCCCACTGTGGCCACTCTGGCTGCCTGTCTAGAAGTGAGACACCCAAGTTCCTGCTCCCCAAGCTCCTGCCACGGGCCCAACAGACAAATGTGTGATGGAGAGATGCGAACAAGAGAGCACATAGGGGAGAGACGAGGTGTGAAGCGGAGGGCTTCACACACTGTGGGGAAGGTGAACTGGAGACTCGGCAGGTGTGAGGATCAGGCCATGCTGAGGTCACCGCGAAGGACCATGTCTGGGCCTGGGGTCCTGCTGCAGCTAGGGTCTGTGTCCATGTCTATGGCCCGAGTCACCACTAAGCGTCTGGGCTGCCCCCAGAGACCACGTGAATATCTGCAGGTTGTGCTGCCGTGAGGGGACACGCTGATCTGAGTGGCCTGCGCCCTAAGGACATCAGGGTCCAGGTTGCTGTTGGAAGCCATTTCTAGGGCCGAGGTCCTATGACAACCAGGATGTACTCTGATGTTCCAGGCCTGTTTTAGCGCCAAAGGTCATGCAGATGTTCCTGGTCTGGACTGCCAACTGGGCCAAGCTGACACAGCCCCTTGCCTGGGTGGCCCAGTAGAGTTGACCTTGACAGCCTCACATGGGCAAGGGAGAGATGCCCACCCTCCGTCTCCCCCTCCTGCCCCTCACCACCTTTGGCAGGCGGGTGAACTGCAACGGAAGTGGGGGAGCTGGTCCCGCCCCTCACTGGAGCACTCAGGAGAGCAAGCTCCTCCTCACCTGGGCAGCACAGAAGAGCTGAGGCTGGCAGCAAAGGTAGGGGTGGGAGGGGAGGGAGGTGGTGAGCTAACACCAAGGATTGTAGTTGCCTGAGGACAAGATGCTTGGAGCTGCAGCAGCCATCTTGCTACCATGAAGCAACATGCTGAGGGTGACTGAGGTGACTTCCTGACTCTCCAGGGCTTGACTTGTCACTGGACATCTCCTTGTACCAGATAATTAAATGACTTTGCTGTTTCAGTCAGCTTTAGGTATTTTTCAGTCATGCAGCCAGATGCATTCTGACAGGACTGTAAAGGTGGAGGCCTGCTACCTCCCAGGCTGTGAGGAAAAGCCCCGAAAGGCAGCAGGAAGGCTGACCCCGCCCCTAGCTGGCTAACATTGGG
Source organism: Apodemus sylvaticus (assembly GCF_947179515.1). NCBI lineage: Eukaryota > Metazoa > Chordata > Mammalia > Rodentia > Muridae > Apodemus > Apodemus sylvaticus. Next base: position 48,974,852 of record NC_067491.1, on the reverse strand, counting down.
TGAGCTAGCTTGGACAGTACTGGAGAGCTCACCCTGGCGATGCAGGCACAGCTATCTCCCAGGCCCAGATCCAGGGCTTTGAGTTACCCTACCCCAACATCTGCCCCATCTCTGATCTGCTGGAGCATGTGGGAAAAGCAGGTCCTACAGATCCCAAAGCTGCAGACTCTCGTGATGCAGAGCAACCACAGGCTATCGGAGGGGAGTCTCAGTAAGGACCCAGTGTTGATAGTATAGCGGAAGCCTGAGGCCTTGGACCAGACCTGTGACTCATTGCAGTGAGCATTTGCAAGTAAAGAGGCGTGGCCGCAAGGGTGTACTGTGGGACACACTGTCACACACTACAGCTTCCACAATGACTTTTTCTTTTATTCTGTCTTATTTTATTTTCTCTTGAGGGGGGAGTTAGAAAGGATGAGGGTGGATACAAAGAGATGGAGAGATGAGTAGGATTGGGATGTATGATGTGAAATTCACAAACAATCAAAAAAACAAAACCAAAAAAGCCAGGCGGTGGTGGCACACGCCTTTAATCCCAGCACTAGGGAGGCAGAGGCAGGCAGATTTCTGAGTTCGAGACCAGCCTGGTCTTCAGAGTGAGTTCCAGGACAGCCAGGGCTACACAGAGAAACCCTGTCTCGAAAAACCAAAACCAATCAAACAAACAAAAAACCAAAAAAAAAAAAAAACCACCAAAAACAAAAACAAAAATGAAATTCACAAAGAATCAATAGAGTTTTTAAAAAAAAAAAAAAAAAAACCCAAATCGCCTTGTGACCGTTGCATAAATGCACACTCAAAGACACGTGGTAAATAAATTATATTATGTCGCAGGGCTTATGAGATGGCTCAACAAGGAGTAGCAGTTGCTGCCAAACCTGGTGTCCTAAGTTAGGTCCCTGGGACCCACATAGCAGAAGGCAAGAACCCGCCCACAAGTTATCCTCTGACCTCCATACGCATGTACCACATACAACATATAAAATAAATAATTTTTTATTTAAAAAAATGTTGCAGACAGAGTCTAGGCTGGCTCTCCATGAGACAGGAGATTATTTGGAGTAGGGAGAGGCAGAAGAGCGTATGTAACCGTGGAAGCAGGGTCATGGTGACCTCTGACAGAGAGAGGACAACTTGACCTGGCTGAAGATAGAGGAGGAGGCATACGAGCCTTCCTGCTGCCTTTCGGGGCTTCTCCTCACAGCCTGGGAGGTAGCAGGCCTCCACCTTTACAGTCCTGTCAGAATGTGTCTGGCTGCACGACTGAAAAATACCTAAAGCTGGCTGAAACAGCAAAGTCGTTTAATTATCTGGTACAAGGAGATGTCCAGTGGCGGGTCAAGGCCGGAGCCTGGAGAGACAGGAAGTCACCTCAGTCACCCTCAGCATGTTGCTTCATGGTAGCAAGATGGCTGCTGCAGCTCCAAACATCTTGTCCTCAGGCAACTACATTCTAAGAAAGAGATGAGGAAGAGATAGGAAAAGAAAATTTATAGCCTTTGTCCGGATGCAAACATTTGCCCCAAATAGAATCTCCCTGTCCAGACTCTGTCCTAACAGCAAGGCTGTTAGCAAAGAATTCAGATAGGAGAGAGGACAAATCATATTGCCACACATAATCACATACATATCACATACATATCACATACATATCACATATGTGCCTTCTGATGTTTGGGGGCCTGGTTGATCATCTCATGAGAGGGACTGCTCCACACATGGCCACACAGTCCCGTGTCAGCAAACCGTGGCTTTGGCCATCTCAAGGGAGAGCTGGCCCGGCTAAGAGAAGTGCAGATCATGAAATGAGAGACTTGGGTGTTGTTCAGCAGCCTGACTGCAGGCGTGACTCATCTACAACTCACCCCAGAGGGCTTGCATTTCCTAGACCTGGTGCTCACGGGCCACTCAGTCAGTTGGATTTTTGGCCTGCTGCTTCAGCAAGAGTCCTGGGACTCAACTTCCTGTTGAAGAGAGGCCCACCCTTTCACCTTAAGTCTACAGACTATAGGCAAACCTTGCCATCTCCGGTTTGCCTGGGGCCTCGCTCTAGGTATGCGCCTGCCTCTGCTGCTGGGTTGTGATTTGTGCTTGTAGCACAAGGCTTGTGGGGGCTCAGAGCATGAGCTCTGCATCACTGCCATTCCCTGGTGTGAATGCTCCCAAGCGTTCCCTGGTGTGAATGCTCCCAAGCGTTCCCTGGTGTGAATGCTCCCAAGCGCTGGCACTCCCTCTGAGAAACAGGATAATAGTGTGCACTGGGTTCTTACAGCTGCTATGCCTGGTCCCCAGCAACATTCAGAGGCTTTGAGAAAATGCTGTTTTTCTTTGATCCTTACAGCTAAGTTAGAAATCTGACATGGGTCTCTGCGCAGATTCAAGATGAAAGACTATCCTTCAGCCTCACAAGATCTTCTCCAGACGTCCTCGCTTATCCCAGAAGCTCCTGCTGCTAGGATTCAACCACTAACCATCACCGCTCCCTGTGGAGGCAGGCCTGACCTCTGTGCCTACCGTTTGTTGATAAGCTATGCACCCTCTGACAGAAGGAACGTACACTGACTGTATCGCTGGCTGTTGTGATACAGTCTCTCTCCAGTACCCAAAGGAATGTGGCACAAGTCAGTTAGTTGGGGGATATGAAAGAAAAATGTCACATGAGAGACTTTTTTCAAGTTCTCTGAAGTTTTGTTTTGTTTTGAAGATTTGCTTATTTGTGTTGTATGTGTGGGGGTGTTTTTCCTGCATGTGTGTCAATACACCACATGCATGCCTGGTACCCACAGATGTCAGAAGATGTCAGAAGAGTTACAATTGTAAGCAATCGTGTGGGTGCTGGGATTAGAACCTGGGTCCTGGAAAAGCAGTCAGAACACCGAACCACCGAGCCATCTCTCCATCCCTGGATTATTTTGTTGTTTTATTTGTTTAGATAGATGTAAACAAAAACGTTTTTTGTTGTTTGGAGTTTTGTTTTATTTTTTTAAGACAACTTTTTGTTTTGATACAAATAAACGAAAATATTTTTAATGTTTTGGATTTTGTTTTATTTTTTTAAAAGCAACCAAGAAGACAGACATAGTGATGCATGCCTATAATCCCAGCCCTTGGAAGACTGAGGCAGGAGAATCCCTGTGAGTCCTAAGTCAGACTGGGGTACACAGTGAGTTTCATGAGACCTATTTTAAAAATAATAATAAAGATAACAAAGTCCTGTGAGTCCAGCCTTGTACCAAGACAGTCACGGAGCTGGCCTCTGTTAAATGGAAGTAAATACAATTCTATTCAAGATCTATTTGGCAACTTGTAGAGATATTCACGAACTTTGATGGGGACTGAGGTATTTACAAGTTATAACCGTAATGGCAACATTTTTTTAACTGAGGACATGCCTCATGGTACACACAGTCATCTGTCCCAGGCTCCCACTGTATTAATCTCTCTCTCTCTCTCTCTCTCTCTCTCTCTCACACACACACACACACACACACACACACACACACCGAGGAGGTTATTCAGGTTCCGATTGCTTTGAGTCCATTCATCACTAAGGGGAACTTGGAAGTTGGAACAATGGGAATCTCAACAGTAGGGAAACCAAATGGAGCTGTCATGACTCATGTGCTACCCAGCACAGCACTGGCACTGCTAGAGTCTAGTGGGATGGAAATTCTAACATTTAGGCACAACAATTAGGATTCCAATGACAGGAAAGAGAAGACCAGGCTTGTTAGACTGAAAAGCAGATATGCTGACTTATTCCATAAGTCATGGGCTGACAAATTAGTTCATGGATAATAATCCTTATAATAATAATAATGTATGTGTACAACAGGAGGGTTTTAAGGACACACAAGTACCTCTAAGTTTCACCACATCTCCAAATGGAAAAATGTCAGGACCTTAAAGTGCCATCAGTTTCAGACCTGAGTTATACAAATATCAGAGACCAGAGACAGGCTGCTCCGGAACACATTTGAAAGGAGATACCTATTTGAAAGGCATTTGCGCATGCGTGCCTGCACTTTGGGGTCACTATAAAGCTTTCCCCGCAACAAGGTGGGAGAATTCAATCCACCTAGAAGCCCAGAGGACGAGGATCATGGCCATGTTGCCACAGTGTTTAAAATCAGGGGGCCATGGCTCGGTGTGATGCAGGGAAAGCCACACTCCAGCAATAAGAGGGAACCTTGTGCTCCTGTTGGGTCTCAGAGCCTGCCTGCTCCGACTGCCGGTCTGGGATGGTCTCTCCTTCCTTCAGCCAACACTTGGTGTGAACAGAAAGCTGCTGTTACTGAGCTGACCAGTTGCAGTCCCCCTTGCCACTTACTCTGTGTGACTAAGGGAGAAAGAACCTGCCGATTTCCAGCAGGTACTCAACCCCCACCACCCCCAAAAGAGGTATAACGGGGGCTCATGCCCGGAGCTGTAAAAATCTCTAACCTACCAATGAAGCTTCTCCCAGGGGAGTTTGCTATTTTACACGTGCCGCTTAAAACAGAGCAGCTCATCAAAACCACACCAATAGTGCTCATAGGTACTGTTTACAGGACATCTCCTGTCCCTCTGCTCAAAGTGGGTAGGACTGACACCGTCCCCGAGACACAGCAGGCTGCCCTCTGCAGATGCTGCCCTTGCTGATGTCAGAGAGGCAGCACAGCGGTAGAAAACGGTTCCAGGGCCACATGGTGATGGCATACTTGGGAAGCAGGAACAGGCAGATCTCTAAGTTGCAGGCCAGCCTAGTCTACAGAGTGAGTGAGTTCCGGGACACTCGGGGCTATACAGAGAAACCCTGTCTCAAAAAATCATACCAAAGGGGGAAAATCATACCAAAGAAAGAAGAAGAAAAGAAAGAAAGAAGGAAGGAAAGAAGTGAGGAAGGAAGGAAGGAAGGAAGGAAGGAAGGAAGGAAGAGAGGGAGAGAGGAAGAGAGGGAGGGAGAGAGGGAGGGAGAGAGGGAGGAAAATGGCTCCAGGCTAGCCAGGCGTTGGTGGCACACACCTGTAATCCCAGCATCTGGGAGGCAGAGGCAGGCGGATATCTGAGTTCGAGGCCAGCCTGGTCTACAGAGTGAGTTCCAGGACAGCCAGGGCTACACAGAGAAACCCTGTCTCAGGGAAAAAAAAATGGCTCCAGGCCAGCCAGCACCCTTCTCTGACTCTGGGATGGAGACTTTAGCCTTTGACTCTGTCCTCAGAGATGAGGAGGAACCATTTGGTTTCCCCTCCCACGCCCTTCATTTTTCTACTTGTTAACTTGGATCAAGGCTGCTTTTCTCCACCTCACTCTCTTGCTCCCCACGGAAGTGGAAACTTAAGGGTTCTTTGGAAAGTTGGTTGGATGGTCTGAACGCAGGAGGGAACATTTCGCTGAAGTGGACACAGGTGAAGGACTAAGGTGGATTCGTGAAGGAAGGTTTCACTGAAGCAGACACAGGAGAGAGGATGTTCAGCTAGCACAGCACGTGAAAGGACGCGTGATGGAGTCTTTGCTAACGACACACATGTATTGGTCTGCCTTACACTGTGCAGTTGAGCTGCATTTGTCGGGACTCCATACAGAGAAATGCGTCAAGAAACTTCTGGCGGTGTGCTGCAGGGTCTTGCTGCTTCTGTCAGGCTGATTGGCCAAGTAATGTTAGCTGAGAGAGACAAGGTGCTCAGGCAAGGCCCGTGGAGGACACGTGATGTTTGGAAGGTAAGACAGTGCTGAAGACAGAACTCTGCTTGCTTCTAGAGCTCGCTGTACAATTCACGTGGGCCTCGAGTCTTCGCTGATCTTCACTCCCCTGAGAGAGACACAGCCAAGAACTTCTGGTGTTCCTCCTGGTCCCTCCTGCTGACTTGTGCCAAGGCCGAGGCCTGGCTGTCTCTGCTAGGTTGTGCTACTGGTGCTGATTCTTGTTTGCTATCTACCAAATTGGACTGTTGGTGTATCCGTGAGGGGTTTGTGAGTGGATCAAGCTGCCACAGCCTGCTAACCTGTGAACCGAACTGCAGATTTCCAGTACGGAAATATGGGAGTTGCTCCAAAGAACCTTTCTAAACAGGTCTGTCCCCATCCTTTCTTTCCATTACCTCTGGGCTACAGGGGAGGTTAAAACATTTACAAGCCATCATTAAAAGTAGACTTTGACAAAATTAAAGTCACACCCCGCCTCCTCCAGAAAGCCTCCCCCCAGGCAACCCCCCCTTTTAAAGCTAGGTCAGACGACTCTCTGTACCAGCCTGTGACTTCGTGAGTATGTCTGACTCAAATCTGTATTGCCACATAGATGCCTCCAGAGAGTGCTGAGTAAATCTTGACTCAGTAAACAAACGGCTGGCTGTATAGGGTGGCTAGGAGTTAAACAGGTCATCAGTCACAGGAGGGCTTTCAGGGGACGAGTCTGCGTGGATTAAAAGGAATCTGGGGACCTAGGAAGCATTTTATTCTCTGGGGTTAGGGGTTACATGGCTATATACATTCATAAACATTCTTGAAACTATAGAGAGGGTATACTTTGTTGTATGTAAAGTATGGACAGTAAAAATTATTATTGTTGTCATGGAAGGTGGGGAGATAATTTCCCAAAACCCTGATCCAGTGGATGGGAGTCTAGATGCAGGGGCATTCCTTTTTAAATGAAGCACCAGGTGTGAGCCTGTCTTGGTGGCTAGCCAAAGGCTACACCCAGAAAACCAAGACCTTAGAAGACCTAAAGAAGATGCTAGAAAAGGTGGTGTCCCTCTGATACCCGTCACTTCCTGCACCTGGTTTGCCTTTTCTTATCAGTCTACAGGGGTTTGTTGAACAGAGAAGGTGATTGGACAAACACTCTACCCTGGGGTAGAAGTACAAAGACTCCGTTTCAGACAGACCTGACCAAGGGTAGGGTGGCTGTACTAGGGGAGGAGAGATCTGACAGCCAGTAACTTCCCTTTTATTCATTTGGTTTCCCTCAGCCTCAGGGCACAGTGTGCTTGGTTTGGGGGACCCTATCATTGACCCACAAAAGTCACCATTACTTAGGTTAAAGACTTTCTGCTTACTTGCTGTATGTGTATTCTGTGTTATATGTATGTCTGTGTGAGGGTGTCAGATCACCCTGGAACTGGAGTTACAGACAGTTGTGAGCTGCCATGTGGGTGATGGGAATTGAACCAAGGTCTTCTGGAAAAGTAACCAATGTTCTAACCCCCTGAGCCATCTCTCTAGACCATTATTTTAATATTAAGAATTTAAGCATTTAAAAAAACTACTTGAGATTTTTCAGGAAAAATTTTAGGTTAACTCAATCCTGATTTCAGGAACAGAAAACATTTTTCTTTAAGAAAGCACCATGCCTACGTGGGAAGGGCCACCTTGTCTGGCCTCGGAGGAAGATGGCCCTAATCCTATGGAGACTTGAGGCCCCAGAGAAGGGGGATGCCCAGGTGGGGGAGCACCCTCTCAGAGGCAAAGGGGAGGGGGAATGGGATGAAGAACTGTGGGAGGGAGGACGGGGGCGGGGAGAGAATGTCTGGAATGTAAATAAATAAAATAATTAATTTAGTTCAAAAGATTTATTTATTTTATTTATATGTTATTACACTATAGTTAGTGTTCAGACACTTCAGAAGAGAGCATCCTATTATAGATGGTTGTGAGCCACCACGTGATTGCTGGGAACTGAACTCAGGACCTCTGGAAAAGCAGTCAGTGCTCTTAACCACTGAGTCATCTCTCCAGCCAAAACAATTAATTTTTTAAAAGCACTATCTTTTAGTTTTTTGTATTTGGTTTTTTTCTAGACAGGATTTCTGTATAGCCCTGGCTGACCTGGAACTCACTCTGTAGACCAGGCTGGCCTCGAACTCAGAACTCCACCTACCTCTGCCTCCCAGAGTGCTGGGATCCCAGGCGTGTGCCACCACCGCCTAGCAGCACTGTCTTTTAAAAAAGAACTACTAACCAACAAAGCCTCACCATTCACAGGTGCCCGCTCTGACCAGGCTACTCACAGCCTCAATTGGAGATGACCGTGGTCAAGCCTGTGGTCCGCCAAGTCTGCCTCCCCCTCCACGATCAGATTCTCAGCAGAGCAGCCAAAATGATCTGTTTACACCATAGTAGATTCTGTTTCTCCTCTGTAAAAATAAAAAGGAAGGAAGGAAGAAGAGAAGAGAGGAGAGGAGAAAGCAAAGCTCCTCCGTATTTTCAACTTTCTCAAATGAAAATCCTGCTCCCGTGGATTGTCCGCTGGACAATCAGCCCCTCCCCCATCGCCAGCCTCTGCTAACCGCTGTTGACCCTGTGTCACCCACGTGGGTCTTCTTGAGGTCTTGAACAGTTGTAGACACGATCCCTTCAGGGCCTTTGGACTCACTGTTCTCTTTCCCTCAGGATCTGCATGCCTCTCTGCCCACTGTCCTTCGGTCTTGGTTCAAGGTCCTCTGCTCAGGACATTCAAATATCACAGTACCGAGCTCCCTACATGACTAGTTCTCAACCCATTTCCAACTTTTTTGTTCTCTGTAGAACTTAACACTACTGCTTAGAATGCATACATTGTGCATATAGAACCTACAGAATATCATATATGTATGCCTGATGTTCCATTTCAGATGTCTGTTTAGACGTCAACTCTTCTGTTTAGACAGAAACCTTCTGTGACCACCTAGTCTGGGTTACAGGTCAACCCACCCTTGGGTCACACTCCCATTTCCTGCTACTTGGTTTCATAGAGAGATCCATCCCTGGTCATCACCTGAAGTTAAGAGTTCTCTTCATCCCCTGTAATGCACAGCACAGCTAGGAGCCAGGCGACAGCAACTCCTGTCCGAGCCCAGCCTAAGGGGACCCCTGCCCTCACTCGCTAAGGCTGGACCTCCCCAAAATAAGAACTGTCCATGTTAGCCAGACAGAAACAATGTCAACAGACCCTGTGTCTGGGGAAGGGGTGCAATTTGGGTAAGGTTCCGCTTTCCTGTGGTCACCCTCCAAGCTAACTATCCATCTGTCCGTTAGGCAACTGCCCTCCTAACTCTGCCCAGCTTTCCCTGAACCCTTTCACAGTCTTTTGCCTTCCTCTAAATCTGTTTGGTTTTTTTGCTTTTGTTTTTGTTTCTGTTTGTTGTTTCGTTTTATCGCTTTGTTTTTTTATAGAAACAATTTTAAACCTAAAGAAGTGTTTTAGACACTTAGCTGCCATTGTAACACATCCATCTAACTTAATATTAGCAGTGTGCAACATCTTGGTTTTCTAGAATGTTTGCTGAGGGCAACAGCTACTCTTCTGTTGTTTTACTGCCCATCATTGAGAGTCACAGTTCTCCCAGACGGCACAGACTTACTTATTGACAAGGACACCATTAATAAGCAGTTCACAACGTATAATTATACGTCCCTTAAGGCTTCAGGTCTCTGAATTTTTAGGTGATCCACTCATGCACGGTACAGGGAACGTTTTTCTTAAGTGTTCGACAACATTGAAAGATGCCTTTGTTTGGCATAGGGTGGGTATTGGAAAACAAGATTCTCTCCAACTCTGTAGCTGGACTCAAGAGAGAAATGAACGAAGTCCCAGGTACCAGCCCCGAGGGGAGGGGAGGCTTTATGGGTTTTTGGTACCTACTCATCGAAGCATGCAGTGCTTCAAGGGGTTCAGTCAGAGCTGGAGACACGGCTCAGCAGTCAAGAGCACTTCTTGCTTTCCAGAGAAGTTTGGTTTCCCCCCTCACTCCCACACCCATGCCAGGAAGCTCCGGGGGACCTGACACTCTCTTCTGCGTGCACAAACACAATACACATAATTTTTTTAAAAAAGTAAAACTTTAAAAGTGCCAGCCAACTCACTTTGGGTATCCCTAACTTTATAAACAAGAGCCCATTTCCAATAACAATTAGCCACACGTATCACTGATAAATTCATTGCTGCTATTCTCTGGGCCAGTTGGTGATGACCAAGGGACACAGTGAAAAAGAACTTTCAGCCAGCACCTGCACGTGGGACCCAACCCATCTGGTTGGCCACTCATCATCCATCCCTGGACGCTACCTGGCTTAGCCTGCTGCAGTGGATATAACAGTAACTGTAGTCTGTACGTTGTAAACAGCAAACACCTAACCATCAAGGTCGAGGCTGAAGGACAGCGGATCTGAGCTCTGGTGAATGCCTCCAATGATTTGTACATTAAAATCTTCTATTCCCACACGACAAATGAACAAACCCCTCTTCTACCACCCAAGTGCTAACCAGGGCTGACCCTGCTTAGCTTCTAAGACTAGGAAGACTTCAGATGATGTGCCTCCCCTCCCCCAAGGCACTAATCTTGCCCACCAGGCTCCTCCTGAGTCTTCACTCCCAAAACCATGTCCTTGAGGCTCAGGCTTCAACATTTGAATTTCAGGTAGAGACTTTTCATTTATTTTCATTTATTTCATACCATCCGAACCGAACGGCCTAGGGACAGAATACAGATTTTGTAACATCAAGACCACCTTTCAGACTTCTGGGAGTCCGTGCATGGAATTTGGAGGTCTGCAATTTAAAGTGAAGAAAAATTACATCTCTTTTTCACTGACTGTCATATGTGCAATGCCTCTGACTTTCTCTCCCTGTGTCCTGCATCATATTGCACCTGCCGTGTGTCTTGAGACAGCACCAGCCCTTGCTGCTTTTAGTTATTGAACCCACTGACCTGCCTTTCACTAACTATATCACAGTCTCTCTGCAGCCTGTCAGTGTCATCCTGTCTTCTTAATAGCTTGGGCTCTCTATGCAATCCTGTGTGAGTGTGTGTGTGTGTGTGTGTGTGTTATTCTGGCCATCAATAAGCATGTATTGCCCAAGAAAGGCTCTCTGACAGGCCTGAGAATCCTCATGACCCACGGCTCAGCCTTAAACACACTGCTTTCTTTCCAAGCTTCTGGGTTGAGAATTGGCAGTAGCGTGTTTAAAATTTTGGTCCACCAGCAACACCTGATCTTCTCGGGACTTAACCATCCCTGCCAAGATTGAATTGGGAGATGCAGATTCGACGATGGAGATTGCATTCAGGAAGTTCGGAGGGAATTTCCTGTAACAGGCAGGATCCAGGGCATGAGATGGGATTGGAGGAGAGACATGAACTGGTCTGCAGTCAGTCACAGCTCAGCTTTTGGCCTGTTGCAGACCCCTGGGAAGAAGGTGTCCTGGGGTGAAGCATGGGTCTGTGGGATTCAGCCTCCAGCGAACCCAGGAATGGACAAATGCTTTAATCCTATAGAGTCTTTGCGGTCCGCACCGAGGCCTGCCTCTGTGTCCTGCGAATGGCTAACTCACTCCCGCTGCTCTCTGCCATGCCTTCCTGTTCATTCTCCATCTAGACTCACTACCCAACCACACAGCGAATCTGAGACGCCACAGTCAAGGCCAGCTCGGGGTTCTAGCTGGGACAACTGAGGTCTGGGCTTTCCCCCAAGATGTTCTGTTCTCTTCCTGACACCTGCATGTGGCCGGCACAACCAGGCTGATGCCACCCTCATATCTCAAGCTACAGAGAGTGAGTCTCGACACCAGACTCACTGAAGCAAGGCCTTTTTCTATTCTCACACCTTTTCTTCTCAGAATCTACTCCTCAATTTCACTTCCCATTTCTGATCGGAGCATTTCCCTTTGTCTGGCACCACAGACACTCAGTTCAACCCACTCGGCCCCTCCCACCCGCTCGGCCCCTCCCACCCACTCGGCCCCTCCCACCCAACCCCATAATCGCTGTATCATCTATTCCCTCCTGGTCCTTTTCCGCTGTCGCATCCCCGCACCCTGTTTACTGTGACCCACTGGCTGCCTTCTCCCTTTTTCCTCCTTGTCCCCACAGTGTAGACACACTGTCACCTGCTGGATCAAGTACCAGTTCCTCCCCAACAGCTCCCTGGGAGGCGGCCCAAGCTTCCGCACCACCTCCTTCCTGCCTAGGGTTTCCCTTCGCCATGATTTCACTTTCCTATACTTTCCGTTACCTGAGCTCTGCAGTGGTTTGCAAACACCACATGGAAAATTCCAGAGCTAAATAATTCCGTTGACGGCTACTCTGAGCCATGTGATGGAGTCTTCTCTCTTCTTGCCTCATGGGATGGAATCACGCCCCCACCCCCATGCAGGGTATCCCTACCCTATCTGCCACTCTGTCACTTAGTAGCCATCTCTTCCTGCTGGTCACAGTGTTTCCTACTCTTTTGTAGTGGCCTGATACAGGGTGACACATGGTACTGACATCATCAAATAACAGGATGGGTGAGTGTAGCACGGGCGGGGTGGGGGGTGGGGGTGGGGGATGGGGGTGGGGGTGGGGGATGAGGGTGGGGGGATAAAGAGAGAGAGCACATATATTTTATTACATTTTTATTTAAAATGACTGCGTGTTTGTGTGTGCACTCGTGCACGTGCGATGGGGGTGGGGGAGAGGCACTTGTACCACAGCACACCTGTGGCCATCAGAGCACAGCCTTGTAGAGCTCATTCTCTCCTTCATCTTCCCAGGATCTACTTCAGGTCATTCGGCTTTCGAAGCCAGTGCTTTACCTGCTGCCCCGTTATCTGATGATCCATCTGGCCAGCCCTTGTTTGTTTTAAAATTCTATTTATTCTTTTGGGGGGGGGCACATGCCATTGTGACCATGTAGAGATCAGAAGACAACTTGCCAAGGGTCAGTTCTCTCCTCTTGCCCTTATGAGATAGCTGAGGATTGAACTCAGATTGACAGGTTTAATCCGCAGGTGCCTTTACCTGCTGAGACACCTCGCCTCCTCTCGTTTTAGAGATAGGGTCTTATACACGCCTGACTGGCCTTGAACTCACCAAGTAACTGAAGTTGACCTTGAACTTCTGGCCCTCCGGCTTTCATCTCTGTCTTAGTCAGGGTTTCTATTCCTGCACAAACATCATCACCAAGAAGCAAGTTGGGGAGGAAAGGGTTTATTCATTTTACACTTCCAGGTTGCAGTTCATCACTAAAGGAAGTCAGGACTGGAACTCAAGCAGGTCAGGAAGCAGGAGCTGATGCAGAGACCATGGAGAGATATTTCTTACTGGCTTGCTTCCCCTGGCTTGCTCAGTCTGCTCTCTTATAGAACCCAAGAGCACCAGCCCAAAGGTGCAACCACCCACAAGGGGCCCTCCCCACTTGATCACTAATTGAGAAAATGTCCCACAGCTGGATCTCCTGGAGGCACTTCCCTAACAGAAGCTCCTTTCTCTGTGATAACTCCAGCCTGTGTCAAGTTAACATACAAAAGCAGCCGGTACAACCTCCCAAGAGCTCGGATCTCAGACTTACACTGGTTTTAGCAATGCTGAGGATGGAGCCCGGGGTGCACGATGCTATAGGTGAGCCCTCTCCTAACTGAACTGCATCCCCAGCCATATTGACAGAACTTTTTCAAGTGTTGCTTTAACAGCAGTTATGGCTTTGTTTCTTCTGCACCCGCTGTATAAAGTAGGCTTCACTGGGTTTGTGTGACTGGGCAACATCTCTACACAGGGGTCAGCGCCGACTCAGCTTCAGGCTTCTGCTGAGGTCTTGGGATGTGGTCCACACAGATAGGGCCATCGATGCTCCCTGCTCAAGGCCCGCTTTAGTCTCCTGTTTGCTCCTGATCATTCTTCCTTCCGCTCCATCTCACTGGAAGAACACACACGCACACAGGCACACATGCACACACACTCGCGCGCGTGCGCACACCAGACATGCACATTGACACAATTCCAATTCATTCCACACATTCGAAGCAACAGTCTCCAGCAGACCAGACCTAGAGTGTGACACACTCCCAACCTGAGGTAAGAAACCCTCACAGCTTTCCCTTCAGGTCAAAAAGAAGGGCTTAACTTCACCTTCCCCAAACAGGCTGGGAGTAGAGGTGGGCAAAGATGTCATCAGAAGGAGAGGAGACAGGGCCCTGAGCAGGAGGAGAAAACCTTTGCCACCCTCCTTGTGCGATGGCCCTGCTGTGCCAGCCTCAGCAGGCAGACTGTAGACAGTGCTTACCCGGGGAAATTTCCTGAAGCCCTGTGGAAACAGTGACTGTGGAACATTGGATGTAATGACTCCACTTGGGGACAAACCCGCATTTTCTATGGTGCTTATGTGCCTAGAAAGGAGATACTAATTCAGAGCTCAAATTTCTACACTGAGAACTAACGGCCTTTACTATTATTAAAATATAAGTAAAAGGATAACACATGAGGTTTTTATGTGTCAACTTGACAATGCCAGAGCATCCACCTGCTTGGCACGACATGATTCTGGACGCTTCTGTGACAAATTTTTGTTGTTATTGGTGATTGCGATATTAATGCTCAAGTGGATGTACTCTGAGCGAAGCAGATGGCTCTCCTAACTTCAGGTGGACCTCACAGAATTGCCTGAAGGCCTGACAGAACAAAGTCCCCGGATGAGAAGGAACTCTGCCAACAGGCTGCCTTTGAAACTCAAACCGTAATTCTACCCTGGGTCTCCTTTAGATTGGAGCCTTGTCAAGCACTTACAATCCTGTGAGACACACACACACACACACACACACACACTGCCCTCCCCTGGCTTCATACTCCATAAACTACATATATGCATACATACATACATATGCAACAAACACACATGCCCTGCCCTTCCCTATCTCCCCACACACATACACACACACACACACATTCTGTCCTCCACAGGCTCCACATACATACATACATACATACATACATATATCCATGCAAAACACTCAAACAGACAGACACACACTCTCCTGGCTACACACACACACACACATACATATATACACGTATACACACACACACACACACACACACGCGCGCGCATCCTGTCCTCCACAGGTTCCACATACATACATACATACATACATACATACATGTACAACACACACACATACTCCCCTGGTTATACACACACATACATACATACACACACTCACCTGGCTACACACACACATACACACACACTCCCCTGGCTACACACACACACACACACACACACAGGCAATCTCCTGGCCTCACACATATCCATATACCATACATATATCCCATTACTTTCACTTCCCTGAGACCCTCATATAGTTCCTGCCTCCTTTCTGTACACATAGAACCAGAGGCCTGCGTTTAAGCCCTGGACCGCCCCTAACCAGGCAGTCTTAAATCAGGCAAACTCATTCATTCCTGAGGCTGGGTCGCTTGTCTCTAACAGGGATGAGGGACTCCAGTCTCCACCCCAGGATGAGGGCATTGGAGCCTATGTTATGTCCCTGCTCAATGCTCCCAAAGAGCTTGTTGTCCCACTGAGCCGCCAGCTGCTTCTGGAGGTAAGGCATTGCTGTGAATTTTTCTACATGAGAAATCTAAAATTAATTAATTAATTAATTAATTAAAGCCCAGAGTCTTCACCACAGATGCAGAGACTAAAAGCAACGCCTGCTTCATCCATACACTAAAGCACCTGAGGTGTGTGCAGAGCTCCTAGCTCACGGTTAGTGTAGAGCTAGGGATGAAAGCCTTGGCTCTGACAATGAGGGGTCCTCCCTCTGGGGTTGCTTCTCTGCCTTTTGTTTTTGGTGTTGTTGGTTCGGTTGAGTTGGGTTGGGTTGGGTTGGGTTGGGTTGGGTTGGGTTAGGTTGGGTTAGGTTGGGTTGGGTTGGGTTGGGTTGGGTTGGGTTGGGTTGGGTTGAGATATGGCCTCACTATGTAGATTGGGCTAGCCGCAAACTCACAGAGATCCATCTGCCTCTGCCTCTCGAGTGATTACAGGTATGTTCCACCACACCTAACTGCCTTCATCCTTCATGCACTGAATACCCACTAAGACATGACCTGCTGGTCACTGCGAGCCCCATGGCTCTACCATTCCAGCCTGTGCTCCTGGCCCATTCTGAGGAAGCAGCGCCACTTTAGTGTGGGCCGAGGTTCTGGGAAATCTCCAGTCGTGTCCTCTGTTTCTCCATCGTCCCCACAAGTTCTCAAGCAGCTGCGGAGCCACCCGGGTGACTCAAAGGGGCTGTTGGAACAGGAGAGCAAGCTGGAGGTGGTGGCAGTGGTCACCCAGCACCCGGGGGGAAGGATAGCAAGGTACACAGCGAGATGCTGTCTGAGAAAATAAAACTAGAGCAAAGAAATGCAGTAAGTAAGGATGCTTGCTGCCCGGATTTAATTAACCATTGCAAGCCCACACTCTGAAAGGTGACCAACGCCCTCAAATTGTCCACATTCATTCTATGGACCTATTAGATCTCTCTCTCTTTCTTACACACACACACACACACACACACATGCACAATAGATAAATATTTGAAGATGTATACCAGAAAATTCTGCCACACCCTATCCTTCTTGAGTGGGACTATTCTGATGTCCCCAGACCCATGACTAAATAAGAGACCCCAGGGCTTCTGAGAGGTGCCAGAATGAAATTCGTAGATAGTTTCACCTCCACACACATACAATCTCAAATGAATCAATAAAGTGTCCTCCCTGTAATGTGAAGAAAGAATAAAAGTAATTTGGAATGAAAATAACAGTAATTTAGAATAAAATAATACCCATGCATTCAGTCATCCCACAAATGTTTATGAGCACATCCAGCCAGGCACGGGGGTAGGTGTTCAGCAGCAAACAAGAACAGTAAAGTGGGGGGGGGGGGGGAATGCTCGCACAGCCCGAGGGCAGGGTAACAGCTCAGGCCAGGCCTGTCTGGAAGTCTTAATGAAATAATCTGAAATAATCACATGCTTGCACTTCTTCTTCTTCTTCTTCTTCTTCTTCTTCTTCTTCTTCTTCTTCTTCTTCTTCTTCTTCTTCTTCTTCTTCTTCTTCTTCTTCTCCTTCTTCTCCTTCTTCTTCTTCTTTTTGGTTTTTTCGAGACAGGGTTTCTCTGTGTAGCCCTGGCTGTCCTGGAACTCACTCTGTAGACCAGGCTGGCCTCAAACTCAGAAATCCGCCTGCCTCTGCCTCCTGAGTGCTGGGATTAAAGGCGAGCGCCACCACCACCACCACGGCCTGGCTCAGGTGCTTGCATTTCATTGGTTTGATGAATCCCTTAAGTATTTCCTAGTGAGGTTGGGTCAGGTTTGGTTCTCAGGATGGGAAGTCAGGAGTGGACAAATCCCTTCCCTGTAAAACTGTCCCAGTCAGAACTGCAGGAAACACCCGAGGAGTGAGGCTTTCAGGCACTGTCTGAGAAACTGGAGGAGCTGGGGTTATGTGGAGACCCAAGAATAAAAATGAGGATTATCACTCACCCCTAAGAAACAGGAGAACGAGCAAGGGCAGGACCTCTCCCAGGGCGGGCCTGCTTCTTCCCTAGCTGTCTCAGAAGAAGCCCTCAACACTCCCCAGATCTCAGGACCCTCTGAAGCAGAGAGGAAAAGCCACTCCCAGGCCTGTCACCTCTGACCTCGCTGTAGGTCAGCCTCTCTCTCTAGAATGTTCTTTGCCCGTTCCCTCATATTCCTGCTGATGACACTTCGCAGAGGACACAGCGCTGCCCACTGTCCCAGTGCCCCTCCCATCTGGCTCTACTCCTACCCTTCCTCTTTACCTCTTGATGGTACCCTCTGTGTTTCCGCCTCTGCTACTTTAGTCACAGTTGGGCTTCTGCCTGCATCCAGGGCACCTCCTGAGATGTAAGCCCTCAATACATGTGGTTTGATTGTTGTGGTAGTGCCTTTTTGTTTGTTTGTTGTAGAGGAATTTTAATCCAGCAACATGGATGCTCTGGCAAGAGATCACATCCAAAGACCTTCTAAGTCAGTGTGATCCAGCTGGAATACAAACATGCCTTTAATCCCAGGAGATAGAGGCAAACAGATCTCTGAGTTCAAGACCAGCCTGGTATAGGGCAAATTTCAGTTAAAGGTGAAGGTAAATGCTTTTCATCCCAGCACTCAGGAGACAGAGGCATGCAGAACTCTAGTCAGTCAGTTCAGTTGAGTCAGTGGGTTGAGAGGCAGGGCAGTGGAGAGGAGTTCAGAGGCAGTTTTTACAGGGACAATTTTACAGAGACAGGTCATAGAGAAAGAACAAGCTAGACACAGGTGAAGACAGAACAAGCCAGAGAATGAGGAGGAGCCAGAAGTTTAAAACAGGTTGCAAGAGTTAGTTTGAGGCCATGCAGAACAATTCAGTCAGAAGCTGAGAGAAGCCAGTTTGAACCAGTCAGCTTCAAGAGGAGTTTGATCCAGAATGGCTGAGTTAAATCAACCAGCCAGAGTTTGGAAAGAACTAGAAAGGGTGAGCTTATTTACCAGTGAACCTCTGAGGCAATCAAGTGAATAAAAGTTACATTTATAGTTTGTTTGTTTGTTTGTTTGTTTGTTTGTTGAGCTAGAGGTTCACATAGCTTAGGCTGGCCTCAAACCTTCTACATAGCCCAGGCTAGACTTGAACTCCTGATTCTTTGGTCTCCACCTTCCAAGTGCTGGACTGCACCCAGCTAATATACTTGTTTAAGATGTCATTTAAAAAAAAAATCTATGTTCCAGAACTAGCTTGTGCAGTCTATGACACAGGGATGGCATTTTTTTAGTCCTAGTAATTAAAAAATGGCAACCACTCATCATTAAAATCGGGAAGCAGATAAATAGCTGTAGCAATCATCCCATTTTTCTCTTCAGAGAAAACAGCAATGCTAGACACAGTCGTTTTCAATAAATATAGAAAATAACTTATTATTGCCAGAACCACTCATTAGGAATCTCTATTCCCAGTCTCACTTCTGCAAACACCATCTATTGTTTGAAATAATCACTAGGAAGGGCGAGGGAAGCGTCTCATTACCCGCTGATGGGCACAGGAAGCAGGGAGATGCCAATGAAGACGCCAGGGTTCCCAGGAAGCTGGGCATCTCCGTACTGACTGTGACAAGTCACAGAAGATAATCTTACCCAACGTGGGAAAAAAATGACAAGAACAAGGGTAGTCGAACGTGCTTCGGTGTGCAGCCACAGGCAGTTTGGAGAGCAACTGGTAAGACCACAGGTTGGAGAGGCTCTGCCCCCTCCGCTACTGCTTTTTCTAAGTCCAACCTTGACTGAACCAAGAAGTCCGCCCCTAATGGAAAATAAATTCCTCTGGATCCCAATAGAACCATTTACGGCTCCCTCCTCAGCTCCTGAAAGATTTATTTGCCTTAAAACTCACACACTCATCTCCGTTCTATTGGAATGCCAAGCTAGCTCTGGCCGGGGAGTGCTTATCTCTGCCCGGACTCCTAAGCCGATGCTGAGCAGCTCTCCTCCATAGCCAGGGCTGAGCTCCAGTGAGAGGCCCTTCCCTGCATCTGGGACCACAGTTCGGGCAGCACACAGATCCTTGGTCCCCCGTGGTCCCCTTGCTTTCTGATTTGAACACGTCAGATTACAGACCGACAACCCCCCCCCCCCAATCTAAAAATGCTTGGGACCAGAGGAGTTTCTGAATTTGAACATTTTCAGACCTTGAAGCAATTTGCATGTATATGATGAGACATCTTGGGGATGGGAGTCAAGACCAAACACGGAATTCATGCATATTCTACACACCTCTATATATATAGCTAGAAGGTAGCTTTATACATATATATGGTTTTCTAATAATTTGGAACATTAAACAAAGTGTTGTTGAGACAAAACTATTTTTTATCTGCACCATGATATTGGCATTTAAGCAGCTTTGGACTTGGGGTTATAGATGCTCAATTTGTATCAACTGTTGGGGTAAGATTATTAAGTAACTACAAAGATCTGTGTCCAAATGCCGGCTCTGGTATTCTGGCCAGTGTCCCTCCCTCTCTGGGGCATAGTTTTTCCTTGTGTCAGATGATGGACTCACACTGGGGTGAACAGTGGTATGTGGGGGGGGGGGTCTCAGGACCATCTTGGATGCTCACAATCACTAGAGATGCTGGCATCTGTGCACTGGCGTGAACACTAATGTCTTACACAGCTCAGGCGTCGTCTCACAGCAAGCTGTCCACCTTAGTGACCCAGACATCCCAGTGCCTATTCTCGTGACCCTCCAAAGTCACTGTACTTCTCGTGTACCTCCAAAGTCAACCCTGTTCATCCTTGACTGAGCACTGCTCTCAAGTTTGGACAGGGAAGGAGTCTACGTGAAAGATTAAAATAAAAAGTTGCAGGCACAGTGGTACGTGTCTTTATTCCCAGTACTCAGGAGGCAGGCAGATCCCTGGGAGTACAAACCCAATCTAGTATACAAAGCAAGTTCTAGGTCAATTAGGGATACACACACACACACACACACACACACACTTCCATGAGTTCTTGAATATGTACTACATACCAAGTAGTAGGCTGGCTTTGGGCATATATCATAGAGCTAGACAGCATGGGACTCAAGGCCTAGTAGAGTGAAGTCTGTTTCTAGAACAGAAAAACATTAATACTGAACTATCTTGAAGTTTAAAACCTGCCTGCAGGGGCTGGAGAGATGGCTCAGTGGTTAAAGTTACAGGCTGTCTTTCCAGAGGACATGAGTTCAATGAGGTGGGGGTGGGGGAGAAGACAACGTAAAACCAGCTTGAACCACAGGGGACCAGGCTCTAAACCACCGCTCAGGACTCAGACAAGGACTATGACCAAGAGTCCTGATAATAAAGGGATAAACCTAGTAATGCAAGTTTGCATCCTGCATGCTAAGAGCTGCCTTCATCATGCCATGTGCTAGCCTGGAGATGGCACTGCACATACATGATGTCATGTCAAGGAGCCCTTGTGCCACCATTTCTACCTAATACCTATTCTACTGGAAACTTCACTTGTTGTGGCTGCCTCTTGTTTTTAGAGATGGGGTCTCAATAGCTAGCCCAGGCTGTTTCAAACTCACTGTCCTCCTGCCTCTGCTGGAGTAACAGGTGTGCAGTGACGTGTCTGGCTACTTGACATTCTTATTTAGCCTATTTGCGGTCACTAAGCCGGTCTTCGTCTTAAGTAATCTCTAACGTAGGAGTTGGAGGTGGGTTTGTGGGTTTTTTATACCGTTGTTATTTCAAAAGTTCGTCTGTCGAAATCTTAACTCCCACTCTGATGGAAAGAGACGCTAGGTTAACAGCTTTGGGAGGAAACTGGACCAGGGCTGTCTCAGGGGTGAGATCAGTGCCTCTGTTGGCTTCTTCTCTCGTCCTTGTGACTTAATGCTCAACAGAAGCGACTGATGGGAGGGAAGACACTTCATTTCACAGTTTCAGACAGTGCACCATCACTATGGGCAGCTGCATAGTGGGACAGTAATTTGAATCCAGACTGAAGGAACCATACATTCACATTGTGGATCCTTCTTTTCCTTTAAACCTACTCATTTCGCCCCACAAAATTGTTTCCAACAGGTATTACAGCACAAGAGATTTGGGATGGACCTATTTATACCAAATATGGGCTTACATTCTACAGAGGCCAGAACTACTAACCATTCGGGTCTCTTTTCAAAGCTTTTCTCTAGATTTTTCTGATCCATATAACAGTGTAGGTCCCTGTTCTTGGCATCAGGGTGTTACACACAACTCCTTCACCGCTCCACTCGTAGCCATTCTAGTTACAATTTGCTTGCAGATAGGATACTACTGCATCAAACGACAGCTAGATTTATCTACAACACCTCAAATCAAAACCTCTCTAGCTATCCTGTGCATCTAATTAAACATGGGAGATGTCAGCTCATGGAGTTGTGTGAGGACATTTCTGAATGCTTGTGAGGACACTCCAAGAGAGCAAGTCAAGAGTCTCGTGATCTCAGTTTCTTCAAAACCATGAAAGTGTTCTTGGAATGCGCTTGTGCTCCTCCCGGGTGCAGCAGATAAGAGTGAGTCTCCTTGGGATTACTCCTTACAGCTGGCTATTCTGACGTGTTTATGTGCCTCTACGGGAAAACATGGCTTTGCCACATGCCGATGGCTTGTCCACCCGAGTGTCTTGCCCCTGTGACTGGGAACTTTACTCACGCGACTCCTCTTAACCCTCACAGTATAAACGGACTGGATAAAGTTGGCTGTTGTGTGAGACTTTCCTCTGCCTCGTGCACTGGCTCCGGTCTCCCAGGTCCTACCACCTTTACAGAGGTAAAAACTCTACTCAGATTTTTCATTTCCGTGTTCAACAACACGACTGAAAACAGCTTCAGGAGGAAAAGCTTTGTTTCATCTTACAGTTTACTTCATCAAGGGAAGCCAAGGTCGGGGCGCAAGGCAGGGACTCAACATGGACGCCTCCCAGGCCCTGGGGTCACACTCAGCTTGTTTCCTTATGTGCTCAAGCCAGCTGGGACCCTCCACAAAGGCTGGGCCATCCTGCACCAATTAGCAACCAAAAAAAGTCCCACTAGGTGATGCACGCCTTTAATCCCAGCACTCTTGAGGCAGAGGCAGGCAATCTCTGAGTTCAGGGCTAGCCTGGTCTACAGAGTGAGTTCCAGGACAGCCAGGGCTACACAGAGAAACCCTGTCTCGAAGAAAAATAAGAAGGAGGAGGAAGAAAAGAAGGAGGAGAAAGAAGAGGAAGAGGAGGAGCAGAAGGAGGAGGAAGAAGAGGAGGACTAGGAGGAGCAGGAGGAGGAGCAGGAGGAGGAGCAGGAGGAGGAGCAGGAGGAGGAGGAAGAGGAAGAGGAGGAGAAGGAGAGGTCAAGACTTTGTTGACAACCAGGATTAGCCGCCATGCTGCCCCTGGATTCTCTCCATCAGCTGACAAGTGAGAAACAAAACAGCTAACACATCCCATTGCTCAGAGTCTATTCGTGCGACACCCTCTGAGAGTGGCGGTGCTGAGGTATGTCGCTGGTCTGGAGGACAGAGCTGAGACTGTCTATCACCCCGCAGGGATTCCTACTGGGTGAAATGGAGGCTAAAGCTGGTGGTCTCCTGCCCCAGTGACGCAGGTGTTTCTGGGCAGAGCTGGGATCCAAACCCGGGTCAGCCCAGCTTGGCAGTCACTGGTTTACCCCTGCTGTAAGGCCCCGCGCACCCTTTAGAAGCACACCAGGGCATGCGCGCCAGGGCGTCCCTCAGGCAGGCTAACCGAGCGCCTCGCAAGCCAAGCGCTTCATCCGTCACCTCCCCAGACCCATCACCTCCTCCTGAATTTCCTACGGTATACAAGCAGTCCATTGACCATGCCAGACAACTGGACCTCATCCTGGTTCTGGCTGCCAGCAACAGAAAATCCATCTCAAAAATAGCTGGAACCACTGGAAAGTGACCCCTTGCCTATAAAAATAAGACTATACAATCAACTCTAAATCTAGAAATCATGGCAACTCAACTTAGTATTAAGGACGTAAGTCCCTCTGCTTCTCTTTAGCCACCTGATTCCACCTGTACCCAGTACTTTTTCTCCTTGCTGTGGCAAAATACCAGGCAAAAGCAGCTTACTGAAGGAAGGCTCGGAGTTCAAGGGTCTAGGGAAGCCGTAACAGCTGGACCGTGAAGCATCTGGCTGTGCTGCATCTGCGGTCAGAAAACAGCATGCTAGCGCTCTGTTTGTCGTCTCCTGAGTTTAGTCCAGAAGGTCAGCCCACAGAATAGAGCATCTTACCTCAACTATAACCCAGTCTAGCCACATCATCACAGACGTTGCCCAGAGCGTACCAGGTTGGCGGTGTTACCATCCCCAACACTCATGGTCCCAAGATGGCTGCCCTAACTCCATTTCACACGCAGACAGCAATATCCAAAGCAAAGCCTCCACCCAATGGTCTCAAAGGACAAAGTCCTCCCGGAGATGCCGTGGTGGAGACCTCTTTCATATCTCCTGACCACAACCACGTGGAAAGCTGTTGCTAAACCAGTCACAGGCAAGGACTTCCAGTGGAATCACCAGAGTTGCCGGGTGATTTGAGTTTCCTCTGGGTTTGGGTGCTCTTGCGATTCTAGTTTGATTCCAGAACCAAATGCAAAACAGTGCCATCTTAGCCGCTGGGGTGGGCACTGCCGGATGTTAGCAGCTCCTTCCGCAGCCCCCTCTTTCCTTCCCCCTCTTCCTCCACTTCCACGGCTTGCAGGCCCTTTCTCCTCCCCTTTATTTCCATACTCGACTTCTGAGCTCCAGGGGGGCCACCGAACTACTTAATTCAAAACCTCAGTAGGTTGGACACATTTGCACGGCATCCTAACGACGTGGCCCTTCTCAGATGCTGAAATGTAATGTTCTTTCTCTCCATTTGGGGTTGTGGTTGTCAGGTCCCCCCCCCCCAAATCTTTCCCTTCTAGACACACAACGATCAGTTTCATCCCAGTTTTTCCTGAAAAAAAGGAAAAATCACTTAAAAAAAAAAACTTTTAAAGTGAAATGTTAGGGTTTAGGTTTTTTGGCGCCATAGTCAACATTCTTGGTCTCTAGAAATAATAATGACTCAAATTATTACAGATTCTGATTTTTGAAGCTGCTTTCATTAACTTTGGTTTAAAGCTCTCCTTGGGAGATATAGATCACAGATGTTAGTAGCTGATTGCCACTTGAAAAAAAATGCATGAAAGACACAACCACAAAACAGAGCTAAGCGAATATTGCACACATGGTTAGCCAATCTCGCAGGCCCCTCCCCTCCCACCCACGTCCCCTACGTTCATCCACTGTAGTAAATGGTAACTCCATCCCAGGTGCCCAGGCCCAAACCCTTGTATCCTATCAGTTAGGAACTGTTGTAGGACAGTTCACCCATAACTGCACTATCATCACAAGCAAGTGTCTAGGGCCGTCACCAACTCAGCAGCTGGAGAAGCGTCCAGGGCTGCTGGCAGCCATGTCACTGTGCTTGGATGGATGGCCTTACCTAATCCCCTCTTCCTGCATCCTAGACACACCTGTGTGGTGTCTTCAGAGCCAGCTGTGCTGTCCCTCAGGCTGCTACTCCTTTGACCCAGTCATTGCCATTTGGCTGCCATATTTAAAGTCACATCTGCCCCTTACCTTACCTGCGTCTTCACTTTCCTGTATTTTATAGCACTCGTCGCCATCCATCCATAGTCCAGACATCCTGTCTTGGTGCCTGACATCTCATCTTAGCATGTGAGGGGTTTCTCTTTTTGGGGGAGGGGGGCGGTGTTTGTTTGCTTGGGTTGTTTGGGTTGTTTTGTTTTATTTTGTTTTGTTTTTCAAGATGTATTCATTTTATGTATGTGAGCACACTGTTGCTGTCTTCAGACACACCAGAAGAGGGCATCAGGTCCCATGACAGATGGCTGTGAGCCACCATGTGGTTACTGGGAGTTGAACTCAGGACCTTTGAAAGAGCAGTCAGTGCTCTTAATCGCTGAGCCATCTCTCCAGCTCCCTGATTTGTTTGTTTGTTTGTTTGTTTGTTTGTTTTTAAAAAACAGAGTTTGTCTGTAGTCCTGGCTGTCCTGGAACTCACTCTGTAGACCAGGCTGGCCTCGAACTCAGAAATCCGCCTGCCTCTGCCTCCCAAGTGCTGGGATTAAAGGCGTGTGCCACCACTGCCCAGCTTGCACATAAGTTCTTAAGGACAGAGGTTTTACCTATTTTGTGTACTGCTGTGCACCACACTTGAGAGAATGCTGCTGGGACAAGTACAATCATAGAAATGTAGTCAGTCTCTCTCTCTCTCTCTCTCTCTCTCTCTCTCTCTCTCTCTCTCTCTCTCTCTCCCCCCACCCCCAGTGTAGCGATTCTATAAACATGGTCTTAACTGGCCCCACGGGGCTCCATCCCGAGAGCGCCACAGGTCTAAACATTCATCCCAACCCCAAAGCCAGATTTTCACACTCCAAATCAAGGGTGGTCTCTGACTTAACCCTGGAAACCACACTACCTGGGTCTCCTTGGTTGAAACTACAGGGAACACTCTGCCAAGATGCCTGCGGCTCTGAAGACACTGCCCATCAACAGACAGACGATGGTCATGATGAACAGCCGTGGACGGCAGCCCAGGACAGAAGGAACTGGGTGTGGTTTTCTGCATAATGACCAATGGCGGAGAGAATCAAGGGGCTCTTTGTGAAAGGAGCTAGTCAAACTTTTCCACAGCAGCAGCCTCGGAGCAGACAAAAATGACCACTCAACTCTAGGGACCAGAATCGTCGTTGTGTCTGAGGTTGGCCAGGAAGCCAAAAATATGTCCGCTTGCTCAAATTGTATTTTAAAACCCCGTGGTAACTTAGCTGCATTTGGTTCAACTGAAAAATGGTGTTTTGTGTGTCTTGAGAGAGCCTACTATGTGGACTGGGTTGGCTTTGAATTGTTTTATATTTATTTGTGTGTGTGTGTGTGTGTTCATGACACAGCACACACGTGGAGGTCAGAAGACCATTTGCAAGAATCAATTTTCTCCTGCCAGAAGTGCTCCTGGGGAGCAAACTCAATGTTGTCAGGTTGAGCACCAAAGCACCTTATGCCAGGTCCCCAGGTTGGCCTTAAACATTTGATCCTTCTGCCTCTACGTCCTGGGTATTGGGATTAAGGCATGTGCCACATACCCAGTCCCCAAATAATGTTTTAAATTCTTCATACAAACTTCTTGAAAGTTTCTATCTCTTCCCCACTCGCCCTCCCTCTCTCCCTCTTTCCCCACCCCCCATCAGTCAGTGATTACAACACTGAGGTCCCAGAAACTTTCAGGGAATGTGGGTGAGGTCGGTGTTGGTGACAGTGTGTTCTCTTTGGTGGAACTGGGACCCAACGCTCTTTTATCTGTTCAAGCATTTACTTTAGACGTACTGAAGGCTCTCATTTATAATCACTTACCTAGCCATATCACCTGTTATCTGGGGGTGCATCTAAGGAGGGACGTATGACTGAAATAAATTATGTGATTCCCCAGCTCTTAGTGACTTTCAGCTCTGCCCTGCTGGTGCTGGTGATTTTTCCATACGAAGTCAACCTCTTGCCATGTGTGATGTTAACGGAGGCTTTTCTACCCACCTGTGCTGTCTGGTGTAGGAGGTTTCTCACAGATGCCTGGGGCTCCCTGGACCCTGTGAGGTACCTTTAATCCTAGCACATGGGAGGCAGAAGCAGTAGGATCTCTGTGAGTTCAAGGCCAGCCTGGTCTATGTAGCAAGGACAGCCACGACTCCATAGAGAGACCTTGTCTCAATTTAATTAAATTAAAGTTTGTTACAGGAGTTTTCCAGAGCTTGACAGAAGGTATCAAGCAATGACAACCATGTTATGACCTGTGTCACTGACTGTAAGTTGAAGATTGTGAGACATTTTGAAAGCATGGCTGCTGAAGATGTGGGTGTGGATGTGTGCATTGTGTGCATCTTAGAGTCACCAAAGTACAGGGTCCCCAGTGGAGCAGCTAGAGAGAGGACCCAAGGAGCTGAAGAGGTTTGGAACGCCACAGGAAGAACAATAATATGGACCAACCAGTAACTCCAGAGCTCCCAGGGACTAAACCACCAACCAAAGAGTGCACATGGAGGGTCCCACGGCTCCAGCTACATATGTAGCAGATGACGACCATTTCTCACAGAAGCCTGGGTCTTGTGAAGGCTCGATTCCCCAGAATAGGGGAATGCAAGTCAGGAAATTGGGGGGGGGGTGAGCAGGGGAAGGGGGGAGGGGATAGGGGTTTTCAGTAGGGTGACATGGAAAGGGGTTAACATTCAAAATGTAAATCAAGCAAATATCTAATAAAAAAGAATTACCAAAGTGACTTATTGTTATTACATCTTCATATACAGCTACCCAAACTTGGCAAATTCCAGGGCCCAAGATGGCATCTAAGTGTAAGAGAAAGAACCATGTCTAGCTCTGGGAGAGATGGCTCGGTGGTCAAGCGCACTGGCTGCTCTTCCGGAGGAGTTCCCAGCACCTACACGGCACTCACCACGGTCTGCAGCTCTGGTTCCAGGGCATCTGAAACTGCATTCTGGATTCCATGGGCACTGCATGCACGCAGTACACATACATACATGCAGGCAAAACACTATGCATAAGACAAAATAACTACATCTTTTAAAAAATAACAGTAACAACAACAATAGCAAGCTCAACCAGCTGTCCAAATTCACAAACTCGCCATTCGCTGGGTTACAGTGCAGACTGGATGCTACCTGTTGACTGAAATGAGGTTCATGAATGTCTCCACTGAGGCTGGGATGTCAGGCCACCGTACAAGAAGGTGTAGGGAGAAACCCAGTTGTTTTCTCCAGGCTTGATTAATGTTGAATTTGAAGGGGGAGGAAGCAAGCCTTAGTCACTCTTGGGTGAGGACCTCCCTGACCTTCCTCCCTTCCCTCTTCCCTTCCTCCCTTCCCTCCTCCCTTGCTCCCTTCCCTCCTCCCTTCCTTCTTCCCTTCCTCCTCCCTTCCTCCCTTCCCTCCTCCCTTACTTACTTATTTCCTCCCTTCCTTCCTTCCTCCCTTCTTCCCTTCCCTCCTCCCTTCCCTCCTCCTTTCCTTCTTCCCTTTCTCCTTCCTTCCTTCCTTCCTTCCTCCCTTCTTCCCTTCTTCCCTTCCCTCCTCCCTTCCTCCTTCCTTCCTTCCTTCCTTCCTCCCTTCCCTCCTCCCTCACTTCCTTCCTTCCTCCCTTCCCTCCTCTCTTCCTTCCTTCCTTCCTTCCTTCCTTCCTTCCTTCCTTCCTCCCTTCCCTCCTCCCTTCTTCCTTCCTTCCTTTCCTGTTCCCTCCTCCCTCCCTCCCCCTCCCTCCTCCCTCCCTCCCTTCCTTCCTTCCCTCTTCCCTCATCCCTCCCTCCCCCCCTCCGTCCCTCCTCCCTCCCTCTCTCCCTCCCTCCCTTCCTTCCTTCCTTCCTTCCTTCCTTCCTTCCTTCCTTTCTTTCTGGTGATTCCAGACTCTCACCCTATAGGGTGCTGCATCCCAAGCCCCCCCCCCCCAGGCTGGTGGCCATGCCTTTACCAGGTGAACTAGTGAAAAAGCAGAATCAAAGATCCTAGAAGACTGGCGTAAGCTTTGGCTTGACTCTGGAAATTAAAGCTGTAGATGTGGGAGGCTCGTTGGGGGGGGGGGGGGGGGGGCGCAGGCTCTCACTGTGCAGCTCTAAAACTTCCTATGTAGATCAGGCTAGCCTTGAACTCACGCAGATTCCTCTACCTTTGCCTCCTGAGTCCTGAAAGTAAAGGCACATCCTACCAAGTGCAGCTAGGAATGTGTCTGTAAGAACTGGCTCTTTATGGCGGTTCTGACAGAGTTTACCCATAATGCTTCTTTAAAAATATAACAGTGAAAAAGAAAAGAGCAACAAAGAGGTGTACGCCCAAGGATGGAACATGGACTGTGGACAGGGTGGGTGAAGGTGCGGCTGTCTCTGAGGGACTTATTCTTAAACAATGGCTCCTCCTTAAAAGGAGTTGATGATTTCGTAACGCTGTGAGATGCCATGCGAGGGGTTGAGCATGGAACTCAGTCGGTGACGTGCTCGCCTAGAAAGCGTGAAGTCCTGGGTAGCATCCCCAGCACCATAGAAAACGGCTGTGGCGGTACATGTCTGTAATCTCAAAACCTGGGAGGTGGAGGCAGGATTAGATCGTGGTTAGCCTTGGCTATACAGAGTTCAAGGCCAGCCTGGGCTAAATAAAAATACGTCCTAGGAGATATTTAGGAAGAGGTATGCGTGGAGCTTGGAGCAGGACGCTCAGTCCAAAGTCCGATCTCTGAGAGAAGAAGCAATTAGGAAGGGCGGTGTCTCACCCAGGAGAGAGCGGGGGAGCCCAAATCTTGAGGTGACTCTCTCTCTCTCTCCACATGTCGCACCTCCCTCGCCTTGAGGTTGAAGGCAGCTGCTAAGGAGATGGAGCAGCAGCCTGCTGGGCGACCTTGGGACATGGTGGCCCTCCGGACACTTCAGAAAGCACAGTGTTCTTCAGAAGGCATGAACTAGAGAGCCCACCGTGGAAGAGCCTCGGGGATACATTTTAACTACTCACCGTCCAGGCCGCCTTACAAAGTGACCCTTTTCATTTATTAACTGTGGTTTTCCAAATATAACTTTTGGTTTTATGAGACAGGGTTTCTCTGTGTAGCCCTGCCTGTCCTAGAACTCCATCTGTAGATCAGGCTGGCCTCAAACTCAGAGCACCGGCTGCCTCTTTCTTCCAAGTGCTGTGATTCAAAGTGTGTGCCACCACTACCCGGCGCCGAAAAGTGATTTTTTTTATAATCTTACATAATATTCACATACCCATAGTCACAATGTATAGAGTTTTATATGTGCTTCTCTTCCTCTTATTATTCTGTAAACCTTTGTCACATTTTATGATTGCTGTGTCATTTTTAAGTAACAGCAGCACTTTGCTTCTCCTTGGCACACCACAGCCTATGTCACAAAGCACTATGAGTTCTTCCAGAGCCTCACCAGTACAGGCTCTGGTGAAAATCTTTCCAGACGGGCAGTGGTGACGCACACCTTTAATCCCAGCACTAGGGAGGCAGAGGCAGGTGGATTTCTGAGTTCGAGGCCAGCCTGGTCTACAGAGTGAGTTCCAGGATAGCCAGGGCTATACGGAGAAACCCTGTCTCAAAAAAAAAAAAAAGAAAGAAAGAAAGAAAGAAAGAAAGAAAGAAAGAAAGAAAGAAAGAAAGAAAGAAAGAAAGAAAGAAAGAAAGAAAGAAGAGAGAAGGGAAGGGAAGGGAAGGGAAGGGAAGGGAAGGGAAGGGAAGGGAAGGGAAGGGAAGGGAAGAGAAGAGAAGAGAAGAGAAGAGAAGAGAAGAGAAGAGAAGAGAAGAGAAGAGAAGAGAAGAGAAGAGAAGAAAAGAAAAGAAAAGATCTTTCCTAAAGCATTCTTAGACACTGACTGCTAGACGCAATTTCCATTTTCTTTCTGGTCCTATGAAAGAAATTTTTCTTTCGAGCTGTCTTTGGGTTGCTTTTAGAGACATAGAGTCTTATGTTTATGAGTGAACCTGCAGGAGAACAGGATAGGGCAACCTCTCCATCCGTGGATGAAGAAATGAATGAACAGCAGCCCATCATGCACCAGTGAGCAAGTGCGCCGGAGCATCCAGGAATCCCTGAGCCTCTGCGTGGGGTACCCACGGGTGTGCTGACTGCTGTGGTGTAGCAGAGATGCTCGCCTCCCTGGAAAGCTACTGACCTATTTCAACTATGTGGAAATGTATTTCTAAAGTCTCATTATGCGCTCTCTCCTCAGCGGCTTTTCCTCATCCCAGAAAGAATTCCAGTTAGTCATGGTCCATTAAAGATGCAGAGGTGAAAGGGGACGAAAGTAAGAGAAGGAGAGGGAGGGGCCCTGACGGTCCCCGAGGAAGGAAAGTTATGAATGTGTGAAACACTATTTGGATTTTTTTAAAAACTGGTTTCATTAATTAACAACACATCTGCCGCTACTATTAGCTTTTGCCCTTATCAGGTTTGATCAAATTAGTTTGATCACTGCTTGCACAATGGATGTCAGCACAAAAAATCCTCCTCCTATCCTGCTCCTCCTTTTGACAGCAGCGGTGGCTGTGTTGATGATGAGGGAGGGGGCGGTGACTGAAGGTGATGCTGATGAAGTCCGAACTCAGAGCTCAAGGAGGCGGAGCTCAAGGAGGCGGAGCTCAAGGAGGCGGTGCTTAGATCTCATGAAGGCGGAGCTTAGAGCTCATGGAGGCGGAGCTCATGGAGGCGGAGCTCATGGAGGCAGTGCTTAGAGCTCATGGAGGCGGTGCTTATGCCACATCACCACTGTTGAAATGACATTGATTGCTGGAGAACTCTTCCCTTTTTTATTATTTATTAATTTACAGGTAGGGTCTCGTGTAGCCCAGGCTGGCCTCTAACTCAGTTTATAGCTTGAATTTTGAAGTTTCTGCCTTTCCCTTCCAAATGCTGTAATTACAAGCATGGGCCATGATGCCTGCTTTTATGTAGTACTGGAGATCCAACTGAGGGCCTCCAGCATTTGGGTACCAGACCAATTGAGCTCCAGCTCCAGCCTTTCTTCCTCTTTCCCTTCTTCCCTCCTGCCTTTCTTCCTCCAGTAAGCAAGATCATGGAATGGTCCCTGAGGCACACTCAGTAGTCACAGGGTTGCACTTATTAGACGCGCTTTTGCTGTTGATGAAGTTACAGCCGCACTTGTAAGTGTCTCAGGCTTACAGACAGAGAGGAGAAAGACCGACGAAGGCTGTAAGCGCGTGCACCGCTGTTCTCATGTTCTTGATCGAGACTGCAGTGGATGCTGGATTAGACCACGTCACAGCCAGCGCTGTTAACGAGGATGCAATCCGTCCCTCCCAGAGAGCTGGTGGGAGCTCAGACTCCTTTTCCCCACGTCCCCTTAACTTGTCCTGTCCTCATATCTTGCTTCCATCGTTCTTTTGGATCACCTTGGAATCTAGGAACAACAAGATGAAAGTCTTTGCGACAAGAGACAGAAGCCACGCCCGTGCAGGACAGACCACGAGCACCATTACCCTTGGCAAGAAGGCTTAACTCTAAAGCAGACTTTCTCCAGGAACCAGATTTGTTTCCTCCTGTGATCATTAACAACGTTATCTGATGATCCTGCAGGTCCTGAGCTGCGCGATGGTAGGCAAGGACACACCCCAGCTCCCCAGTTCCAACTCCTCCTCCAAATTAGATCCAAAGTTCATGTTGGTCCCCCCGAGGAGCTGTAGTGCCTGGACTCTGTATGCCCCTCTCCCCGGGGGTTCTCTCTATCTCTACCTCTGCCTTTCACTATTATTAACTATTAATTCATGGGTCACAGTTGGGGACACTAGAGCCGGGCTTTTGTGCTGCAAGCGTGGGCTCCCTGGGTGGTCAAACGACAAAAATGAAGAAGAGTGGCAATGCCACCCAGACACCCACCAAATGCTTAGCTCTTCTCCTGCTTGCCTGGCCAGGAACCCCACAGCCCTGGGGAGGAGGCTAGCCTTACTGTCATCTTACAGGTGGACGAAAGGGACAGCGCCCCCTGTCGACAGGGCGGTGAATAGTCCAGGGGGATTTGAACAGAAGCCAGAATCTGGCAGAGATTCTGTATACTTCCTGCTCTAGGCACCCAGCAGAAACTGACTGGAGAAGTTGAGGCCGTCAGAGGGGGTGGGGGTGGGGCGTGTCCTAATTTAGCTTTCTCTCCATGGCTGAGCTTGTCACGGCTAAACTTCTGGCTTCTCTTTCTCACGGTGGGTGCTTTATATCCAGGGATTAAGCATTAGTGATGTCGCTTGGAAATGGTTTGCCTTTTAGCTATTTGGTTGGGTTTTTTTTTTTAAAGATTTATTTATTTATTTATTTATTTATTTATTTATTTATTTATTTATTTCGAGACAGGGTTTCTCTGTAGCTCTGGCTGTCCTGGAACTCAATCTGTAGACCAGGCTGGCCTTGAACTCAGAAATCCGCCTGCCTCTGCCTCCCAAGTGCTGGGATTAAAGGCGTGCGCCACCGCTGCCCCGGCTTATTATTTTTATGTTTATGAAGGAATATTTTGCCTGCATGAACGTATGTGTATGTGTATGTGTGCTTAATACCTGCAGAGGCCAGAGGAGGACAACTCATTTGAAGCTGGAGTCTTGTGAGCTGTGTGTGGGTGCTGGGAACTGACCACAGCCAATGCTCTTAACTGGTGAGCAATTCTCCAGCCCCACCTTCTAGCTGTTTTTAAGGATGATATCTTTACTGTTGAGCTGTTTCAATATTCTCTTCCCTCTTGTTGCAGAGTTGGGGGGGGGGGGCAGAGCAGCTAATCCATAGCTGGCTAGCTAGGGGGCCTTGGAAGGCACTTTCACACACACACACACACACACACACACACACACGTATGGGTCTGAAATGGAGGCCGAGGAGCAATGCAACGTCCAAAGTTCAAGCAGCGCATGACAGTTTACCAAGACGAGATGGGTCAGGCTGCTGCCGGCCACCCAGTGACCAGAGAGGCTCAGTGTGCGGACTCTTGTCTGAGCAGAGCTTTTCCGCGCTGCAGACCTCTAAAGCGGCCTCCAGCCAGCACATCTCTCTAGTTTCCTCTCGTTAGCTGCAGGAATCAAGTGCAAGCTCAGAGTTTCAGGGGTTCTAGCGCGCATCTTCAAAGTGCATCTCACAGAAGGAACAAAATGCTCTACAGATCATCCTGGCTGAACTGGAGCGCTCTGAACCACGAGTGGCAAATGCATGTCCAGAGTGCCACCTAGTGGTGGTTCCTAGAATTCCAGGTTTTTGGGTTTTTTGGTTGGTTGGTGGGTTGGTTGGTGGGTGGGTTGGTTGGTTGGTTGGTTGATTTTTTTTTTCCAAGACAGGGTTTCTCTGTGTAGTCCTGGCTGTCCTGGAACTTACTATGTAGCCCAATATGGCTTTTAACTCATAGAGATCCACCTGTCTCTGCTTCCTGAGTGCTGGGATTAAAGGCGTGTGCCACCACCGCTCAGCTAGAGTTCTGGTTTTTGACTTAAGCCTTGTCTATAGAAAGAGACGCCTACTGACTCCCTCTGATGGTTCTGTAGGAAGGGGGTCTTAAGTGGAAAGTCACAAGCCCTACGTCGCCTCAGGACACTTCAGTGATCTCCAAGGCTCATCAGTTCTGTGAACCACTCCCCGCCCCGAGTTTCCGCCGGGATGTTCGGAATGGTGTCCTGTTTGAGATCCAGACTGACCCGGTCTGTGGGGCATCCCCCGGAGAGGGTGGCCAGGCTCCAGAGAAATCAGCATTTGCTTTGATGTGAAAAGAATAAAGTTGAGTTAAAACACTCTCTGAGAACGTACGGTTGATAATTTAAAATGCACCAAATTCTCAAAGAATACAATTCATCCCGTATGGACTATGGATTTAAATATAGCCACAACTGTTAGGGAAATTGAGTTTATAATTTAAAAGCTCACAAGAATGAAGTCTCCAATTGCAGATGGTTTCACTGGAGAATTTACGAAATGTTGGAAGAGAAGTCGGCACAATCTCTTACACGGTCTCTTTCAGAAAACAGAAGAGAGGGAGACACTTGTAGTTCATTGTATAAAGTGAGCATGCCTGTGATGGGAAAGCAAGAGACAGTACAAAGATCCACAAAGGGTCACAGCTACAGCACCCAAGCCCTCTCTCAACAGACGTCGAACACTAGGGTGGCGCCTGGCCAGTACTTGGGTGGAGAGGACTACAGGTCCGGATTGAATATGAACCCAAATATCCTTAATAAAGTGTTCAGAAATGTGAAGAAAAGTTATACTCTATTGGATTCGTTCCAGGGATGCCAGGTGTGGTGGTTTTAATAAGAATGGTCCCCGTGGGCTCATACAGGTGTGGTCTGGTTGAAGTAGGTGTGGCCTTGTTGGAGGAAGGGTGTCCCTGGTGGTGGGGTTTGAGGTTTCGAAAGCTTCTGCCAGGCGCAGTGTCTCTCTGTGGGTGTGGATCAGAAGATAACTCTCAGCTTCTGCCCCCATGCCAGCCTCCTGCCACGATAATCATGGGCTAGCCTCTGAAACAGTAAGCAAGCTCCCAATGAAATGCTTTCATTTCTCAGGGTCACCCTGGTGTCTCTTCACAGCAACGGAACAGGGACTGGGACACCAGGAGAGCGGAAAACTTTAAAACCAGCCAGGGCAGTGCTCCACATGCACACGCTGAGAAGGAGAAGGCACGTGATGGAATAAATGAGCGTATTCACACAACAGTGCACTTGGCCAAAGGCCACGCCCATCCGGGATCTTAGAGAGAATTCTCAGAGCTGGATGAGGTGGCTTCTGTCTTTAATCCCAGCACTAGGAGGCAGAGACAAGCAGATCTCTGTGAATTTGTGACCCATCTCATCTACATTGTGAGTTCCAAAACTAAGTAAATAAATTAAATAAATAAATAACTCCCAGAAAAATGAGAATAGAGGAGCATTTTCTCAATTTAATAAAGAAATTTATAAGGCGGCGGTGGTGGCGCACGCCTATAATCCCAGCACTCGGGGAGGCAGAGGCAGGCGGATTTCTGAGTTTGAGGCCAGCCTGGTCTACTGAGTGAGTTCCAGGACAGCCAGGGCTACACAGAGAAACTGTCTCGAAAAAACCAAATCTAAAAAACAAAACAAATTTATAGAAAAAAAATGCCTCACCTAACATACTTTTTTTGTTGTTTTTTTTATTTGTTTGTTTTTTGTTTTGGGTTTTTTTTTGTTTGTTTTTTTGGGTTTTTTTTTTTTTGGTTTTTTCGAGAGAGGGTTTCTCTGTGTAGCCCTGGCTGTCCTGGAACTCACTCTGTAGACCAGGCTGACCTCGAACTCAGAAATCCGCCTGCCTCTGCCTCCCAAGTGCTGGGATTACAGGCGTGCGCCACCACCGCCCAGCTCATGTCCTCACTTTCATTCAATTAGGAAGATGAAAAAGTGTGTGTGTGTGTGTGTGAGAGAGAGAGAGAGACAGAGACAGAGACAGAGACAGAGAGACAGAGAGAGAGAGAGAGTGAACCTAGGGCCCCGCACGTGCTAGCCAAGCACTTTCCAGTTGTAATATGTCCCCATCCTTGTAGCTTTCCCTACTTCAGCCACTGAGTTAACGAATCAGTTGTTTTGTTTGTTTTTTGTTTGTTTGTTTGTTTTTTGCCAGGGCACAAGGGCTGTCTTAGAATTCGGGACTTTCTGTGCTAAAGCCAGGAAAGTCTGTCGCAAGTTGGCCATAGTTCCCTGTACCAGAGGCCTCTCATCTCTGTGTCATCTCTGCGTCATCATTGCGTCCTCTCTGGTTTCCGTTAGGCAATAACCCGGAGGGTCCAGTCCTGTTTTGCACTGCAGTCTACCGTCCGCTTTTACACATTGGATGCTCAACACGGATCTGGAGATTGAAGGAACGAAGGAAGACAGGGGGGAGAGATGGCCAGGTCGAGTGGCAGCCACCCAGTCTTCAGAATTTCCAACAGACTTCCTCATCTTGACCAAAAAGACCCTTCACAGAGTTCCTCGCCCTGGCTGCCTGCAGATAGGCACACAGCCTGTGACAGCTTCTCAGTCAGTCCATGCTTTCGTCTGTAGGGTATCTCTCGGCGCACTGTGGGCTGACCCTGTGCGTGACTGTCCTGCACACAGAACATAATCAAAGGTGTGAGAGCCCAGGTGTGACCAGAATGGGCTCTGGGCACAGACAACCTAAAGTCAAATCCCAGCTCTGTGGGTTACCTGCTGTGGGATGTTGGACACGCTATTTTGATGTTTTCGATCTCAGTTTCTTCACCCTCAGTGGACTTAGGAACGATTCAGGATCAGGTTGAGTAATATGGCTCAGCAGGTAAGGGCACCTGCCACAACACTGGGTGACCTGATTCCAATCCCTGGGACCCACATGGTGGAAGGAGAGAACGAACTCCTGCCACATCCTCTGACATCATACATGCATTGTGATATGCTTGCACGTGCGCCCAACATGCACACATGCACACACACATAATCAATCAATAAAAGTAATTAAAAATAATACAGGATCTGGCCTGGGGAGATGGCACAGTGGGTAAAGTACTTGTTGTACAAATGTCTGACTGAGTCTGGATCGCTGGCACCCGAATAAAATCCACAATCTGAGATGTACATCTGCAACTTTAACTGGGCCAGGGTGGAGGCAGGGGCATGCTGGAGTGTGCTAGTCAGCCAGTCTCCCTGGACGGCTGAGCCTCGGATCCAGTGAGAGGTGTGACTCACAGAACACATCTGATGCAGACAGAAAGACAACCAGCGTCTGTCCTTCACACACGTAAACATTCACACACACACACTCATGCACACACTAAAACACATATACACACTTATAGACATATATAACATACACACTTACACACATATACACACTCATATACACACATACACACAATCACACATACACATGAGTGTATACAACACATACATACCCTCAACATACACACTCACATATGCACACTCACACACATATACACATGCACAACACACATTTACACACATATACACACTCATATACACACACATTCACATATGCAAACTCACACACTTACACACAAATACACACTCATATACACATATACACACTCAAATACACACAATCACACACATACACACGTGTGTATACAACACCCACACACACTCAACATATACACTTACATTCTCACACTCACATACACACACATATACGCATACACAATCATATACCTGCGTACACACACTCAAATACACACAGTCACACACAGTCACACACACACACACACACACACACATGCATGCAATGCACATACACTCAACACACACTCACAGACTCTACCACAAGGGATTATTGTGAGACCTTGACACGAGTTGCTACTTGGAAGCTGTTTAGAGCAACACCTGGATACAGAGCGCTCGCTCGGTGATGTTAGCTGGAGTCATTGTAAAGGCAGACAGAGATCTAAAACCCCAGGAGAGCTGGGCAGTGGTGGTGCACGCCTGTAATCCCAGCACTTGGGGAGGCAGAGGCAGGCAGATTTCTGAGTTCAAGGTCAGCCTGGTCTACAGAGTGAGTTCCAGGACAGCCAGGGCTATACAGAGAAACCCTGATTCAAAAAAACCAAATCCAAAAAAAACAAAATAAATAATAACTAAATAAATAAACCCACAGGAGAGAGGCTGAGCGTTGCCCGCACGGTGACCGGAAGCTGCAGGTGACTTTGGAAGGTAAGCAGACAGCGGTGTCTGACGAATCTAAAGGTCAAGGGAAGGATGGAGCAAGAGGCTGCAGCTCGCCACTGCCTGGTCCTTACAAATGTCCCTCTGTGTGTGCCCATTCATCTCCACAGGGACAACGCAGGCCAGTGGCCCCTGAGGACCCCTAGGCTCCTGCCTACAACTCCACTTCTGCACACCTTGTTACTTAAGGGGGGCAGTGGCTCTTGCGGGTCCCCATTGTCCATCACTGCCTCACACCCTCATCTCCAGACCTGTGCTGACTAAGGCCCTCCCAGCCATGTTCTTCTGGTTGGCTGGGTCACAAACCAGGAAGCAGAATGTCCACACACCAAGTGGCTCTGCCTTCCGGCCCTGTGCTGTCCTCCTCAGCCGCTGACCTGAGAGACGGGGCAGGAACCAGAGCACACTGGGCTCAGTGGGATGTGTCTAACTCATCCTTGTCACCATCTACTTGGGTTATTTTTTTAAAGACTTATTTCTTTATTATATATAAGTACACTGTAGCTGTTTTTAGACACTCTAGAAGAGGGCGTCAGATCTCATTACAGATGGTTATGCGCCACCATGTGGTTGCTGGGATTTGAACTCAGGACCTTTGGGAGAGCAGTCAGTGCTCTTAACCACTGAGCCGTCTTTCCAGTCCTTGGGTTATTTTTTTTAATAATTTATTTTTATTTTATGTATATTGGTGTTTTTGCCTGCATGCATGTCTGTGTGAGGTTATCAGTCACTTGCAGCTGGAATCCAGACAGTTGTGAATTGTCCTGTGGTTGTTGAGAATTGAACCCAGGTCCATTTGGAAGAGCAGCCAGTGCTCACAACCCCTGAGCCATCTCTCCAGCTCCTATCACCATCCTTTTCAGAGGACAGCAAGACAGCCCCTTTGTCTGCAGACCCAGTGGGATTTATAGATTCATTTTCTCTGCTTCAGGTGCTCAATAGCCTAGAACACACACAAACACACAAGCACATGCACCACACACACCCAGCACCCACTCACACAACACACATACACATAGCACACACACATACAGCATACACATAACACACCCACATATAACACACACACCAGAGCACTCACCCACACAACACACACACATAGCACACACACATACATATAACACACAACATACATATAACACACACATATAACACACACACACAATACTCACCCACACAATACACACACAGCACATACATATACATATAACACACAACATACACATAACACACCCACATATAACACACACACCAGAGCACTCACCCACACAACACACACACATAGTACATGCACATACATATAACACACAACATACATATAACACACACACAGTACTCACCCACACAATACACACACAGCACACACATATACACATAACACACAACATACACATAACACACCCACATATAACACACACACAGTACTCACCCACACAACACACACTCATAGCACATACATATACATATAACACACAACATACACATAACACACCCACATATAACACACACAGTACTCACCCACACAGCACACACTCATAGCACACACATATACATATAACACACAACGTACACATAACACACCCACATATAACACACATACAACATACATACCCAGCACTCACCCACAGAGAGAGAGAGAGAGAGAGAGAGAGAGAGAGAGAGAGAGAGAGAGAGAGAGAGAGAGACCCAGACTGCTGCTTCCTGAATGCCTACAATTTGGATTTATGGGAGAGTGGACCCTAGAAAGTGTCAGCTCCCTGCAAGGGACAATGGCTTAGGGAAGCAGAGAAGGTGGACACGGGATACCGACAAAGTCACCTACTCTGGAGGAAAACTGGATCTGTGTCTGTCTTGACTTGACCTTTGACAGGCTAGGTGACCCCAGCCAGTGGCTTGTCCTTTGCGGGTCTTCGGGATCTCCTAGGTAAGGAGCACCTCCGGTCCCGAGCTGCCCAGGTGACGCAGGAGGAAGCCCACGTGATGTTGAGACTGTCCCTGCCAGGTGCCAAAGACTAGAACAGCACAGCTTTGCCTGCCAGGCCAGGATGGACCAAGGAAACAGAGAACCGATGCCCAGAATCTTCCGAACCACCAAAGCCAGCACGGAAGACCCAGGGATTGGATGGAAGGTCAGTCATCAAGAGCTACAGTGGTGTTTTTCTCAGTGGCCTGAAATGGCTTGTCTGTCACGGTGGCCTGGGCACCCTGGCCCTTCGTAGCCTAGGTGGGCAGGGCGGGTGCCCAATTAGCTCTGCTCAGACCTCCCATGGGATTTATGTTTGCGTGGTAAATGAAGGGACAAACCCACAGGCAACCGACAAAACCTCAGATAGGATGCTCACAGTTCCCACAGAGAGCCAATCTCTCATGCAGGACCGAGGCCTCCTGGAAGGAGCAGGGTGGGAACAGGCAAAGGTTGTGTGTGTGTGTGTGTGTGTGTGTGTCAGCCAGAGCAGGGTGCTGGGGAGGGGCAGCAGCTCAGGTCTGCAGAGGCAGAATGCTGTGTTACAGAGGCAATCACACAGACCTGTGTCCCACAGTCTCCACAGTCCCGGGGAAGCACACCGTACCCCCACCACACCCCCACCCACACCCCCACCCCCGGGTGTTAGTCGAGGCTTGGCAGAGAGGAAGTAGGAAGGAAGAGAGAAGGAAACAGAAGTTGCTGGAGATGCCCGGGGTTCGCAGTTTATAGCTTCACCCACAGACTCCAGCAACTGGCTTGCCAGGGCTGTTCTGGACTGAGGGCCCTTTCTGAGGGCAGCTGGTGTTTGCCAAAAATAACTGCCGGGTCAGAATTACTTTTCACTCTGAGGTGGGAAGATGGAAAGTTCCAGAAGCCCCCTATGTAATGGGGCCTTTCATGGCTCACCCAACAGACTCTGGAAACCAGTAAACAGCTGGCCAGCTGTTTAGAAAGCACTAAAGGGTCTCCTTCAAGAGAGCAAAAGCTGAAGTCTCGCGTGGCATGTTACCCACGCATCTGTGTGGATCCAGAGGCAGCGGGCGCGGAGAGACCACCTCTGGCTGTGCTGTCATGGTCGGGCCCGGTTACCTCCAAAGCTCAGATAGATTCTGTCCTTGAGCTGGGGAACGGCTCAGTAGCTAATCACTTGTCACGCGACACGACACGAGGATATGTATTCTTAGAGCCCATTTAAAAACTAGGCATGCATAGTTGCACATACTGTAATTCCAGAACTCCTACGGCAAGATGGGAGGCTGAGGCAGGAGAGTATTAGGAAGCTCAAGGGCCAGGTAGCCTGGTGTTCACAGCAGACCACAGGAAGCCCTGTTGTCAAACAAGGTAAGAGGTAGGAGGCGAGAACCACCACCAAAGCTGTCCTCTGACCCTCACAGATATGCTGTGGTACACATGTACCAGGGCACATGTGGAACAGAATTCATAAACTCACAACCACTCACATGCAGGATGTGTGTGTGTGCATGTATGTGCACGCGCACACAGATTACTACATATGTGTTTATACACTATGTTTATATTAATGCGGGAAAAGTAACAGTGGAATTGTGGGGCATTTGCATTTTAATAATTATTAAATTATTAAATTAAATTATAGCCTTTTCAACAAATGGTGCTGGTCCAACTGGAGGTAAGCATGCAGAAGAATGCGAATTGATCCATCCTTATCTCCTTGTACTAAGCTCAGCTCCAAGTGGATCAAGGATCTCCATGTGTGCACTCTGAAACAAATAGAAAAGAAACTGGGGAAGACCCTTGAGGACATTGGTACAGGGAGAAAGTTTCTGAACAGAACACCAATAGCTTATGCTCTAAGATCAAGAATTGACAAATGGGACCTCATAAAATCACAAAGTTTCTGTAAGGCAAAGGACACCACCAAAAGGACAAATCGGCAACCAACAAATTGGGAAAAGATCTTCACCAACCCTACATCAGATAGAGGGCTAATGTCCAATATATACAAAGAACTCAAGAAGTTACACCCCAGAAAACCAAATAACCCTATTAAAAATGGGGTACAGAGCTAAACGAAGAA
Organism: Apodemus sylvaticus; assembly: GCF_947179515.1. Lineage (NCBI taxonomy): Eukaryota > Metazoa > Chordata > Mammalia > Rodentia > Muridae > Apodemus > Apodemus sylvaticus. The sequence continues at coordinate 48,932,321 of NC_067491.1, read as the reverse complement.
TTTTCACCTGAAGAACTTCGGATGGCTGAGAAGCATCTTAAAAAATGTTCAGCATCATTAGTCATTAGGGAAATGCAAATCAAAACAACCCTGAGATTTCACCTCACACCAATCAGAATGGCTAAGATTAAAAACTCAGGAGACAGCAGGTGCTGGCGAGGATGTGGAGAAAGAGGAACACTCCTCCACTGCTGGTGGGGTTGCAAATTGGTACAACCACTCTGGAAATCAGTCTGGTGGTTCCTCAGAAAACTGGGCACCTCACTTTCAGAAGATCCTGCTATACCACTCCTGGGCATATACCCAGAGGATTCCCCAGCATGCAATAAGGACACATGCTCCACTATGTTCATAGCAGCCTTATTTATAATAGCCAGAAGCTGGAAAGAACCCAGATGTCCCTCAACGGAGGAATGGATACAAAAAATGTGGTATATTTACACAATGGAGTACTACTCAGCCATTAGAAACAATAAATTCATGAAATTCTTAGACAAATGGATGGAACTGGAGAACATCATACTAAGTGAGATAACCCAGTCTCAAAAGATCAATCATGGTATGCACTCACTGATAAGCAGATATTAATCTAGAAACTTGGAATATCCAAGACATAATCCACATATTAAATGATGTCCAAGAAGAACGGAGGAGTGGCCCCTGGTTCTGGAAAGGCTCAGTGCAGCAGTATAGGGCAATACCAGAACAGGGAAGTGGGAAGGGCTGGATGGGGGAACAGGGGGAGGGAAGAGGGCTTTTGGGACTTTCTGGGAGTGGGGATCCAGGAAAGGGGAAATCATTTGAAATGTAAATAAAAAAATATGTTGAATAAAAAAATAAAAAAATAAAACTCGCTGGTAGGCTGGGAGGAGTTAACCTGTTGTTCCTAGGCTCAGGAGACATGGTTCACACACACACACACACACACCCGTGGGGCTCCAGGGTGTGACTGAGTGCCTCCAGGTTCCCATGCATAACGCTCTTCTCTCCACGGCCCCTCCGGCTTGTGCGAAAGTCTTCACTCTCCCGCACACGTGAATTTCTGAACTGTTCCCCAAACACTGCGCACAGTAAAAGGAGTTCAGCTCCAGGTGTGTGGGAACCAGATCCAACTGGCTCAAGGCTGAGATCCTATTCTGTAGACGAGGAAAAAGCAGGCTATTGTACTTCTTTTGTCCCATTTGTGTCTTCATCTTCAGAAGCATGTTTTTAAAAAATTAAGGTTTTTGGCAAATGCTGGGCCTTTGTTCGTGGTACTTAGCGGTTGGGATGACCCAGCTGTCACTGTCTTAGCAGCAGCAACAACAATGCTCCTGGGTGACTGAGAACCCCCGATATCCACTTTCTCTCCTCACTGGCAGACCCTGCCGAGCCCCACCCCCACCAGACCCCCAAAGATTAAGGAGTAGGCGGCGCAGTAGCACGCGTGGGGTTGTTAAGCAATTTGATCAGAATAAAAAATGAGAAGGGCTGTTGGAAATTGATATGAACAATATAAATCATCGAGAGATGCAGGAAAGGCGAAAAAGGGGCAGTTGCCATGGAGACCATGGAAACAAGGGAAAGAAGCATTACAATCTACGGTGCGTGACACAGTGCGCTTTCTCGGGTCTGGGCAATGTACAATTCCTACCCGGGAGTCGGTTGGTGGGGAGCATGGGGGAATTCCATGTATGAAAGGCCCTCGTGGAGGAGAGGGTAAGAGCGAGAGGCCCCCGGCCCACACTTCAGGCCCACTACCAACAAAAGGTGGACCTGTCTGCTAGCTTCCAAAATACGAGCTCACATTTTACAGCTGAGGGAGACCTGAGGCACAAGGACACTAAACAGTCTCCGTCAGCGGCAGCTCACCAGCAGGCAGAGCGAGGGGTCAGACCGAGGTGGTCAGGAATGAGGTAGAAATGCAACGCGCCCAGAGCTGGCTGCCTGTCAGTTAGTGCTCTGGTTAGCTCTTGTTGCTGTGATAAAATGCTGACTAAAACTAACCTGGGGGTGGGGGTGGGAAGTGTTTACTTCCAGATATCAGTCCCTTACTGAGAGACGTCAGCTCAGGGACCTATAGACAGGAACTCAAGCAGAGTCCAGAGAGCGGGGGTTCTCAGCCTGTGGGGTCGAAACCCACATCAGACATCTGCATTACGATTTACAACAGTGGCCGAATTTCATTATGAGTTCCAACAACTCTACGGTCAGAGGTCACCACAACATGAGGAGCTCTGTAAGGGTCGCAGCCTTAGGCAGGTTGAGAACCAGCACCACAGAGGGCTGCTGCTTATTCTGTCTGGTTCATGAGCTACCAGCTCAGGGATGGCACCACCCGCAGTGGGCCGGGCCATCCGCATCCGACATCAATCGTTTGTCCAAGCACTGCCCCGCCGACACACCCACAGGCCATTCAGATCTGGACAGACCCTCGATGGCCCTCTCTCTCCCCAGACGACTCTAGTCCGTGTCCGGTTGACAATAAACACTAAGCAGCAGTTACCCAGTGTGGTGGTCTGAATGGAAATGACCCCCATGGGCTCATGGGCAGTGGCATATTTGGAGGTGTGGCCTTGCTGAAGTGGGTGTGGCCTTGTTTGGAGGAAGTGTGTCACTGCAGAGGTGGGCTTTGAGATGTCCTACGCTCAAGCTACAACCCATCAGTCTCCTTTTGCTGTCTTTGCATCGAGATGTAGAACTCTCAGTCCTTCCAGCGCCATGCCTGCTGGGACACTGCTGTGCTCCCCACCACCATGATAACAGACTGAACCTCTGAAATCATAAGCCAGCCCCAACTGAATGTTTTCCTTTATAAGAACCAAATTGATCACAGGGTCTCTTCACAGCAACGAAACCTGAACTAAGACACCCAGGGCAGGAATGGGGTGAGGCCGAGTGTGATTCCCAAGCCAGGCAGCAGTGAGCACTCACTCCCTGTGTACCAGTCCCTCAGATGGGGGCTCCTGCCCTCCCAAGGCCGCACACCCTCCTTCACAGCACTCCCACTGGGTTATGAAGAGGAAACTTAAGAGAGCTCTTTGGAAAGTCAGTTGGATGGTGTTTTGCAGGGGCAAACACGTGACAGGAAGTGTTTCCCTGAAGTGGACACAGGTGTGAAAGGTACAGGCAGGCTCTCGAGGGAATATTTAGCTGAAGCAGACACAGGAGAAGATGTTCTGCTAAAGCAAGCCCGTGAAAGGGAGGATAAAGGATCCTTTGGTAACAACACGCATGTATGGGTCCGCCTTACGTTGTGTGTCAGAACTCCCTAGAGAGAAATACACCAAAACTTCTGGGGGTATGCTATGCAGTTTTTTGCTGCTTCTAAGGACTCGGGCTGATTGGTAGAGTGATATCAGCTGAGACAAGACCCGTGGAGGCGCATGTTTGAAGGGAGATAAATAGACTCCATGGATAGTGAAGGAGGAGCTAGGCTTACTCCCAGAGCTGGCTGTGTAATGCTAGTGGGTCTCAAGAGGCTGAGGCCCGGCTGTCTCTGCTAGGTCGTGCCACCACACTGCGGCCGATTTGTTTCCTATCTGACTCTGAATCGGGCTGCTGGTGTCTCTGTGACAGGTTTGCGAGTGAACGAGCTGTCGCTGCCTGCTGACTCGTTAACTCAACTGCTGACTTCCAGACAACACAGGTGGGAGTTGCTCCAAAGAACCTTTCTAGACAGGTCCACTTCACCAGTATCCTTTTTCCCCCACTACTACTGATGGGTGATAGGCTAAAAGGGAGGTTAATGTGTTTAAGAACCATCATTAAAAATAAGGATTAAAAAGAAATTAAAGTTACACCTACCTGTCAAAATGTAACCAGGGAACTGAGGCTGAGTTTGGTGCCACAGGCTTGACTCTGGCCTCTAACTTGGTATACCGAACACTGACTAAAATCCTGAAAAAAGTGACTCCCATCTCCTGTCAGGGTGAAGATGAAGCTACCCGTCCCTTTCAGTCAAGGCACTGAGGAAGGCAGCTGGTGTGTCCAACCCTGCGTCCAGCGCCCCATCCGTACTTCAGGGGCTTTCATGGAAGTTACTCATGGAAGCCTGCAGCAGCTCAGGGTAAAAAGCAAATGCATTTTAGGAAGACACTTGCTAAGAACTAACACAAAGCGGAGCTTCCGCTCAATGACTGATGCTACTATGGTTCAGTCCCACACGAGCAAAGGGTCTGTGACGTCAGCACTGCTGTGCACGTAACTGAAACCCCAGAGGTTGCATTTCCAGGGGCTGCGGAAACAGCTGGGTGGACAAGATGACCTCACACCCTCACAGCCAAGACACACGGGCTGGGACATCCAGAATGTGACTTAATGGTGTGGGTGGATGTGTCGGAAGTAACCCTGTGGCCATCATTCTGGCTGGACTCCATCCCTACAGTCACCTGGCTACAGCCAGGTTTTCCCCACCCACAGTTACTTGGAAACAGCCAGGCAACCCAGCCCACTATAAAAGGGGCTGCCAGGCCCCTCCTCGCTCTCTCTTGTCCCCCTGCCCCCCACCTCCCATTCTTCTCCCCTTTCCACGTGGCCATGGCCAGCTCTCAGCCCTCTATCTTTTCTTTCTCTCTCTTTTCCTACTTCTCTGTAATAAAGCTTTGAAAGCATAGGCTGTTCTTATCAAAACCCACCGTGTAGGAGCAGCCAGGCTTCCTCTACGGGTACACGGGGCCCACGCCAAAATGGCCTTGCCTTCTGAGCACGCACCCCGCCCCAGCCGGGCAGCCTCCCTCCGCAGATACCCGGGGAGCCCGCATCCCTACACCGGTACACAGCCCCCGCCTACATGGACAGAGCAGTCAGGACTCAAGAGTCACCAGCCTGCAAGGCCACCCTCCGCTGATGCTGCCCGGACAACAGCACGGCACCACAGAGGCACAGTACTTGACAAGACTTCAGCCTTCGATACAAAGCCTCACTCAGCCCTCTGCAGTGTCAGAGAGGCCCCCAACATCACTCAGGCAGAAGGCACGTGTGCGCATCAATACCTTTTATTGGTTCACATTTTTTTCCAGAAAAATTGTAATAAAAATACATGAAATTGGAATTTGCATTACAGTACATTGTGCGATTATAGAATATAAACAACAAAGTATACTCCTTCTTGTGGGGGGCAGAACATTTCATTCCACTAAAAGAATCACATGATTAGGCAGTTACCCTACACTGTCTGTTGTTCTGACCTCAGAGACTGGCAGACTTGGGAGGAAAAAAAAAAAACCTTAAAAAATAAATAAATACAACTGAACAGTCAGTCAATTCCCTTGGTTCCCTGGTCCTTTCTCCTCTCCCCACTGTTTTCAACACATGGGGAGTGGGGGTGCAGATGTGAAGGAGCCTCTGGGGCAGGGTAGGTGCTGCTGGCCGGACACCAGGCAAACCCGTTCCCTGAGGTGGCCCCAAAGTGAACTGTGAGACGCCACTCAGTACTGCAGGTGGAGAGGGGCAGAGGCGAGGACAAGAAAGGGGGCAGCAGGGCCAGGGCGGGAGGCCTGACGGCTGTGAGTGGCAGGAAGCCTGTCTGCATAGCCCCCCAGCCGGCGTGCTCACCATCACGTAACCTAGGAGCTCAACTACACCGTAAAGTCGCAGCAGCAATGCTGGGAGAGCACCGGCTGCCCCGCCAGAGGTCCTGAGGGCTCATGGGACAGAGAAAAGAAAAACCATTCGGTTTCACAATGAAAAAAATCCTTCAAATCCACCTGGGTTCAATAATAATAATAACTTAGTTATGAACAGCTTCCTTATGAAAGTAATTACCTCAGAAGATGTAGATGCTGTGCGGACAAAGAACTACTTGCCTGTGAATGTATGGGACACAAGCTTAAAACGAAATCCACCTCACAAAAAACACAAAGTTTAAAGCAAATTAAGCGTTTCCCACTGAGAACCGTCTCAGCACACTTAGATCAGAAGACAATAATTGTACTAGGAAAGACATTCACTGCTGGTCAGCCTCTGCTGCGATGCTCTAAGAGCCGTGCAACGGAGATGACGTAGATTGGCCAAGTCGCCACCTCCCTGGCTAAGCTGTGGCGGTGACGCACACTGCGGGGAAACTTGCAGAAGTGGACCATGGCTTTTCTCGTTTGGGACATAAGGCTTATTAAAGGAGACAATGCTACACAGGTTAGTAACAACAGTGTATTTTAGTCACAGGGTAATTCGTCTTTCTCAGGATAAACTGGTTTGGCTCTTCGTAAGCCATCTCACCCCCTTCCACACAGTAAAGACTGATGCGGGTGCTCCAGCCAAGACAAAAACTGATTGCTAACATTCCCTATCTCTAGTATCATTAACCCCATGGATGAAAAAAGAAAAACAGAATTGACATCAGACAGCTTGAAAACGAGACTAAGACAGTCTACGGGGAAGGGTTGAGCTCACAGATCCGGCAGCTCTTCCGTCACTGCCCACCACTTGGGCTTGAGGCTGGTGACTTCATGGACGCATCGCTGTGATGCTCTGACGAATCTGAGCCTGAGTCCGTGATGGTGACCCCAGTGCAATGCTGCAGCCTCCTTAGACCTGCCACCTCCTACCCACCAGATCCCAGGGGACCTGGTGGCTTCAGGACAGCACCTTGAATTGGCGCCGAGGACCTGAACTTCACCTGGGCGTGGGCGAGGAAGCGAGGCGACGGTCTGTAGTCTGGGCGGCAGCATCCACACTGGGGCTTAACCTCAGCAGCCAGACTGGAGGATGTCTCCCCCAGAGCGCTTAGTCACCGACAGCGTCGTGAATATCTGCAGGAAAGAGGAAGAAGGCAGAGCGTTTCAAACTCCTGAGCGAACAAGTTCACAGATCGCGCCGCGTTTAGGTGACACGAGAAATAATCGGAACTCAAATACTGGGACGGCCAAGACGACCAAAAAGAGGGCCAGAGGATAAAAGGAACAGCTGCATTAAAATGAGCCGATTCCTCTGTGTGCAGACATCTGGTGGCGAGAGGCATTGTCGGCCATGTCTTCACACACTGGAAGCTAACCCAACCCACAGACCGGAGCTCAGTCTGTACAATGGGGAGGCTGGGGGAGCAACTGACCACCTTGTTCCGTAGCATTTCGTGTTGGTCTCACACGCCCTCTCCCCTTCTGGCTTCCTCGACAGGGTTCCCGTGCCCCGGTTCTGTTCTGTAGCCATCTGATCATAGCTGAGATGCAGTGAGACCGTGTGGTGAGACCCTGCAGATACCTTACAGGCTGCCCCGCCCTGACACACAGACAACATGAAGATGGCCAGAAAGCCCTGTAGGGCTTCACCTTAGCTTTCTGCAGTCAGGTCCTCAGGGCTGATCGTGTCAGTGGCTCCTTGACGACACAGGATGTGTGCAATCTCAGAGGCACCCACACACAGAACGACCCAGAACACCCTCCTCCTCCTCCTCAGATGACACTCTACTACAAGCCGAGTTGACCATGGCCACCGATGAGCTTCCCCTGGGCTATTTTTTTTTGGGGGGGGGGGCGGGTTAAAGTTCCAGGGTTCGCTCACCAGGCCATTCCCTAAAGACTTTACCACAAAGGTTATACAGCTAGCAACAGTGCACTGTTTCCATCCTCCAAGCAGATCAAATGTCAGCAAGGCCTGGGGACTTCACACCATTTCCAGGAGGCTCCTCCACCTACCCTGCCAGGCAGAGTCTCCTTAACCAAAGGCGCCCGTGTGTGTGGAAGCGTGCCCGAGGAAGCAGCTATGACATTGGCTGCATAGATCTCTGCTGACACTCTGAAACTTTTTTTTTTTTTGGCCAAATAATATACCTTCACTGATTCTCAAAGGAAAAAACAAAAAACAACGACAACAACAACAAAAAAAACTATTGGTTTCTTAGAACACTAACTTATTTGTCCACTTATCTGAGACAGGATCTGACTCTAGAGCCCAGATTGATTTCAAACTCATGGCAATTCTTCCTTCCATCTTAGCCTTCCAAGTCCCAGTGTTCACAGGTGAACACCAGTATGTAAGACAAGAAAAGAGCGGGAAATCAAGGCCATCTCGATGTGCACTGACCACAGCAGCCGGAATCCCGCAAGCACCCTTTGAGCGAAAGGGGATTTCTAATCCCCAGAAAAGCCTCTGCTCTGGCTTAGCCTTCAGTAGTAAAGACACAGCCCCCCTGAAGCGCTCAGCTGAATGAACCCTTCTGTAACTGCAGGAAAGCGCAGCCCACCCAACCCCACCAGGCTCAGCAGCTCGCCAACAGTCAACACTAACGGCAGCGAGCCAGCCCAACTGCTTCTGAAAAGGAACCAACTCCTTTGTTTAAAAAAGATGGGCATTATGGGTGGGGGTTGGGCACACGACAATGCGGGACTCTGCAAACAGCCATCAGGACACCATCCGCCACCGTCTTCTGCGTGCTGACGACGGAAGAAAAGGATCAAGCCAAGAGGGTCTATCTGAACAGACTCTTGGCTCCGGCAGCCGGCAAGTTTGTTTTGTTTCTTGGGGTTCAGAAAAAGGTTTGGGTAAGAACTAGTCCCTGAAGAAGTAGGAGGAATTTTTAAAAATGAGCTGTTATGGGGGGTTTGCACTGGAGGCTGCAGGTTGAGACTGAGCCCTGGCTGACGCCAGAGCAGTGAAAACACTGAAGGGCCGACTTGTACGGGTTTCACCCTCGTATCGCTGCTTTAGAATGTCTGTAGAAATATTTATCGGTGAACAGCGACAGCACACGGAACCCAGGACGGGGATGGGCTCAAGTGCTACTGAGAGCTTCACCCAGGACCCTCCAGACCTGCCCCAGGCTCCTCGGTGCCCCAGGAGGTCCCCACCCTGTCTTTAGAATGGGAAAGGACCAAACTTTAAAAAACAAAACAAAACCGAAGCTCTAGAAGCATTTTAAGGCAGGCTTTGCTCTGTTTTCTGGAGATGTGGTCTCACTGTGCAGTTTAAACAGGGCTCCGCTTGGAATCCCCAATTTCCTTCTCCCACCAGGATGCAGCCTGTGCGTTAAGGCATTAGGCATCTGAAGGGATGTCTTAAGATGCTCTTTTTGTGTTAGGTTTTCCCCTCCCAAGTGAAGGCGATTGGCTGGAACCACCCTGGGCCTCGCCAATCGTCCAGAACAAGAGTCTAGTTTCCTATAGAAATCCCAGAGGGAAGTCGCACTGCCTAAGGATGAACTTTAGCTACGAGTCTGCAGTGATCGCTCCAGAGATTTGGACAACGGGCTGTGCTGTTTCCCGAGTTCCTCTAGGCAGCAGCAGGAAGAGCTCACTCCAGGTTCCGAGGCAATGCAGCAGATGGCCCGGCTGCATGACCACGGGGACACTCCACGCCAGCTCAGGACCCGTTCCTAATTACAATTATTTCTAATTCATCAAAATGGATTGACACTTGCGAAACTCAATAAAACGTATAAGGATGAGAATTTAAAAGGGATGTAAACTTGTCGCCAGGTTTCTATTAACTAAAACTGTCAAATGGCTCACGTTTCTAACAACAAAGCCAGCCTGAGTTGTTTTTATAAAACCTACTCGGCTTCTGCCACGCAGGCACACACGGCAGTCAGCTGCGCCCTGTGTGTGTGAAGGACCCTGGGGAGGAAGAGCTACCTGTCCAGCTGCAGCAGGCCGATGCAGCAGCTCCACTGGCAAACCCTCACCCCCTGCCTCTGTGCTTTGTGAGTGGCTTTCCTGTCCCTAGCTTAAGCCAAGCTGAGAAGCGGAGACATGCCAGACTTCACTTATTCACTTGCTGAATAAGATCCCAACTCAGGCTAGGAAACCGTGGGCCAAGTCCTTGCAATTTGTCCTCAACATCCTTGTTTGTCACTGGGAGATGCTGCCTTCGGGTTCCTCAGGAAAGAAAACAGCTGACACAGAGCATACATCGTGCCTGGTACACACAGTAGGCCCTCACGTAGACAGTTAAGTCAGAGGTCTTGCCAGTATTGACTCAAATTTGTCTTCAGTGTCTCCACTGTACTCCAGTGTTCCCCTCAGTTCCCTTCCCATGGTAGGACGGACTGAAACAGTCTGGAGACATTTCAGGAAGCTGAGGTGGGGACGCCGGAAGTGGAGAAAGTGTGGCCAGAATGGGGAGAAGAGATATTTCTGTTGTTTCTTTTAAGAAGATTTTATTATTTATTTTTATGACCTTAAGTGTATATGTGACCAAATGCCAAGTGTGTGCAAGCACCCGGGCCCCCCTGGAGCTAGCATTACTGGAGGCTTTGAACCCCGACATGTGTGCTGAGGACTGAACTCTAGTTCTCTGCAAAACAGCTACAAACTCTTAACTGCTGAGGTATCTTGCGAGCCTAATTTCTATTTTCTCACATTAAGCCTGTTTGTGATACTGCTACTATACTCAAAAAAATAAAAAAAAAAATTTAAAAAAATTTCACTGGCGCCTTTCCCATGCAGACAATCTGTGACACGTTACTGGAAAACTGATATGGCCCGAGACGATGAATCTAAGCAGGGTGTGGTGGAGCAGCATTTACCCCCTGCACTCGGGAGGCAGGAGACAGAGGCAGGTGGATGTCCGCATCTGAGGCTAGTCCAGTAGGGAAAGGATGTTCCAGGAAGGACAGCCAAGGCTATACAAAGAAACCCTGCCTCGATTAATTAATTAATTAAAATAGTATTAATATACACTCTTCAATTTTTTGGAAATAATTTTTATCTTGACATTTGTAACTGTCAAACCCAGCAGCTTCTCTGACTCGTGCTCCACCACCTCTCTGCTGTGCCTGTTTCCCATCAGGTTAGCGCACGTCAGTCTGAAGGAGAACAGCATTCCTAGTGACAGAGATGCAGGGCACACAGAAGCGTGGTGCTTTCCCACGGCTGTGCTTACATTTGTTTAAAATGTGGGGCTCTGTGGCCTATACCGTGTACAACGTCACACTGTTGCTGAGAAGCACTCTGAACTTCTGAGCCTCCTGCCGCCACCTCGGCGAGGATGGCAGGAGTCTGCTACCAAGCCCCATTTATGTAGCGCTGGGATTAAACCCACGGCTTTATGCATGCCCAGGCAAGCACTCTAGCACTTTACACTAAGATGTGTGTGTGCACGCGCGTGCATATGCACATGTATGCACTTGTGGTTGTATGGAGGCCTTATGAAACTTTAAATGTCTTCTGTTGATTTCTTTTTTCTTTAAAAGATTTATTTATTATATATAAGCACACTGTAGTTGTCTTCAGACACACTAGAAGAGTGCATCGGATCTCATTACACATGGTTGTGAGCCACCACGTGGTTGCTGGGATTTGAACTCAGGACCTCTGGAAGAGCAGTCAGTGCTCTTCACCGCTGGGCCATCTCTCCAGCCCTTCTGTTGCTTTCTACCTACATTTTGAGTCTCTCACTAAACCTGCTTCCAGGATCCACGTATCGTCATTCCCTAACCTTCGACCTGTGCCCTTCCCCCATCCCTCACCCACCACGCCCATACTGGGGTTACAGAAGCACGCCACCACACCAGGGTGCTCAGGTCCTGTTTTGTGCAAAAAACCACTTTACCCACTGAGCTATCTCCTCAGCCCCTTCCTTCCTGAGTCTTTTGAAAGCTGACATCTGTTCAACCAAGAGGTCAGCTGTACAACAAACACAAGTGCAAACAGAAACCAACCAGTTATGAGCTGCAGAATAGGATCCGGTAAGAATTGCACGCGCACGCACACACATACACACACCTATGTGCACACACATGGATCCAGTAAGAAGGCACACACACAAGCACGTCATGTGGCTACGGCACACAGATAAAAGCTGCCATTATTAACCCACCCCGAGTCCTTCCATGTCACAAGGCTTAGTTCCCTCTCTGGTCACAGTCCTCAGGCCTGGATGATGGGGACAGCCAGTACTGACACTGGTACCGTGCGGCCCGGACCAGGCAGTTTCCAGCTCACTATCCTCTGCTCAGACTTTCAGAAGCATCACTTTCCAGGGTCATTCTTAGATGCGCACAGCTCAAGAGGCAGACCCCATGACCAGCCTTGAGGCTTTCCCAAGCCACTAACCGCAGAAACACTGTAGGTCATACCGTCATCAAAGTGAAAGAGGTCTGTTTCCGTGGCGCGGGGCAGTGCCCTGACTCACCTCAGCACAGACCGGGTGGATGCCGATGGTGCTGTCCAGCTGCTGCTTGGTCAGCCCACACTTGAGCGCGGCCGCAAAGCCCTGCGTCACCTCTCCAGCGTTTGGACCCAGGACATGGAAGCCCACGACGCGTTCCTAAGATGCAAAATAGAGGGACGTGGGTGAGCTGGTCTCTCCCTCGAGCCCTGGTACTTCCACAGACTGTTCTCAGAAGCCTCTGATGGAAATGGCGGTCTTGGGCTACTAAGACCCACAGTGTGCTGCGGAGTCAGGAGGTGAGGACTCCCTCAGGCAGGTACAGGGATGCGAGCATCAAGCTAGAGGAGAACACACAAACTTGAGGAAAAGTGTATGCCCGCAGCTCCTTAGCTGCAGAGCCCTTCCAGACCATGCTGATAGGGCAGTCTCTCAGGTTCTGTCAGAAACTGACCATTTTCTGTGGTGACTAAGACTTAAGAGAAGTCACTCAACTTTCTTTTTTTTGGGGGGGGGGGGGTGGGGTTGGATTTGGTTTTTCTGAGACAGGGTTTCTCTGTGTAGCCCTGGCTGTCCTGGAACTCACTCTGTAGACCAAGCTGGCATCGAACTCAGAAATCCACCTGCCTCTGCCTCCCAGAGTGCTGGGATTACAGGAGTGTGCCACCACCGGGCCGTCACTCAACTTTCAAGATCATTTAGCTGACATTCTGGGTACAGGAGAAACTCAGATACTGTCCAGACCTTTCCACGGGCACAGATGGGAAATGCCTAGAAACTGAAATACCTGTGTGGGAATTATTGGTTGTGAAGAAAAATCTAAATCCCACGCCCAGATTATCTCTGCCAAGAAGAGAAAGCTCGTGCACGTCACCGTTCCATGGTTCAGTGGGTGCATCTGCAGAGCTGACAGACCAGACCAGAGAAATGAAGCAACGTAGATCCATGGGCTGCCAGCCCACGTGCAGAGGCTTTGTTAGAAAGTCAAAGGATAAATAAAAACCATTAAAAAAGATGTTGTACGAAACTGGAACCTCTGAGGCTGGAGAGATGGCTTAGTGGTTAAGAGCACTGGCTGCTCTGCCGGTGGACCCAGGTTCGATTCCCAGCACCCACACAGCAGCTCACAACTTGCTGTAGCTTCAGTGCCAGAGAATCTGACACCCTCACACAGGCATAAATGCAGGCAAAACATCAATGCACAGGAAATAAAAGTAAGAAAGTAACTATAAAAAAATGAGTTGTTCGTAAATATTTAGAAATCATTGAAGACACCTTTGCCGTCGGTCTTGATATATAACCTACATCAGGCAGCTGGGGGCTGGGAGATGAGTAAGGTCCACCCATGTGCTATATACCTAAAATCATTGAAAAAAACTATCATAATGTATATCATAATGTAGGAGAACATAAGAAATCTAGTCAGGGTTTTCTCTATGCAGTGACAGGATTTGAACCCAGAGCTGTCAGCGTACTAAACCAGGCCTCTGCCACTGAGCTACATCCTGTCCTCTCAAAAGATGACACTAAAGTAAAAGGTGCCCACCTCCATTTACTGAGGAATCTCTCTCAACTCAGTCACAAAGCACCGTGCAATGTTTATATGTAAGGAGAGACCTAGCAAGGAAAAACCATGAAGGGTCGAGAGAGACAACAACTTCCGAAGAAGGAATGAAAAACCAAGACAGTAAAAAACATGAGCAGGGAGTGACTGTCACTGGCATGGCTGCGACACGGGCTGGGATCTAACAGCTCTGCTAGGTCAATTCTGGACTCAGTTTCCTCAGCCCCAGAATGGGCAGAACTAGCAGATAAGAATTACCTGTAGTCGTAGTCGCACTATCTCAGCACAGACTAATGGTGGTACACGTGTCCAGGGACCAGAGTGCTGTGACCTGTATGTGCACTGCTGGTCTCTTACACAGAAGAGGCTGGTGGTCACTGACCCGAGAGCTGAGCAGTACGCACTTCTATGTGTGAGTGTGTATTTACACGTTTCACACGGGGAGCACTAACCTCTGTTTAAAAACAAAGTCGCCCAGTCACTGTCAAGTCAGATAACACATCGTGCTTAAATACAGCTTATGTCTGTCAGTGCACAGGCCATCAGGGGCCACCCTGGTCTATTCAGTTACTAAACATGTGCCTCAGTGGTGACTTCTGCATCCACAGAGACGTCCTGAAACCTTCTGAGTTCTAAAAGAAAAATCTCTGTCTCATCTAAAACAGTAGTTTTTAAACGAAATATGTCATTACAGACAAACCCAAAGATTTTAAGAATCTAAACAAGTTCCTTGAGTGTTTGACGTAAGGCTTTGGCTTTATTTATATTTTTCCTGAAGGGATTTTTAAGGTCAAGTGCTGAATATGTTGAAAAAAATTCAGTTTCTGGTGCAATATTGAAAGAGAATATGTGTGTATGCACACCTGGGATATAATGTAAGATGTACTTACTGTGTGGTTAACAGTCAGAAAGTTTGAAAACCACAAAAGTATTCAATCTCTCCCACTATGGGTCTGGAATCCCGAGGAGGGGGAAGAGTCTGCCCTCAGGCTCTGTCACTGGTGTAGCTGGGGGCTATATCCCCTATCTGGAGCCCGGGCCACGGTCACTAGTGTAGCCAGGGGCTACATCCCGAGTGTGTGTGTGTGTGTGTGTGTGTGTGTGTATGTGAAGGTAGCAGAGGACTTCACGACTCTGCACTCATCAACACAGAGAAGCTCCAACTGTCCCCCGACTCCCTTCCTCACTCAGGTGTGTCCCCACTCCCTGCAGTGGCCCCGAAGCAGGAAAGTGGAATGGGCAGCAGGCAGGAGAGCCCAGACCCTCGCCTCGCCTCAGACGCCGCCCCTGGGGCTGTGGACAGGGCTGGGTGGAATGCTAACACATCTCATGGTCCATACTGAGCTATCTCAAAAGCTCCACACCTCCACAAAGACCACCAACCACCACTGCACTTACGTTGTCTTTGAGGTTACAGATGACTTTTGCATAACATTTGTTGTTATCCCGGGATGGAACTGTCCATTCCAACGGCCAAAAGAAACTGTGGTAAACCTGGAAGACACAAGCACAATTCAGACTCATTTCCTCACGTAAGATGTTGTCCAGCAATAGGTGTGGAGGTACTTACATGATTAGCGCTGTCGAGTAAGTTCACAGAATAAACTGACTTGGTCAAAAGGCAACTAACTTGGAATGTTGTTGTCAAAACCCCTCTGACTAATCTTGCTTATTTCAACATGATTAGTAAACCTTAAGTAATATAACAAACCGACTAAGAAAATCAAGAAAGAAGAAATACAAGCCAGGCACAGTGGTATGCACCTTTAATCCCAACACTTGGGAAGCAGAAGCAGGTAGATCAAAGTTTGAAGCTAAACTGGTCTACATAGGAAGTTTTAAGATAGCCAGAGCGACTTAACAGACATATTGTTGTTTCAGAAAAAGAAAAAGAAAAAGAAAAGAAAAAAATACAAAGACACCACCTGGTTAACGAAGAAGAATGGTTCTCAACCTGCAGGGTGTAACCCCTTCTGGTGTTGACTATCAGACATTTACACTGCGATTTGTAATAATAGCAAAGTTACAGTTATGAAGTAGCACTGAAATAATGTTATGGTTGGGGGGTCCCAGGACATGCGGAACTATATTGAACTATATTGTCATAGCATTAGGAAGGTTGGGAATCATTGGCTCAGAGGAATGATTGCCGTAAATAAAAGCCAGTGAGATGGCAGGGACATCCCTAGCAACCGCCCAGTGGACGCTTCTTCCCGCTTCCAGAAACCTCCATGACCTTTAGTGGACAGCACAGGAGGAAGGAAGGAGGTGCAGGAGAGCTGGGAGACAGGCTCTGTCTGAAGTCTTGGGCAAGACCAACAGTCCAAGACTGTCCTTCCTCTGACCACGAGCTTCGATATAAGCTGGGGACCCAGACCAGTGGTCTGACACACAAAGATGCAACACACTGTAAAATCACACACGGGAAGCCTGAGGAAACCCTCCCAAAGGACTACGTTACAGACAGCACCTGGGAGTAGTTGAGTCCTATTTCTTTAATTGGGTTGTTCAAAACTTCTTTGGTGCAAATCTATCACTTTTGTAAGGAAAGTAAAAATTTCAAAGTCTATTTGCGTGAAACATGACTTGCTTACTAATAACCTTAAGATAAAAATATCTTAAGATAAAAAGCCTTAAGACCATTATATGTATAATATATATTATTATTACACAAGCACTATTATTACTCTCCGCCTTATTCCCCTGAACCACCATTCTTTGGTGATGCTAGCAGCCAGAAAGGCCCAGTATTCTTCCTGTCCATACTGCCTGCCCGTCCCACCCACCCCACCCCGCCCTGCCCCACCCACTGATACACCCAGACCCAGCATTCAATGTGAGTGCTGGGATCTGAACGCAGGTCCCTAAGCTTGCACTGAAGTGCTCTTACATCATCCAGCTGCTAAATGCTTTGACAGACAATGTATCCTCAAAGAGTAATTATAAAAGTGGACAATGGTTTATAACCATGGCCATAGACCGGAGACAAGGCTCAGCAGTTAAAAAGACCTGGGTTCAAGTCCTAGCCTCTCTTTAGCTCATATATAGCTCGTTAGCAACTCCTGCCTATTTGTGGATGGCGTGCACCACCACCACCACCCGGCTAAAAGTAAACCTTTAAAAAATAAGATAAATTTAAAAATCAGTAGGCACGCTCATTCAACTGCACTTCTCTGCCCACTGAAAACCACCTTGACTTTGAAAAAAGCAATACGAAAAGAGGAAAAGCACTTACTTCAATATTTTCTTCCCCAAATTTCTCCACAGCTTTTTCTTCAGAGAGGCCACAACAGCCATACTCCAATGGAGTAAATACAGTCGTTGGGACGTTGTCATAGTCACACTGTGTCAAATGGAGAAAAAATAATTAAGAGAGGCAAAATGACGACGATAGAAACCACTGTCTCAGCGGGTGACAACACAAAACTCACTTTGACAGTGGAACCCCCGTACAGCCTCTGAGCCAGCAATCGCCCCGCCTGGATGGCTACGGGCGTCAGCTCCAGCTTCCCCTCCAGAATGTCGCCGATGGCGTAGATGTAAGGCACATTGGTCTGCTCTTCATCCGTGACGGGGATCTTCCCGGTCCTGTAACCATCAATTGCTGCTATTAGTGAAGTAAAAACTACATCGTCTTCCTCCCCAGGAGAGCAATACTCCCATTACTAAAACAACAAAACCACGCACAGGACTCAAACTGCTTAGCAAAAAGCCTGCCTACTACTTTAAAATCAAGTATGAAATGTGTTTGAAAAATAGAAGAAAAACGCCTTTCACATAGTGGTCAGACTGCCAGGCCTAAATAAGAACAACCTGACGCACACCGCCATCTGGTAGCACTGAGCAGCCAATGCCTAAAGGTAATGCCCAGCCCTGGACTAGCTTTACCAGCAAAACGGAGGGAGGACGCCGTGAGAACCCTGTGTGGTCTCCTTACTTTTCGTTTATCTTCACGCCCACGGTTTCTAAGCCAATAGTTCTTGTACAAGAATCTCTTCCAACCGCCAACAACACCTGAAAAAAATAATAAAGTATTGACAAAACCACTGCATAAACTTCTTCAACACAGACCTGAAAAACACCTTTCATTAATAAAAGTCAAGAGTTTAAGAAAGCTAAAACCTTTTATGTTTTCAAGTCTTTTGAAAGGACAAAGCAAACATCTCTTGGTATTCCTTATAAGAAAGGGAGTTGCTACCCTAATTGAGGCAGGCAAGCTTAAAAGCCAAGTGCACGGTCCATGGCTGAATTATCTCTAAGTGACAGTCCAGGAGAGGAAAGGGGAGAGCATGGGCAGTCTAGCTCATCAACTTCTGCCTGCTTGTGAAACTTGGCATACAGGACATTAAGTTACCGAAAGGGCTGAAGCCATCCCTGTGATAAAATAAATTCTAGTGTCACACTAACTGAAATGTCTTAGAATGTGCAAGGAATGGGCTGCATTTTAGAGAGAGGAAAGTCACCCGAAGTACATAGCTGACGCCCAGCCTGACCTGGGCCGCTGCTTACTGTGTTAAATTCGCCTTCCATGGTCTCCTCGCTGTTGGTGGACTGAGCGGTCACCTTGAGTCGGCCTGGTGTCCCTGCTTCAATCTGTTCGATCTACGAAAGCAAACAAAGATGCAGACAAGGAAGGTCAGCGGTTTCTTCTATTTCCATCTTCTTAGTCCTCAGGAAACAGAACTCAGCCCTGAAAGGCTTTTACGTCATCTCCTTCACGTAGCAACATTGGGAGAATCAATTTCTATCAACCTCACTGACACGCTTGCTTGAGAGGCTTTTTCTCAAGTAATTCTTGAACAGAGAAAAAAGTAGGGAAGAAAGTGGAGAACACATAGCACGCTCCCTAAGGTGGACCCATCGTAGATGATCCCTAAGACAGATGCATCCCAGTGATGCACACATAGACCCATCATAGATGATCCCTAAGACAGATGCATCCCAGTGATGCACACATAGACCCATCATAGATGATCCCTAAGACAGACACATCCCAGTGCGCTCCCTAAGATAGACCCATCACAGATGAGCCCTAAGACAGACGCATCCCAGTGATGCACACGAAGAGGCAGACGCATCCCAGTGCGCTCCCTAACGTGGACCCATCACAGATGATCCCTAAGGCGGACCCACCATAGCACACTCTCTATCACCTGCTGCTGTCTCCAGGGAAATTACTGATGAGAGCCACAGCTACTCAACTTCAGAGCATCCTTTTTGACTACTAATGTTAGTTTTCACTGATAAAATAGTGGAGTTTATAAGAACTTAAATGTGAGTTAGAAAGACCTAGGAATCACAAAGGGAAAGATGTGTCTAAGTGCAAGTTTGACAGTTGCTGTAGATGCAAAAAAGGGAGTGAGCAGCCTCCTGAACTAGGAGAAGAACATCCCACACAGATGCACACACGTTACTGACATCCTACTGCACACAGATGTCTGTGACATCCTACTGCACACATATGTTCATGATAACCTACTGCACACACATTTGTGAGAGCTCAAGGAGAGGGCACCAGCCACCACAACAGTGCACCACTCCTTGTATGTTGACAATACTTCAGGAAGAGTTACATTTTAACACAGTTCCTCACATTCTGGTGACCCCCACCCATAAAAGTATTCCTACTTCCTAATTATAATTTTGCTACTGCTATGAACCATACTGTAAGTACCCTTGTTTTCTGATGGTTGTAGGGTACTCCCGTAAAAGACTCATTGCACTCCCCCAAAGGAGTCACAACTCAGGTTGAGAACCAGTGAACTACAGAGATGAAGTACTGGTAACTTCCAAGAAATCCAAAGCTCAGCTCTCACTAAATATGGTCAGACAGGCATCCTGTCATGCTGTGCTCTAGCGCTGAAGACACATTAGCTAGCGCCTCACCGGAAATACACAGCTGCTGCCATTATTCTCAATGTACAGAAGAAACGAAGGCTTAGAGAGGTTAAGGAATTCTCCTTAAGTCATTCGGCAACAGACAGTATTTGACAAGTGAGTCTGATCCCAACACTGGATCTCGCCAGCACTAAGATTCTCTCACACAAATCTAATTTACTAAGAAGTTGTTGGCCCAGTTGGCCTAGCATTTCTAAACTTTGCCAAAACCAAGCCCCTTTCAGCCACTCTGGAGGAAACTGCTGCTCTGAGATGCTAAGTGACGGACCTGACCTTGCAGCATGTGTGCGTGCGCCAGTGTGGAGGGAACCGAGAGCCTTCTGCTTGTTAGGCACGCGTTCTCCCACTGAGTTATGTCCCCAGCCCAGTGTCACCACGCTTCTCAGAGAATGGTGATTAAGTCACAGACATAATGTGGCACATTTTAGATCCTTTACGGCAAAGATGAAAAGAGTGGGGAAGCCAGCCACGAACAACTGTTTCTGAGGAAACAGGATTGATTATACAGTGTCTATGACGACAGTGCGTCCAAGGAAAATGTTTTCCTGCAGAAGGCAGAGAGGGGAGAAGAGGAGAGTCTAGCATGTGGGCGTGTGCATTCCGAGTTCTAGTGATGCGAATACTCCTGACTACAGCAGACCAGGGCACCGCCATGAAAGGATGCAGTAAATGGCGCGGACACAGCAACAGCGCTGAGGCAGCAGTCAGTGCATGCTCCTGCATCAGCACAGCGCTCCTGAGGGTCCCTAACACTCAAGGGTCCGTCTGCTTTTTTGCCTTTCACCATGATCACAAAACCAGCCACAGCACAGAAAACCCACTTACTTTAATTGGGACGAACTGCCTTACAAACTTGATACCATGTTCTTCCATGTGTTCACCGATTTTGTTGGCCATGTCTTGGTCAAAACCTCTAAGAAGAATGGACCGCACCATTACAGTGACGTCGAGGCCGATACCAGCCAGAAATCCTGCACATTCCAAGGCGACATAGGATGCGCCAACCACTAGGGTCTTCCCCGGGCAGTAAGGCAAGGAGAAAAGATCGTCACTGGAAAAGTTAAGGGGGGGAGAAAAGAAAAAAAGGGAAATGTTCGCGTATGAATAAAGACGCAAGCATCTTCCACTTCCTAAGAATGAGAACTTTTAGTATTATAAACATTTGATAGGATACTATACATATGACAAAATTCTAAAAGGTCTTAGATACTAGTCTTTGTTGGTAATACCCAGCTGGTCTTTAAATACACTAATGGCTAAATACATACAACCAACAGTGTAACTTTTAGCACCCATCAGACCCCAGAGCCATTTTGTATTATGTGGAAACCCAAACCCCACTGACCTATACTTAGTTGCTTTCCTGGAATGGAAAATGTTTTCCTTCTTACCTAGATCATCTAGTATCAAGAGT
The DNA here is from genome assembly GCF_947179515.1 of Apodemus sylvaticus. NCBI lineage: Eukaryota > Metazoa > Chordata > Mammalia > Rodentia > Muridae > Apodemus > Apodemus sylvaticus. Next base: position 48,911,421 of record NC_067491.1, on the reverse strand, counting down.
GGGGGTGGGGAGGCCTTGAAAATCTAATCCTTGTAATATAAAGTTAAAAAAGTTTTTAACTCAACAAAAATCTTGTAGTTGAGTTTAGAAGTAAGAGACCATAAAAATGACCAGGTGTAGCAGCACACACCTTTAATCCCTGCCCTCAGACAAACGCAGGAGGGTCTTAGTTTGATGTCAGCCTGGCCTACATAGAAATGTCCCTTTCTCAAATACCAAAAAAACAAGGAAAACAAAACGAAGTTAAAAATTACATGTCAGGATAGCTGGATAAGGAGTGCATGATTACAGACCCAGCACTTGGGAGGTAGAAGCATGGGTAGAAGCATGGGTAGAAGGACCATGAATTCAAGGTTGTCCTCAGCTGGGGACTGAGTCTGAGGCTTGCCTGGGCTGCACGGTGCCCACCAGCCTATCACCACCAAAATAGCAAGTTGTTGGGCATAGTGGTAATAGATGCTGGTGGACTCAGCTCCTCAGGACGCTGAGGCAGGAAACTCGCTTGAGCCTGGGGATTCAAGTTCATCTAGGCCACATAGGGAAAACCTTATTTCTAAGAAAATAAAAAACAGGAAGGGACCTTGGTATAATCTGAATGTGTGCCCAAATATTAACATTCCTCATAGTGTTCTACCCCAAGTGTGTTGGTGTTAATAGGTTTCCTTCCTTCCTTTCCTCCTCCTCTTCTTCCTTTTTATTTTTTAGTTTTTCAAAACAGGGTTTCTCTGTGTAGCCCTGACTGTCCTGGAACTCACTCTGTAGACCAGGCTGGCCTCGAACTCAGAAATCCACCTGCCTCTGCCTCCCAAGTGCTCGGATTAAAGGCATGTGCCACCACTGCCCGGCTTTGTAGGTTTTTAGAAGATGATTTAACAGGGTATAAAAACAATCTGGCTCTCACAAATGGGACCAGAGTCTATAAAAGAACTCCACAATGATGCTACCGTCCTTTCCACTAAAAAAAAGATCCACCTATGAGCTGGGACACAGCCACGACCAGTGCCTCAAGCTTCCGTCTGACCCTCCAGAACTGTGGCAAGCCCCAAGTTGGTCACTGTGTTACAACAGCCCAACGACTAACCAAGAGCACACATCCCAGGTAGTAGGGACGGAAACACCAGAGCTGCTGTACCAGGCGTCAAGGAGTCCAACTCCTAAAAGAAGGAATCCAGAGATTCCCAGGCAAAAAAGCATCCAAAACAGCAAGGACTGTCAATACATGTTAATGACTTCATCATTTAAAACTCCTCAAAAACAGTATTGGTAGTGTTATCCCTTGATGGGAAACATCTTTTTTCTTGACATGTTTAGAAGGCCCTTCTACAGGGTACTGTCCCTCAGTGGGGCCAAGGCCTCAGAGAGCTAACCCTTTGTTTCCACTCCCCTAAGTCTTAACAAGGAACATGGTCCTTGTTCTCTGCACAAAATAAACTTGCCTAGGGAGACCACGTTTGTGTTACAAAATATCCACCTGGTTTACAAATACACATCAAGTCCAAAGAGAAATGTCAATCTAACTGCATTATGTTGCCAGGGTAATGTGGTCACTCTGCCTGGCAGGAGGACCAGCAGGACCAATGCTTGTGGTCTGTAACCTTTAAGATGTTGTCAGTCCCTGATTCTCTTTCTTTCAACCTCCCAGGATAATCGTGGCAAAGAATTCTTTCCTAAGTCCACGAAATGAACCGGGTGGGTGTAAAGAACCAAGCAGGCCAGCCTCGGCCTGTTTCTCCCACCTGCTGATGCAGTACTCTTTGTCTCCAGGGATGCCCAGGTAGCGAGGCCTTTCACCGGTGGCAATGAGGAAGCGCTCGGCTGAATAGATCTTTTCTTTACCTTTGTTATTTGTTGCCTGCAAAGGAAACAATGTCAACCCCAATGCAAGACTATCCCTTAGAACCTATAATTGGTAAAGGGCACTTCTTACAATGTCTCCCTCGTTCCCACAACAGGAAGAGAAACTAAAGACTGAGCAGATGAAGGACTTCCTTGAGGAATAATGCTACAGTGAGTGAGGAGAGCAAGTCTCCCTCACATCCAAGGAATCTGGCCCAGGTGGGTGACACTCCCCTGACCCACAGAAGGCCCCAAGAAGCGTAGCTGCCAAGTGGCCAAACTAGACAAATAAGGTCACGGTGGCCATACTTTTTGCACCTTATTTGATTTCCTAAAGCACATTTGAAGAGATTTTCTCTGCTAACACCAATGGAAGCTGTTTTGAAAAGGCAGGGGAGGAGCATAGATCGTAGCTTTCCAATTACCATAATCCTGTGCGGACCGACGAATTTTCCGTAGGCATTCTCATAGACGACTTTTTTCTCCCGGAGAGCCACTCGGTAGCCCCAGTTGAGCGAGCCGATGTGATTCTGCACAGACTCTGTCATCTTCTCCCAGTCATGTTTAACTGTGATAGGAGAGAGGACGCTTAGCCCTTCACGCTGCCTGGCTGAGGTAACTCCCACCCGGAGCTAGGCAGTTTCAACCCAGAAGAACAAATTCTCTTGGAGCATAAACGCCACTTTCTTGTGTCCAGGATTTAAAACCACAACACAAATTCTTTCTACCTTTATCAAGAAGTGAACCGGTAGTTTACTTTGGATTATAAACACTGACTGTGGGAAACGGTACTGTTAAGGCTTAGGTCTGCATCTTAACAGAGTCAAAGCCTCCTGCTCTAGCCAGGTGTAGGTTACTACACCGTCACTGGGCATGCTCAGTGAGGGCAGACTGGGTACCGCAGGCCTGGCATCATCTTGGTGAGTGAACTTTGACTGAAATACAGTCACATTCATTTGCATGTCCTCTGAAGCTGTTTTTGCGATATAAAAACAGAGCTGAGTGATTCCACAGAAACCGCATGCCAGCCTGCAGCGTCTCAACACCTGCTTTGTGAACAAGTTTTGCTGGCTCCTTAGTCAAAGAGCTTGACTCTCATTGTCCCCAAATCCTTACTTGGTAAAAAGAAAAATTTCCATTCTATAAATTAATCCTTAAGGTTAAGATAGTACACCCGGCATCTCAAATTTTCAACTGATAAATATCAATCTGTTTTGACAGGCACATATCTACTACAGCACTTGAGAGGGCAGCTGAGCTCCTCAGTCCGTTCCAGGCCAGTGAAGACGACAGAGGAACACTTCCGTCTCAGAAACAGTATGTGTCTAATCCCAGCACTCGGGAGGCAGAGGCAGGTGGATCTGTGTTTGAGGCCAGCCTGGTCTACAGAGTGAGTTCCAGGACAGCCAGGGCTACACAGAGAAACCTTGTCTCAAAAACAAAACAACCCCACCCCACCTTCAAAATGAAAAACAAACCAACAGCCACCTTTGGTGACTGGTAATCATTGTTATAATGACTTAAAGAAAACAGGGCACAGATCAAATACACTGAGGAGACTGGGAGAAGACAAATCACTCATGGCTGAAGAGGAAACAACACAAACAGGTTTCTCTCATGAAAATGAAGTCTCCAACACACTGAGCACGAGATGGCACCGAACCCATGACACTTAGGTCTGTGTCCTGAATTAGCAGGACTGCACAAGAGCCGGCCTGTGGCTTTATAGCGAATAAACTACAGACACTTGATTCACACATCATGACACGTTAGAACTAGAGCCCTCTTTAAGCGATCACCTCACTTTAGGGAGCCTGCGAAAGCCTCGCTGGCCTCTGCTCCCCAGATGAGCAGAACTCACTGTCCACCAGGGATGGAAAGGTCAGTACACGCCCTGCGCCACAAGGCAATCATCTATAATAATTACCAGTATCTTACCAACATCTATTCTTCCTATGCGGGTGGAGTTTGGTTTTGATTGCTTTATTTTAAATTAAAGCACTGTATTTTAAGTAAATCAGTAGATAGCAGATTTGTCACAATGCTAGCAAGTGACAAGAGGCAAGCCTGAAATTCAGGTCAGTCCTCTGAGTCACAGTAATGGAGAATTGCAGCTGCCGCTTTTTTGTTTGTTTGTTTGTTTTTGGATTTGGTTTTCTTCGAGACAGGGTTTCTCTGTATAGCCCTGGCTGTCCTGAAACTCACTCTGTAGACCAGGCTGGCCTCAAACTCAGAAATCCGCCTGCCTCTGCCTCCCAGAGTGCTGGGATTACAGGCGTGCGCCACCACCGCCCGGCTGCAGCTGCCTCTTAACACGCAGAGCCAATGGTTCGAACTAGTGTGCCATGCGATTGGTACTCAGTACCGCCCACATCACTGAGTGCCAGTGGGCGCAACACCCCGTGAGCTCAGAGGACTCATGAAGTGCTTCTCAAAGCTGACAAGTTAGAGCCCTGAGGCTCACCGGGGCTGACCTGAGACCGGCAGGCCTCACCTAGGTCCGGGTATCCAGCTGGCACCCAGCCAAGACCACAGCTTTTGAGCCCCTCCTTTCCCCACACACCTGTGTCCTCCACTTTCCAGCCATAGTTGCGAGAGTCTTTTAGAGCTTGTCCCAACAAAGCTGCCTGGTGCATCAGTTTCTTAGGTATGCAGCCCACGTTCACACAGGTTCCTCCGAGACCTGCAACAACAAAGAAGTCAGTTCATAGCCCACTGCGGAGCCTTCAGAGAAGCCAAAGCGTATTAAGATGCAATGAGATGATATCATCATCATCATCATCATCATCATCACCACCACCACCATCGCTATTCCTAATCTAATGTAGCCAATACTATTATTAAAGTTTGTTCCCAAGCATCACAGCGTTTCTAAGGTCATGGAGCCTAAGATACAGAGAGCAAAGTAGTCATTCTGAAACAAACACATTTCTGAAATTTCTATAACTTCCAGATTCAAAATGGTCACTAGTGATGCAAAGATTGCAATTTCCCTGTGTCTAAAGCTATACCTGCTACTGAATCTACCTACCTACACACAGAAATGATCAAGAGGTCGCCATACTAAGTGTGGCTAGATGTAGGTCTGAAAATACATCTGGAATTTGATGTTTATATGAATTTTGGGGCAAGCAGCCAAAAATTTTCCCTGATTCTCCAAAGAATTCCCATGTTAAAACTCCTCTCTTCCAAAATAGCAATCCCTAAGCACATCGGGTCACTGCTTTTCATCAGAAGGAAACTCAGGCAGGGAGGGAGGTGGCTCCCAGAGTTCACAGCTCAAGGCCTGTCCTCTGAAAATAGCAGTGTCACCATCAAGTCCAAACTCCACAGGTCAGGGACTGGATCCACCCCAGGAACAGAGAGAGTGTCATTAGCCACTTGCGGATACATGAGTTCACAGACTGTGCTGTCGTCTTATCTGGCTGAACTGCCACTGCCTCACGCTAATGCGAGCTGCAAATGCTCTTTATAAAATGTACTAATCATTCTCTTGCCTCAAACGCCTTGCAGGCCCTCATTATCTGCCTTTATCAGCCCAAAGTCCTCCTGTAAAGTCCTGTAAAGTGCCGTACAGTTTGGCTGGCCTTTCTCTCCACTTTCACTTCTAGTCACGCCCGGCTCATACAACAGAAAACTCTCACCCGCCTCGGGCCATTGGAGTCTACTCAGTGGCAACGCTAGCATATACTGCCTACAAGTTCTGCTTCAGCCTTAGCACATCTGCCCCATCTTCTCCGGCAGTGCCTTGAGTGGGTGTCTCTTCAGAAACCCTGCCTTACGGCTCACATAACTAAAGCTCTCTACCCAGGAGGGCCCCTCTTTCTGCACCACTCACCACCCGAGAATCAAGTTCCCACTAAAGGGTATTATTATGTTCCACGGGGGCAGGAACTTCTTCACAGAGTTCACTGCCTCAGCCCCATGCTCCTGGTTCACAAGTCATTGGTACACAGTCATTGAATGAGCAGGCAACGTGCAATTCAGCAAGACTCAGAAGGCTACTGCTGCCTTCAGTAACTATCTGAATGCAGGGGAAGGCTTAGAAAGCGTCAACTCTGCTGGATAACAGAGAGGTCGACCTTTGAGCCAGCCTGCGGCCAAGGTTTCTGCTGAACCTAACTGGAATTGCAGCACTTAACTGGAATTCCTTTAACTCACTCAAGTCACGGGGAAGAGTTGGGCTTTGTCATTTCTAATCTTTGGGGTTTTTTTTTTCTTTTCTTTTTTTTTTTTTTTGTTTGTTTTTTGTTTTGTACAAGACAGGGTTTCTCTGTGTAGCCCTGGCTGTCCTGGAACTCGCTCTGTAGACCAGGCTGGCCTCGAAACTCAGAAATCCGTCTGCCTCTGTATCCCAAGTGCTGGGATTACAGGTGTGTGCCACCACCTACTGGCTGTTTTTTTTTTTTTTTATTAAGTCGGCTTTTAAGAACCATTGGCATCCCAACCAGGGGAAACCGAGTGCAGGATCTCAGAAACTCACCCCATCTAGTTCCAAGAGGAGTTGGCGTGACAAAATCCAAGACCAGCACCTTCTTGTCAAATTTGGCTGCCTCCTGGGAAACAAAATTATTCAAATGAGCCAGGCATAGAGCGGGACCTCGGGCAAACACCCACAATGTTTGTATCACGCTCTGAAGCCTGAGGAACAGCTAGTCACAGATGAAGTTTGGGAACCTAACACACCTATTGATTAGTATTGATTAGTTCAGCTCTAGGACAAAAGCCGAGACACTGAACGTATCGACGATTACACGATTACAGCTGCACCATTCTTACCAACAGCTGGCTGCCCCAGCTAACTCCCGCATGACTCCCCTCAGACACCACACAAATCTGAAAAACGCTTTGTCCATTTCCAAGCAAGTGGCAATAACCACCTGGTAAGGCCAGCCATCTGACCGACAGCCCAAAGCGCCTGCCTCACCCTGGACCCTGTGAAGCGACATCTTTAAAAGGAACTTCTGCGTTTACCTAGTTCTATCTAAGAACGTTACCAGAGTACGGGGCGGGGGTTGTTTTCTTTTTCTGAAATTGTCTTTCTTGTGGAGAACATTTCTTTCTCACGGAAGAAGTGTGGACACTGGACACTGGGCCTTGCAAAGGACAATGGGGAGCAAGGACTGTGTGTCCCTCAAACAAGTCACTGTGACAGCGACACGCCACGTGCTACTGCGGAGTCAACTGGAAGGGCCCATGAATCCACCTTCACTGGCTGACGAAGGCCCCGCCTTAGTGGAAAGGCTGGCAGGCCTGGAGTCATTCACAAAGAGGAAGGGTGCGGGCAGCCAGAAGCCTCACTCCTGAGGGATTTTCCTAGTGGTAGAGTCTCTTCCCAGTCAGACCCAGGACTGAGACTGGTCATTCTCAGATCATGCTATAAACACTGGAGGCAAATCAGTTTTAAGAAATCTAACTGTTCATTGCAGAATAGTAATTACAGAAATCAAAGAAGTGAAAAAAATCAAATGTTAGTTAAAAAAAAAAGTATGTAACTTCAAACCATTTCCACACACCTTTACTATACTTGAAACACAAGATAAGACTTCAAATGAAACAAAGTATACCCTAAATCACTGGGCTCAGAACTTTTCTAAGAACAGGAAACATTTCAGTGTGGAAAAGTAATTTATGAAGTTGCCCCTTTGCATATACCCTGTCAAAGAATAAGCACACAGGCCTGGATGGACAAATCCAGAGGCTGCAGAGAGCTGCCGGGGAGGGAGCACTGTACCCAGGAGGGAGCACTGTGCCCGGGAGGGAGCACTGCACCCTAACCGTCACCAGACACCACAGCAGATGGCCTTGCCTTTGCCGCCGCCAGTCCTCCGGAGCCTCCTCCAATGATGATCAGGTCGAAGTCATAGGACTCAGGGGGATCTTTGGAGCCATTCATGGTTGGCAGCTTTTGAACTTGGCCTTTTTTGTGCTGCTGCAGGAAAACAACAAAAATGAAAAGGACTTAAGTGAAAAGCAGCAATGTCTGAAAAGCTTTGGCAAATTTTTTTTAAAGGCAATCTCAGGCCATATGCAAAGGGGAAATGTAGACTCTCACTTCAGCTCTGTACGGAGACATCCAGGCTTCCTGAAGGGAAACCAATCCTTCTCCGCATCTAGGCCAGTATCAAAGAGAACTGCATCCCAGCACCCCTCCCAAGCCTCTCCCTACTCTCCGGTTAGCCCATTCTACAGACAGCCCTCCAAGCTGACTTACAGCTAAACCAAGTCTGCTAACACTCTCTCCCCCAGAATTTAGTATTTAACAGACATGTATTAATTATCCATAATGGTTTTCACTATGATATTTTCATACTGACCACCCAGGGACTTTTTGCCGACCTTACCTGATTTTTTTAATCTGTCTGTCTGTCTGTCTGTCTGTGGGGGAGGACACCTGCCATAGCATGGTTGTAAAAAGCAGAGGGAAATCTGGAGTCAAGTTATCACCTTGGTAACAGACACCTTTGTCTGCCGAGTCATCTCACCAGCGCCCCCTTCCTAGAGTTTTTAAACTAGGTTTTAAAATCAAGTCTCCCTAATTTGGGGGAAAACAAAACACAGAAACACTGAACTTGTCCTGAAATTCTCCCGGTTGCACAACGTGAGGCTATTTAAATGGAACTGCGCGGCATGGTTTTAATAGTGTCAGCGATACGACTTGGCATCATCACCTTTACCTTCTTGTCAGAGACAGATCAGTGGGCTGAGGTCGTAAGCTAAGGAGGAGTCTGATCAACCACAAACACAGCAGGTTAAGACAGCAACTGCACAGCTGGCCGAGTAGTTAAGACTTTTTTATTACACTATGTAGCTGAAAGGCAAAATCTAAAATCGCAGAAAAATCACCAACCTGTACTGATCTACAGGTAAACTTAGAAGTCTGTGCCTCTACAAGGTACTTTATAGGTTTACGGGTTTTGTTTTTGAGAGAGGGTCTTACTATGCAGCTCTGGCTGTCCTGGAACCCCGGTATGGAGACCTGTCCCTGCCTCCCAAGCACAGGAACTAAAGGTGTGAGGACCAGGCCCAGCCTCAAACCCATATGTGTTTTCTACCACACAGCCTTGCAAGAGACTTTAAGTAGGCAGGACTCATCAGACTCTATTAAGCTCTTTTTGATTTATCCTACGGTCTAAAGCTATGTTTAGCTCTTGTTTCAATGTTTATATGTATAGAACTTTAAGAAAAAAATTTTAAATATTTTTAAAACATCTTTTCATTCTAGTGTACACTAGCTATATATAACGAGCTACAGTCTACACTAGGCTGGGGCACTGTTTCAGCACTACACTCACGGTTACCTTATAACATAGCCCTGGGCTAGTAAGGGGAACCGATGTCAGCAAGTACAGTAAAAACATTTGAAATCCAGTTTACCTTTCATATCTACAAAGCCATGAACTTACCAGCCCAGACTGCGTATTTTTTTCCTGCCTACTATCAGATGTGGAGGGTAGAGAGCAGAGACAGGGGTCAGTAGAACAGGGCGTCTGGGATGCGGAGGGGTGTGTCCTGGAGGGGCGTGTCCTGGAGGGAAGCGATGCCGGAAGCATAGCCCCACGAGGGCCCCTCAGCAGCACACGGGGCACACACGGGGGATGGGGGACTGGAGGGAGAAAACCTGGAAACCAGCACCAGTTGGGGCAAGTGGGCGTCACCCAGACAGTCTGCATAGAGGCTCTACCCCGAGAGGCTGGGAAACACAGCCAGTGTTCACCAACTGGCATGATGACCAGGGCTTCTCCTTCAACGCAGGGCACTGTAGGGGGAAACAAGCTGGTAATAACGGCCACTCAGATCACAGTACCAGGTAAACTAGTCAGGTAACCAGTGGGGCTCCTCCCTACGGAGTGACCAAGAGCACAAAATCTGCTGGTCTCAAAGGGTAAACAAAAAAAAAGTCAAACAGATGTTCTTAAAATAATAGTAATAATAATTAATAATAATAACCACCATTGTGGGGCTGAGGCAATAAATGAGCCGTTGAGCACGCTATTCTTGCAGACTCTGGTTCCCAGACACCAGCATTTGCATGCATACAAATTTCCTTTAAATGAATATAGGTATGGCTCAGTAGTAAAAAAACAAAAACAAAAACCACTAGGGGCTATTCCAGAGGATCTGGGTTCAATTCCCAAGCACCACACAGAGGCTCATAATTGCCTAAACCTCGACAGTCACTGGGCACACAAGTGATAAAGACACACATGCAGACAAACACCCATACACATAAAACAAAACTAACTGGTAGCACTTGTGTGCATAGAACACAGGCACAGAGCCAATCCTCGCCCGCGTCCCGGAGCCACTGCTGAGCGTGAGGTGTGACAGACAAGCCTACGGATGCAGCAGACAGCGCAGAGGGATGCTGGGCACTGCGAATTAAAGCACGGGCAACCAGAAAGCCACGAGAACACCAGCATTCCCACTTTCATTCACCGGATGACTATCCCGTGATGTGGAACATGATACCACTCGAGATAGCATCTTGCTGCGCAGAGATGCTTGCATCCAAGCACAGTGGCACATCCCACAGACAGAGCCACAGTACCCTGAATGCTAGAGGAGTGACTGACCTGAGCTCACTCCTAACAGACGCATCCCTGTCAGCAAGTAGAGGCAGATCCACCCTAAAGTCAACTCAAGAAACCGGATACAAAAGGTCAAAAGATAGAGAACTCTGGAGAACCTAGAAGTTGTCACAAATGTCTGTCCTTAATTCGCTCAGATAAAAGAATCGGAGGGTTATAGGTTAGTGGTAACACAACTAGACTAAGCATTTGCTCTTTGAGGAAAAAGCTATTTTAGAAATCTTAAACTTCAGTGACCTCAATGGACAACAAAGGAACCACATTTGAAAGCTCAGAAAGAAAGATCAGTAAAATTTACTGACTTAAAAGATAAACTATTATAATCCCAAATTCGTTTTAATCTCATGGGTTTTTTTGTTTGGTTTTTTTGTTTGATTTTTTTTGGGGGGGGTGATTTGTTTTTTTCGAGACAGGGTTTCTCTGTGTAGCCCTGGCAGTCCTGGAACTCACTATGTAGACCAGGATGGCCTCGAACTCAGAAATCCGCCTACCTCTGCCTCCGAGTGCTGGGATTACAGGCGTGCACCACCACCGCCCGGCTTAATCGCTTGTTATTAGGGCAGATAGGGACAAGGAGAACAATACAAACCTCTCGCCCCTGGAGCCAGCCTTTGACACCCAAGCAGACAAGTAAGAGCAGGCACATCTCCAGCAGCCCCACCCTAAAGGTCCATGCATTCCCCCTCCCAAAGGTTTCTAGTGTTCTCACCAAATTCTGTACTGAACATGGATTTTACAGCTCAAGCAGACAGGTAGACTATACCAGCCAGTCTTTAGCCCTCTTCTGGTGTGTCAGAAGACAGCTACAGTGAGTGTACTTACACATAATAAATAAATCTTAAAAAAAAAAAAAAGTGTGCTTAGAGACCCTGAATCTCTAAGGTGTAACTGGCAAGCTGTGGGCATCTGAAGCATCCGGCGTGCCTAGAACCGAATGCTAGACATTCATATGTAAAAACTGAACTGACACTCACATGTAAACACTGAACTGGCCACCAGCTCCTGCTCAACCTTGTCTCCCTGGAAATGTGCTGAACAGGTCCCCAGGACGGGTCCTGATTTCAGGTTAGCCAAACCCACTGTGTCTGGAGACCCAGCCCCCAGGACGCCATAGGCAGTGTTACCCAAAGCCATGAAATAACACACCCACGATTGTCCCTTCCTGGAAGGACAGGGCTCCACCATTCCCTCCAGTGCCCAGCGCAGTACCTGGCACAGAGCCTGCCCACCAGCCACTGTGTCAGTTACCGATGTGCACATCACGATCAGTTGGCAACAGATTCCCCCAGAACAAAGGCAAGGAAGCTTGAAAGTACAAGACTCGGAGAAGACAGACCACCAGAAAAGTCAATGCGCAGAGGTGGCACCGTGCAAGTCACTCACTGAGTGTCCACAGTGAGACAAAATATCGTACTACACATTTTGTCTATGTTAAATCTGGCCAAACCTCGTAAAAGTTAAAGTCCTGTCATTTCTGCTGCAGAGCAGCCTGGCTATGGCAGTAAACTTGCCCAAGCTGGCGAGATGAATCAACAGATAAAGACACCAGACACCAAGCTTGACCTAATCAATCCCTGGGACTGACTAACATGGTAGAGTAGAAAAGCAACTCCCAGAAGGTGTCTTCTGACCGCCAAATAACCATGCACATCGCACATCAAATAAATTAACTAACTGATGAAATTGTAATGGGAGCCAGTAAAAACCTCAGAATGATGTAAGTACAACACCAACTCTCACAGCAAAAGGACCAACTTTCAAAAGCTGTGCTTTCATGGTGACACACTCAGGAGCCAGAGGCAGTAGGAGCTCTTGAGGCCAGCCTGGTCTACATAGTGAGTCTCTCTCTCTCTCTCTCTCTCTCTCTCTCTCTCTCTCTCTCTCTCAGGGGGGCAGGATTCTCTTTTTACTTCCACACATACACAAGCAGGTACACACACACATCACAAACACACCTTTTTACATCTAATCTCTTGCTCTTCCTGATATATACCTAGTAACTAATCACACACACTTTTCTTAGGTGAGAGTTTCTTTTTGTTTGGTTGGTTGGTTTGGTTTTTTTGAGACAGGGTTTCTCTGTGTAGCCCTGGCTGACCTGGAACTCACTCCGTAGACCAGGCTGGCCTCGAACTCTGAAATCCACCTGCCTCTGCCTCCCAGAGTGCTGGGATTACAGGCATGCACCACCACCGCCCGGCTCACATACATTTTTCTAATTTAACCCCATGTTTGCTTAGGCGTTGAGTGCTCTGTGTGCATGTGTGTGCCTGATGCCATCAGAAGACGCTTCCTTATACAGTAAAGGTGTAGTGGGGCTACAACATGAGTACTGGGAACTAAAATCAGATCTTCTGAGAGTAGCAAGACTCTGGAAGCACCTTTTCTCTTTACTGTAAACTTAAGAGGGTGGAAGAGAAGCCACCACAGGTTAGGTGAGCTCAAGAGAACATGGCCCTGAGTTAAGAGCAGCCCAGATAAAACATAGCAAGTAGTAACTCAGGGTTATTGATAGGTAAAATAGCATAGAGGATTGATTTCTGGCCAGCTCTTGTGCTGTTTAAGGCTTATTGTAAATATAAAGGCTGTGTCTTTTTCATCTGGGCACTGAATGATCAAAGCAGGGGAGGAACTCCGGATTGGGATTAAAGCCCTCGACAGCAGGCAGGATTTTCACCTGGCAAACCAACATCTGAGGTGCCCAGGTTAGGGCTGATATGGATCGTAAAACGCCCTTTCCATAAAAATCTGACTTTAAAACAAAGCCCGTAAGTCCCCCCACTTCTCTTACCACATCTTCTCATTTTAAAGTGTTGACAAGCAAGATCTGCTATCCGGTTACTTTCTACAACTCAACATCTCCTATCGCCTAATTCTCTTTCCAAAGGACATCCAAAGGAAAGCCAGGGCGCTGCGGAGATGTGGGGATGAGGAACAGCAAGGCGGAGGATGCTCCCTCAGCCTGAAGGGTGGCCCGTGCACTTCTTGGTGTGAAGAAAGGGGGAAAGACAGCTACTTACAACAGAAAGTAGTTTGCATTGGAAAGGATTTTTGTTTTTTTTTTTTTTTCCTGAATTCTCTATGCACTGCTGGTGTGATGAACTCTCCCTACACAAAGATCCTGGATTTCCCTCCCCGAACCACTATAGACTTAGTAGTAAAACTTACTATTGAGTGGAACAAAAATACCACTGACCACATGAGTGGCAGCACTTCTCAGCAACAAAGACTTACATTCAGAAGACTTCTTTCTATTCAGGGCATGGCCACTGTCTCTTCTGGAATTTTCTATACTGACCATCAGATAAATTGGCCACACAGAGACGCCCCACTCATGTTGGGGATAGAAGCTAAAACAGGACTCATGCTAGGAAAGCACCTAACCACTGGACCACATCCCCAGTTGTCCTGTGATTTACACTCTTAAAACTGCAAGGTACCAAGAGAAAGAAAAAAATTCAAACAACTGCAACAGGAGTTCCTGACTTGCTTCCTCTGATGCAATCTTCCAGAAGCAAAAGGCTACACAGTCAGCCCGACTACTCAAATCAGCACCTAGTTTCCAACTTTGGCCCACAAGAAACTGGGCATCTAGGGCACAAGCACCAGGGGTGGATGGAGAATTCTCACGGTATAGACCAGATACAGAGTCAACCTTGGGCTTTTGTTTTTTAAAGCGATGTTCATTGGGACAATCAAAGTTGTTACGAATTGAAACATCACGAAATCTCAGTGATACTCTGCTGTAGAAATCACGAGGACACTGACTGGTGACATTAGTCAGAGGTAAGGCCTGCAACTAGGAGTGATAAAAAATATTGTCTGCCCCAGAACAGTGGTGAGGTCATAGCAATTCCTGCCAGCTTCATAGTCAAGTGTAAAGTTTTCTATAAATCTGCACATCCTCTCCCAACTTGTCTCAATTGCACACATCTGACCTTACCTAGAATGCCTTCACGCTCAGTGTGGTGGGAGGCAGAGGCAGGTGCAGGCAGATTACTGTGACTTCCAGGACAGCCACAATTCCGTGGGCTCAAAACAACCCAGAATGCTTTCTTCGTTGTCTAAATTTGGACCTACCTTTCAAGCCTTAGTTAACTAACTTCAGTCTTGTCAGTGTACACACATATTTTTTATTAGATTCATTTATCAAAAACAAAGTTCAGAATACAGAGATCCACTTTTTGAAAAGAAGCATATACCTAGGAATTTTTAGCCTTAATACTACTGACTTTTCTTGTCTCTTTTCTCACTCTTTCCCCAACTTGATGAAAAGCCCCATTACCCTTAAGTTTGCCACATCAGACAAAGCAATTCAGGATCACAGTGAGTCCTGGTTTTTGTTTTTAGCAAGTTGGCTAATACCATCTAAGAAACTCAGGAGCTTACTGAGATTTGGATTTCAAAAAAAATTTCCCATAAGCATAATGAACTTTTAAGATTACAACCTTATTATCAAGTAAGCACAGACAATTTCATTTGTTCTTGAAAATAGTTTACTAGAGTATATGCTTCTGTTTAGATTCCATTTTTCAATGCTAGTTCAAGATGGAGTCATACACTACAAATAAAACTCTTTAGTATGAGTTTTTGATCATAGCCTCTGAAATTTCAAAAGTGGAGACAATATTTTTCCAGTCCTGTAAACTCAAAGATATAACTCCTTGTTTCCTGCAGTAAGAACAGGAATCATTTTCTTCATCCACCTGGTTAACATTGGTTGGTTCCAGAATCGGCAGTCTGTCTTGGTCAAGCCTTATTCTTGCAAAACCATCCCTAATAATAAAAGACACATAGAAGATATTCTCCACAGTGCGAGAGAATGAGTTTGGATCAATCACAAACTCAAAATACGACACTGGAGTATCGGGGTACTTCTGAAAGTAGGTTTGCAGCAATCCCAAGATTCTCTCGACTTCTTTTTCGGTCGTCTCCTGATTAGCATGCACATCCAGTTTCCTCAACTTTGTAGGCATATCCCCACTTCCTTCCATTTTGCAAGCTCTCTTGTGATGTTCAAGCCGGGGCTTTCGTGCAGAACGTTCTGCCTTAAAAGAACCAAAAATGAAGTGGAACATTTCAGCTTGCAGCATCCAGGACTTGGCTTCCCTGTGCAGCGCGCTCCAGAAGGAAAGAGCTATGCTATCATCACAGTTGCTCAATTCTTCGCATTCCTCCTCCACCCAGTTGAGGCCCACAAACACCAGCAGCAGGTCACAGAAGGCGACGTGATTAAAAAAGCTCATATCGGAGTTTAATTGCTTTGCCTTTTCTTTACCCAGATCAGAGGCCAAAACCAGGAACTGGGCGTCCAGGGCTGCCTCTCTGGTTCTGCTCACCCCGTCGAACAGCACATTGGCTTCCTCCAGGGCCTCGGTCAGCGAGTCGCTGGCCGTGTTCACGATGTCCTCGCGGTTCTGCTGCACCGTGTAGATGAGCTGCCGGTACTGCCTGCGGATGTTGCGGCACTTCTCTCGGTCCACCGCCAGCTCCAGGAGATCTGGGTGCATGCAGGGGGTCTTGGGGCTCAGGTCGTCAGAGCTACTGTCTGGCCCTTCCTCTTCTTCCTCTTCCTCCTCCTCCTCTTCCTCCTCCTCTTCCTCCTCCTCCTCTTCCTTCTTCAGTGCCTCTTCTTCTTCTTCCTCCTCCTCCTCCCTCTGCTTCACCAGGTGCTGCCATGACAGGGTCCTGACCAGCTCTTCTCGTTTCTTTTTGCCTTCAGTAAGGGAACATTTTTCTGCAGCCATGGTGGTGGTGCGCAGGTAACAGCTCTCCAAGGACTACTACCAACGGTAGTGACGCGACGGCAACTGAAAACCTGAAAGCCGTTGGAACAGAGAGGCCTCCTGCTCATGCGCAAAAGACCCCGCCCCCACCCCCCAGCTCTCCAAGACCACACCTCCAGCCCAGGCTCCCGCAGCCTCGGCGCAGCGTTCCTTTTCTGCCTAGAGGGAAGCACATGCTAATTGACGCACAACGGGAAGGATGCTTCCCAACCCCCACCGTTACACAAAAGCGATCTTAGAAGCCTCTCCACTCAAGCGCGGAAGAACAGCGGGCAGACCGCCTTCTGCAGGGGAGCTGTTCATCTGGAAGTCTGCCAAAGGCTAGGTAAAGGCTTTTTATACACCGCAGAGGGGGTGAACCTGAATCCTAGACGACGAGCAAACTATGAAGAGGATTTTTGGTGCCACCTGTGTTATCTCCCACCGGGTGAAGAATATGCTTTGGGAAACACAAACAACAGCTCACCGGTGACCCCCCCCACACACACACACAGTTAAGTACCCACCCAACCCCAACCCCACCCCATTTAACAATGGGAGGCGTGTTTTGTTTCTAAATTAACAGGCGCGCATACCCAATTCACACCACAGAAAGCTTGACCTGGAGGGTCACACTGCCCGACTACAGTTCAGCACCCTGTGGGGTAGAGCTCCCAATCACAGCCCGTAACCCCAGTTTTTCTAGCCCCCCACTGGCACCCACTTGTACACGGCCACACTTTCAAAAGGACAAAGCACACAAAGTGCGGTTAAGAACCAACTCCACAAACTTGTCCTCTGAACTCCACAATCCATGGTACTCACATCTACACATACACTGTCCTCTGAACTGCGCACACAGACCGGGGTATTCATGCCTACACACATGTCCTCTGAACTCCACACACAGCCCATGGTTCTCACGTGTTGTCATGGTACTCACGTCTACATCAACACTGTCTTTTAAACTTCACATACAGACCATGGAACTCTTGCCTAAACATACATCACACATATATCACCATACTCATTTTTAACGGTTTTTAATGGACTGACGGGGCTGGAAACATGGTTCAGAGGTTAAGAGCACTTGCAGTTTGCCAGAGGACGGAGGCTGCCGACTTCCTTTAAGTCCGCCTCAAGGAATCCAACCTTTTCTGGCCTTCGCAGGCGCCTGCACACACTTGGGATACATCACTACAAGCACAGACACAGACATACGCATAACTTAAAATTTAAGAATGGACTGGAAGCAAAGCCTACGTCCCAGTCTTAATCTACCCTATGTAGTATTAACCTAAGATATAGGCAGCTAACCCTGAGAGCCACCACTGCCCCTCATGTGTAAGATGGGGACTGTAACATATGGAATGAAAATTATATAATCAGTGCTTTTAACTATTGAGTACATACTTACTACGTGTCAAAGCATCTCAAAAATAATTTTAACATACAAAGCAGTGATTTTTCATTGTTTTAGGTTTTAAGAAAAGAAAATTATTTTCAGGCTGAGGATGTACAGGCCTCTGTACTCAACGTGCATATATATAGCCAACATTCAAATCACACATCTTTAAAAGAAAAAAATGCTTCTGTGACTTCCATATACTTTCTAGGAGTATTTGAGTTTCCTCATTTGCAAAATCAGTCTTCTGCGCATTCCACTATACCTTCAAAACTATTACTAACCTCCCCCCTTTTTTTTTAATAGAAAAACATTTGTTGGCATACTTGGTGGTTTGTATGGGTAGGGCCCCCATAGACTCACGTGTTTGAATGCTTGGCCCGTAGGGAGTGGCACTATTAGGAGGTGTGGCCTTGTTGAAGGAAATGTGACACTGCAGGAGCAAGCTTTTAAAGTTTCCTATGCTCAAGCTATGCCCAGTGTAGCACACAGTCTCCTGCTGCTGCCTGCGGATCAAGATATAGAACCCAGGCCTCCTCCAGCACCATGTCTGCCTGGATGCTGCGATTCTTCCCCCTGTGATGATAATGGACCAAGCCTCTGACAATGCAAGCCAATTCCAATTAAATGTTGTCCTTTCTAAGAGCTTGCCATGGTCATGTTGTCCCTTCACAGCAAGGAAACCCTAACTAAGACAGCATGCGTTTTCTAGTAGTGTTGTGGATTGAACCCAGGGCCATGACAAGCCAGGCAATCCCTCTATACCACTGAGCTACACCTACCAAAGTCCTAACAAAAGTGTTTTTAAGTGTATATAGTGTCATACAGATTTGTGTTAGAGACAACAGGGTAACGCCCAGTCTAGTGCTGACAGCACTGTTGTCCCGACAAACTAACTAAAGTGACCTCTTTTTTTTTCCTGACTGACAGAGGCTCACCTACACGCCAAACTAAAGCATTATCAGATGTAAAAGTCTAAGTTGTTTCCCAATGTGCTACTCAGAACCTGTTCTGAACAGCTCAAGAGTTTCGTGTCTGACAACCCATCTTCCATGAAACCAGAGCCTTCAAAGTTAACTCCCTTAAGTGAATCTTTACGTCCCGGCCACTTAATGAATATTTATGGAATGAGGATATGAGTTATGAGTGATGTGCTGCTGACTTATGGAATGCATATGAAGAGCTGAAGGACAAAGGAAAGATGGACGAGCATTTCCTCCTCCTTCTAGTGGAGTAGGCACAGTGGAATGGAGTCAGCCAGTAAGCTTCAAATGGATGGCCGCCGGCTCCAGGCCGCAAGTGTGCTAGGAATGCTGGGATCTGCACGGGCTCCATCCTGACTCACAAGCACAAGAAATCAGACCAGGAGCAGGCCTGTGTCTCAGAAGTAGTAACACCAAGCCAGAGGTGTGAGCGGAGCAGACAGTGGCTCTGAAGGCAGTGGTCTGGGATGCAGGCCTGCCTCAGCCTGGTGGCCAGCTGTGCACTCCGGGAACTGTGGATGGAGATCTTCATTTCTTACTGGCTGGCAATACTGGAAGGCACCATATTCTTCACCAGGCAGTTAGAGAACTTAGAATCCAGCGCGCACGCGCGAGTACACACACACACACACACACACAGCTGTTACACAGTACTGGGCATATCCATTCAGCAGCGGTTACTAACACACC
Source organism: Apodemus sylvaticus (assembly GCF_947179515.1). NCBI lineage: Eukaryota > Metazoa > Chordata > Mammalia > Rodentia > Muridae > Apodemus > Apodemus sylvaticus. The sequence goes on along the minus strand of NC_067491.1, from coordinate 48,892,151 downwards.
CCTGTGAACACAAAGCACCTAAAGTAAGCTGACCTCGCCACCTCCATAAGCAAGCCAGGAAATTATCTTTGGCAGGATCCCTCCTTTTCCAGAAAGAAGGATCTGTAGGATTGCTGTGGGGACACACAAGTAGTTTGGTCAAATGATGCATTTCTCTCAAGAGGTGTCCACTGCAGGCGTCACTATTCCCAGGAGCTTACAGCAGCTTGGGAGTCGAGATGATGAAAAGGAAACCAGGCTGGCCCTGGCCCAAGAAGGCACAAAACAAAGAACTGGAAAGTGAGCCAGCCCTTTATCCTGAAGCCGACCAGGCAGCCAGAAGCAGCCCTGAGGAAGCCGGCCCTGGGCAGGTGAGGGAGGCAGAGCTCAGGGTGGGCTCGAGCACCCTTCTCTGAGGCGGTCAGGAAGAGGCAGGCTGCGGCTGGCCTCACAGGATGGGCTGGAGGCTGCCCACCCGGGGACTGAGCACAACTGGGCTCCCTCTGCGTGGATGTGACCCTCCCGATGTCTCACCACCTGCCAGTTACCTCTTTTCTCTCTGCCTTATGGAGTCTGTTCTTAACTTACCCTATGTGGATTCTGGGGGTCAAACCCCAGTCTCCACACTTGGCAGCAAGCGCCTTTCCTCAGCTCGAGCCATCTCGCCAGCCCCTCTGTGATTAGTCTCAGGCAGCCAGTTGTTACTGTTACAGCCCAAGACTCGTCCACCGTGCTCCTGAAGGCTCAACCACGGTTGTTCCCGGGGTACCTATCCTTCCACTCACTGCACCCGCTCTTCTCAGAGCCACCGAGAGACGCGCTCACACAGGCAATTTCAAAACTCTGGAGTCAGGGCCGTGGAGAGGGCTCAGTGTGGAAAGGCACGAGCTGCCAGCCCTAACAACCTGAGTTCAAATCCCGAGACCCACGTGGTCGAGGGAGAGAAAGCGAGTTATCCCTTGAGCCACATACACACCATGGCTAGAACAAACGCATGCACAAATAAATGCAATTAAAAAACTTAAAATAGAGCCAGGCGGTGGTGGCACACACCTGTAAATCCCAGCACTTAGGGAAGCAGAGGCAGGCGGATTTCTGAGTTCGAGGCCAGTCTGGTCTACAGAGTGAGTTCCAGGACAGCCAGGGCTATACAGAGAAACCCCCCCCCAAAAAATAAAATAAATAAATAAATAAATAAATAAATAAATAAATAAATAAAACAAAAAACTTAAAATCCTCTGGAATCCTATAAACTCGATCCTTGTAATCTTGCCTTAAAGATAAAATGCTGTCAGGCCTGGTGGCGCCCGCTTATAATCCTAGCACCCAAAAAGGCCAGCCTAGGCTACACAATAAGTTCAAAGTCAGCCTGATCTACATAGGGAGACTCCCTCCCAAAGAAAGAAAAGAAAAGAAAAGAAAAGAAAAGAAAAGAAAAGAAAAGAAAAGAAAAGCAAAGCAAGAAAAAGAGATAGATAAGAAAGAAAGAAAGAAAGAAAGAAAGAAAGAAAGAAAGAAAGAAAGAAAGAAAGAAAGACCACAGGACTGCAGTGGTTAAGTACCTGCTTGTGTTTGAGGCCCTGGGCTCCATTCCCGGGCATTACAAACACAAGCAGCTGCCCTGGGGATGTACCTCTGTGGTAGAGCGCTTACCTAGAATGTTTACAGCCCTGTCCAATCCTGGCACATGCACCAAAAAAGAGGAAGAGGAAACATTTATTCAAACTCCCCTGTTGGGAAGTCACCTGTGCCTACCTACCAGTCCTTCCAAAGATCTCCCTCTCGCATCTATAATGTACTCACTGTGGCTAGCAAAAGGCTCAAGATTCTCAAGCCAGTCCATCTTAACCTGTCTCCTTCCATTTCTTCTAGCACTCATTAAAACCAGGAGAAAGTCGGAAAGGGAGCAGCTGGTCTACTTAAGCCCTACATATGTAGTGAATGGGAAGTAAGGTTACAAAACTTCACTGTGGCTCTGAAACTAACTGGTCATATGAAATCGAAAAGATCGGGGAAACAGGACAATAAAGTTCATCCCAAAGCTTATAAAGGCTTTTTTTTTTACTCCCACTCCACGGATACTAAAAATCATGAGTGTGGATAAGATTATGCAGAAACAAATGATTGTAACTTCTCAATATACATTTACAACACGGGTGGAGCCCCCCCCCCAAGACCATTGCCAGGTCTCTGTTATTTAACTTGCAAACTGAAGGTCTGAGTGGTGCAGGTACTTTAACTAAAGGTAAAGCCTTTTATCTCCGGTAATTAGTTCCCATCCATTTGCTATTTGCCTTTGAAGTCTAGCTCCATTCCCTATATTCACTCTTCAAAAATGTTTCTTGTAGAAGACTAAATAAAAATACAAAGTAATTGTTAATGACACATACATCTAAGCGTGCCCCCCCCACACACACACCTAGCAGGTTTACTAAGAAAGCACATGTTCCAGTATATTTTACTTTGAAAAAAATCACAGAGGGGCTGGCGAGATGACTCACTGAAGAAAGGCGCTTGCTGCCAAGTGTGGAGACTGGGGTTTGACCCCCAGGATCCACATAGGGGAAGTTAAGAACAGACTCCATAATGTCCTCGGACTTGAACGCTGCCTAGTGTCTCATACATTTTTACAATTCTGCAGGCTGTCACCCAAGAGCACGGACCAACAAAAGATGTCCAGATACTCGCCACGGAAGGGTAGATCTAGATTCCTTTATATGCACTCAAATTTGAGCTAGAGAAAGAAATGCCTGACGGGAAACAAATTCAACCCAGGGGATTCCGGGTTGTTTCCCGGGCGGAGCCGGTGTTTCTTGGTACCCCAAGCCTCAGAGATTTCAGAGGACGGTGCCCGGGCGGCCTGATGAGGAAGGGTGAGCATTTCCTGGTGCCTTTTTTCTCAAGACTTCCTCCTCGCTATTCACCTTGACGCTGAAGATTGCAAGAGGGAAAAGCCTGAGCAAAGTGCACTTTGAACGGCCGATCGTTTTAAAAGGAGAAATGGCTTGGCTTGGCTCCTCCCGGTTCGGGGATCTGAGCACGTGGGTCGCCAGCCTGAGCAGTGGCCGGAAGCCGGGGATCGGGGACCGTGCACGGCTCCTACCTTCAGGGCTGGACCATGGCCACCCTCCGCCAGTCGCGCCTCCCGCCGGCTCGCTGCCTCCCCGCGGCCTCTCTGCTCGCTCGCCCGCGCCGCGCCACTGCAAGGCCCCGCCGCCCTCTGTGGCACAAAGCAGAGCGGCAGTGAGCCTTCCTCCGGGCGGGGCTTCCGGGACGCCATGCGCACTCGGTCACTCCCGCAAGCGGAGTCCGAGCCGCAAGCTGCCGGGCCAGCAGCAAGACTCCAGGACCGCCAGAACTCAGGAAAGCTCTGCAGGGCGGCCAGAGACCCCAGCCGAGTGTGGCTGTGGATCGCTGCGCCGGGGAAAGCAACACCCGGGGCTTCCTGGAATCTGAAACCGCGGGCAAAAGGAAGGCTCACAAAGACGCCATCCATCCACGCTCTGGATGCCATCAGGGTGGTCCTATTTCACATGGGAGTGAACTCAGAAGTCTGGGACTATTAAAAATGTAGCCCATAGCTGAATATATATGCATATATATATGATCATATATAATATACTGACACCAGCACTTATAAGCATAGTTATTCCGTACTAGTACCAACAGTGCTCATACACAAAGTTGATATAACATTATATATAAACATTTAGTCTTCACAATTGTACTTTTAGATGTATTACCATATTACGATGTCCATATAGCAGGTAGGGGAAACCGGGCTACATACTGTCAACCACCTTGGATAAGTTCGAGCTGCCTGTCAACACTGGAGGTGGGACTCAAACCCAGGCAGGAGTGCCTCTGCCCTTAACCACTAGCCTGCACAGCCTCCAGTTGGGAAAGGGCTGTGCTGACCCCAGCTGGCGGGTTTAACAGCCTGGGTCGGAAAGGGCGAGCCACTTGGAAACAAATACGATTGACAATTCCAAGGAACTTCACCGGGCTTAGGAAGTGGAAGCCTTTGTAAAGGCATGAAACTTTGTAATGTTATCATGGATCTATATACACATCCATCACAGTGTCACATATAACTCAAGATCATTGCTCTACAAAGGATGCCCACTTTCTCTGGTAGCTTGCCGGGCCCCAGCAGACAAGGGTCAACCTCTAGTGTCCACGTACTGAAGCTTGTGCCCCGGGCTGTCCTCTGCACCCTTCTAAGAGCTTACCCTGGCTTGCACTCAGCCCTCTCAGCCACACATTAAATAAATGATCCCCTCCCGGACATTTCCAAATCGCCACCCCGGAGCGATGCGCCCAGACCCGCCAGCGGCCGTCCCGGGGCATCCACGCTGACGTAGAGCTTACATGAGCACGGAAGATGAAGGCACCAGCTCGTCTCGCCCCGCGGCGCCGGCGTCCCGCACCTCCCGCGTGGATGCGAGGCCTGACGGAAGCAAACTGAGGATAAAGCGCTGCCGGTTCCCAGTGGCCCCGGGAAGCCACGCCCTGCTCAGTGGGCGGGCGAAGTGCCCGTGTCAGAATGACAAAGCAAAAATCCAGTCCCCGCGCAGCCCCGGCCACCTGTGCCCGGCGTCCCCGCAGAGCGCGAGCTCCTAATTGGACCGCAGAGCATCCTCGCTGCCCTGAACCGCCCCCCACACCCCCAACCCCGACCCCTACCCCGACCCCAGGCCGCGGCTGCCAGTCCAAGGGTAACCAGAACCCGAGGGTGGCGTGAGTAAGCCGGCCTCAGCCCTGAGGCGCTGCTGTCTACACAAGCTTGCGTTAGTCACATGAGGGACTTTAATAATATTGACTCCCGGCACCCATACAGCACAAGTTCTGATGCCCCTGGCACTGGCTGGGACCCTGCCAATTTTTTAAAAAGAATCCAAAAGTTAGTCTAATTGACTGTAAAGTCTGTGACCCATTGCCCTAAGGGAATGGATTAGTCAAGTCTGGTGATTCTCTTAAGGAAGTTCCCTGGTTTTGTTTTGTTATTTTTTTTTTAAGCTATGCCTACATCATCCTGAGTAACCATGGAAAGAAATGACTATTTCCTCTTTACAATACTTCCTCCTCGTCCTGATCGGGCTTCGGGGGAAACAGTATATTTAGCGCTCGGTAGACCACCACCAGCATCGACCAAAGAAGGCCTGTCCTCTCCTGCCTCCCCGCCTACTAAAAATGCTTGGGGAATGAATGAATGAATTGTCCAACCAGTTGGCTGGGTGACAAAAAACAAACAAACAAACTAGGTGAGAGGGTTGCTGGCTCCTAGGCCTGTAGCCACGCCTCCTGAGCGCTAAGTGACCTCCCCACATGCCTTCTAGGCTCTCCAAGGTGAAAGTAGGAAACTGGCATAAACATACACACACTGCCAGGCCGATCTGGCTGGCGGTTCACCCACACTGCCCACTGCTCACTTCGTGTGTGTGTGTGTGTGTGTGTGTGTGTGTGCAAGCAGTGCTCGATCCAGAGCAGCCCCTGATTAGTGTCAGGACTGGATACAAAGTGCCCAGCTCCAAAGTGTTCAGGGCAAAGGTAGTTAAGGACCCAGGGATACCGAGGGATGGAAAAGTTGATTACCCTGGCTTCCAAGCAAGTTCTGCGAGCTGTTTGCCTTATCTTAGGTATAAGGACAGTCTGTAAAGGAAGGTCTCGAACACCTCCTTCTTAAAAATACGGACAGCGCCACTTATTTCAAGAGTATGACAGGGTAGAAAGAGGCTCTCATATCGATAAGTTACAATAATATACTAATGCAGTGATTATAGTATTTTGATAGCTTGACCCTGAAAATGTCTTACATGGACTGGTCAGAGAGGAATCACAGTTGAGATTTTTCTTTAAAAAAAAAAAAAGATTTATTTATGTATGCAAGTACACTGTCACTGTCTTCAGACATACCAGAAGAGAGCGTCGGGTCCCATTACAGATGGTTGTAAGCCACCATGTGGGTGCTGGGAATTGAACTCAGGACCTCTAGAAGAGCAGACAGTGCTCTTTACCACTGAGCCACCTCTCCAGCCCCAGTTGAGATTTTTCTAACAACTTATTAGAAAAGACCATGGAAGGCACTTCAACTCCCCACTGCTCTAAGGATAAGCAGACTATAGCACAAGTGGCTAAAACAGCTCTCCCTGTTGTGAGGAGATGCAGAGAGCTCTCTTCTGGTCCAGTTCAATTACTGGTTAAGAGAAGAGGCTCCTCCCCTGTCCTCATAGCTCAAGATCTGTTCACTGTCTAATCAAACACCTTAAATCGCTTCAACTGTGCATGATCTTATCTTTCTTGAAAAGCAATGTAGTAGTCCGTCAACACTCATTTGACATCACCTCCTCTGGGTGGGGTTCCCACTGAGGATTAATTGTTCCTTCCCTCTCTCAGGCCCCAAGTACCTACTAATAATTGCACATCTTCTAAGTCTATCAAAACTTTTGAAAAGCAAACCCTTGTTTGATTTCTCGTCTCCACGGAATGCTCAGGAATGGATGGAAAATCCTTCTGTTTCTCAACTGTCATCTCAGCTAAGACAGACGATGGGGTCCTACTGCATCAAGAACACTAAGACATAATGGGGTCCTACTGCATCAAGAGCACTAAGACACCCACCTACAGAGAGCGCACTCGGGAACAATCACTACGCAGACCTTCATCTCTCTAGGGCCCCTTGAGATCAAGGCCAGGTTTCTCAATGTCCAGTCGAGGCAAGACCCACCCTTGTTTGGAGAAGTTTGGTTGTTTTGTTTTGTCAAAACAGGGTTTCTCTGTGTCACCATGGCTGTCTTGGAACTTGCTCTGTAGACCAGGCTAACCTCAAACTCAGAGACCCCCTTGCCCCGTGCCTCCCAAGTTCTCGGATTAAGAAAGGTGTGTGTGTGCTGCTGCCCCCAACCCACCCCCTGGCTAAGAACCATTCCTGTCAGTGCTGGCTGCCCACATAGTCTGCACCCTACTTGGGCAGCAAACCACTGTTGGAGAAACACGTGGAGAGAAGACGGTCAGGGCCACAAACCTCAAGTGTGTCCTCAGCCCCGCCCAGCAATCCTTTCTCCCTGTCATATTTCTCCAGCTGCCACAATGACTCTTCCATTTTTTTCCTTCTTTTCTCGAATTTCTAACAGCACTGCCACCTCATTTTGCCCTCGCTCGGGGAAGACACCCCTCAGTCACATCAATTTCTTGATCTGTACGTGTTCGTTTCTGTCATCACACAAACACAGTGTGCCTCTCATTGCATAGAGGCCACCACGGCATCCTTTCACAAGATGATGGCGGTGAGGTGGGTGTTGCCACGGCATCCTTTCACAAGATGATGGCAGTGAGGTGGGTGTTGGAGGAGCTCTTTGCACGCCGAAGAACAATAAAAGGAGCAGGAAGGTAGGAACAGCTAAGGATGTGCCTGTGGGAGAGATTAAAGGGAAAGGAGGCCCGCGCCAGAGGACCCGAGAGAAACAGAAGCATCACGTCACACCAGGAGCTCGCTGTACTCCAGCAGCCAAGAGGCCAGAGAGCCAGGAAGAAAAAGCAGGAAGGAATCGAAAGGCCCAGGGGAAGCCTGAAGACGGAAGCCACAAAGGCTTGGACTAGTGAGGCGACAGCTACATCTGAGGCTAAACACAGGTTTGCAAACTGTCGAATGAGAGATACCAAAGGAAGAGAAGAACCTGAAATCTATCCAGATCCAGACATCGGCCTTGGCAACTGGGTCAGTGTCAGCCTGGTACAAACCCACAGTCTGACTAGAGAGTTCTAATTTTTGATTTTCTCTCTAGATGGAGATTTCCAATAGGATATATAGATCTGGAGGTCAGAACTAAAAGTGAGCATTAGAGTGAAATCCGGGGAGTCCACTATAAACGACGATACCATACACTATATGCACTAGCTGGGCATGGTGGCACATGCCTTCGATCCCAGCGCTCGGGCACTGGAAACAGACAGAGCTCTATGGGTTCGAGGCTAAGCCTGGTTTACTAAGTGAGTTCGAAGGCAGCCAAGAGTCTCAAAAATAAACAAACTATAGGATAGAAAAGACTACAAATATTGGGGTTTTCTAGGGAGAAGAAAACCCAGCAGTGGGGTAGTGAGTGTAAAGAGGCCCTGAGCTCAGAAGGGAATCAGTTAGCAGTTAAGGCTCTTGCCTGTACTAATGCTTGAGAAGCAAGGCCAAAGCTCAGAAGTTCAAGGTTACCCTTAGCCCGGAAGTTTGAGGCCAGCCAAGACTACAGGAGACCCTGTCTCACACTGAAAGAACTGGCTGGGTGATTTAGAAGGTTAACAAATCTCCAGCCTGTGGCCTGGAGGTTCCAGTGGCACTCTGCAGGGGTCAGTGGTGGCACTCTGTGGGACAGGGACACTCAGTGGGCCTCTGGCTTTTCTCTGGGAGCCTTGAGGTAGCCGGATAAAGCCCACGCACATGTTCGAGTTATGGGAGGTAATCTTTACTCTGGGTCTACTGATTTGCAACGTTAATTACACCTCTGAGATCCCTTCACGGCAACATCTAGTGTTTAACTGAGTCAGTGGGTGACCACAGCTGGGTCAGGCTGATGAGTAAAGTTAGTTCTCACACTCTGCTAAAGATGAGGTCACTCAGGGAGTTAGTATATTTAGGGAGATGAAGGTGGCCCCGAGGTAGCCCTGAACACCAATTACAGAGAGAAAAAGGAACTGGCCCCGGGGGAAGGAACTAGAGGATGCAGGAAGAAGACAAAGATGATGTAGTGTCTCAGAAGCCAGTGGAAGGTGCTCCTGCTTACGGAGGGGTCCAGTGCTCCTTCGTTCAGTGAGAAGCAGGGAGTGGGGACACAGGATGGGACCAACAGTGCTGGCATCATCTGCTTGTATATTTGTTCCTCTAACGTCGTAATGTACCCGATCCCATGGAGAAAAGGGCAAGGTGAATGCAGAGCCACCCTCTTTAAACACTTACTACTCAGTGGGACTTTGAGGTAAAACCCAGGCTCTATCTCTAACCTCCCCTTCACTCCCCCAACCCCCCATCATTAGCCCGCCCTCAGTCCCACCTCCTCATCTAACCCAGCCCTCCCCTTCACCCCCATCATTAGCCCACCCTCTGTCCCTTTAATTACCATGCTTCCTGGCTTTGCTGACTCCCAAGGGCTCCACAAATCCAGTTCCAACCTGTCTTCCCTGAGGATGCCATCAAAGCAGCCAAGGCCTGTGAAATGTGCCGCCAGTACCAGGCCGTCATTCCGCCTGGGGATGGCACAGTTGCCATTATATTTTACCTGTGATTACTAGATCAATGTCTGCCTCCTCTAGAATAGCCGGGTCAGTCAACTCTCTTGGTGACAGAGATGTTTATCTGTGCTCCCCCACCCCTACCCCCCACCCCCTACCCCCCCACCCTGATCAGTGCACAAGAGATTACTGAGCTCTTAAAAGACAGTTTGTAGGAATATGAATCTGTTTATTTTGTTTAAATCTAATTGATTTAAACGTAAACAGCCAAAGCCATCAGGGGCTGCAATTACTATTTTCACCATGGTATACCCAGCACCTAATATAGTGTGCACTGTATAACCACTCACTAAATGTTTGTCCAAAGGTTAAATCTGTAGATTGAGGATACCACTAGTTAATTTATATACATTGTATCTTTTCCATATAGGGGAAAAATGTTTTTAACACAACCAATGTCAGGGGGGTCTCCTACAGTTCCAGAGAAGTGACAGAACATGTTTTAGCTCAAGAGGAAGCTGGAACAACAGTAACACCATACCAGTTGTCTGACTAGAATCCCGTCTTTAACCTGCCTAGGAAGTGTGGCGAATGCCCAAATGTGGTGGTTCCTAGGCCCCACTGAACACGGACGGGAAGCAGCCACCGCTGTGGCATCCCAGAGAGGGCTCCAGATCCGAGCGGCCTCAACCCAAAGCCTGGGAACAGCCAGTGGGAGCCGTCAGGACTTGGTACGTGCCGTGTGTAAACCCAGGTTGTACATGACTAATTTAGTTAGTCCTTCCAGCTCTCTGATAAGGGAAATAGTCTTGGTTTTCCCATTTTACAGACAGAAAGAACAGAGGTAAAAGGAGGTAGGTTTGTCGACCCCCCAGCTAGAAGAACAGGACCAAGGCTACCCCAGCACCTGGGCTACCTCGTGAGCAAAATGTCCCAGGAAACAATACATCTCTGTATAAAGGGAGGTGAAACAGGCAGACTAGATTCTATCTACGGATCAAAGGCAAGAAAGCGTTTGGCCCATCTCTGCACATGCTCAATGAATTCCATCAGATTCTAGAAACGAGGATCGTAGAAAGTTAAAAGAGTTTATAAAAGCAAGTAATGCTAGAGCTGGGTAAAAATTCAGGGTTCAGCTGGGCATGGTGGAGCATACCTTTAATCCTAGCACTTGCAGGGCATGGTTCAAGGTCTCTATGAGTTTTAGGTCAGCCTGAGCTACAGTAAGTTCCAGGTCAGGTAGGGCTACATAGTGAAGATCTTCTCTCCAAAATAACATAGCTAGAAAGATGGCTCAGCAGTTAAGAGCACTGGCTGCTCTTCCAGAGGGCCCGGCTTTGATTCCTGGCACCACAAAGAAGCTCATAACAAGCCGGGTGGTGGTGGCGCACGCCTGTAATCCCAGCACTCTGGGAAGCAGAGGCAGGCGGATTTCTGAGTTTGAGGCCAGCCTGGTCTACAGAGTGAGTTCCAGGAGAGCCAGGGCTACACAGAGAAACCCTGTCTCAAAAAAAAAAAACAAATCCAAACAAACAAACAAACAAACAAACAAAAAGAAGCTCATAACTGTCTATACTCCAGCTCCAGGGAATTTAATTCCCTCTTCTGGCCTCCATAGGTTCCAGGCGCACACACAGAGCTTGCATACAAGCACTCAGTCATACATAAACACTTTTAATTTTTTTCTTTAAACAACAAAGCTAATGAGTATACAGGAAGGAACAAAAATTATTAAAAGCAACATGCTAAAGATACAGAAACAGCAGGAGCTTTCTGACAAGGGCCAGAGAAGATTTTGTCCACACAGCATCCATCCTGGGAACTCTGACCATGAGGCAGCCATGACCCCACAAAGATGCCTCCCCTCAGACAACAGCCCCCTCCTTTCTCCCATCAGGTCGCCTTAGGAACCTCTTTTCTCATCTCTCACCACCTGAGGGCCTTCATGCAGGGCCCTGACAGCCTGGCCACAGCCCCTGGAGTGTCTCAGTGTCATCTCCATCCACAGATGACTAACTCCAGGCTGGATGACTGGCCTGAGATCTCACAGTGAGTCACCACTCTCTACCACACAGTATCTGCTTGAGAGGCCAGGTTTTGTTTCCCTAATGCCTGGCATCACTCCATAGAGACACACGCCAGGTTTGAATGCATCTGGTGTTTTGAGATTATATGTTCTTTTAGGTGATAGTGGGGAGAACCTTGCAGATAAGGGTGAAGGAGCCCTGACTTGAAGCACTTGCCAGAGTCTGTGGTATAAACACTTCAAGCTATCAGCCTAGGCGCCAAACCCCTGAGTGTGGAGTGATGGCTATCGGAGCTGGCTGGAGCTGGCTACCAGCTGTCTCCCTTGTGTGTCTCCTCTGGCAGCTCTGCATTCAGACCTCCCCGCATCCTCGGATGCAGACTGCTCTCCTGAGGCTCTCCTTTCACCTGCTAGCATGCTGCACTATCCCAGTTCCAAATGTGCCCTGGAAGCCGATATCCTGTTTACACGGGGCCCAGTATCCTCTTGCATAAATCTCCAGGCTGAGCCCCCGCCCTGTCTCCTTTAATTTCCTACTGACGGGCAGCATGTTCTAGTAGAGGATGAGCCAGCTTTGGAACCACAGTCTGGCCTTTCTGCTAGCAAGCTGTGTGCCCTTGGACACATCCTTGGTACATCTCTGTGCCTCAGTTTACTCATCTGTGAAGTGCTGATAAATAATATTGATGCCTCATGTGGCGGTTGTGGAATGAGGTATCGGAAGGCCTAGGAATGCGGTGGGTAATGATATTTGCATTGTATGGCGTTCTTCTGACATGGTCTGAAGCTGGAAAGCCTTCATATACTCCTTGCATGAGTCCTTCACAGTAACTATCAACAGTGTATTACATTACACTAGACCCTGTCCACAATCTAATTCAAAGGATACAATCAATCCCAGGCTATATGAAGCATGCCATTTTATTTAATTTTTTTGAGACAGTCTCACAAAGCCCAGGCTGGCCTTGAACTCGCGATGACCTTGGTTTTCCTGCCCTTGCCTCCACAGTATTGAGATTTCGGGTATGAGGGGCTGGAGAGCAAACCCAGTGTTTCCTGCATTTTGGGCAAGGGCCCTGCCGACTGATCTGGACTCTCAGCCCCAAGCTGCTTCCTACAGTGCACGCGCACTCACTCCTCAGAGCTTGTCTTTCCTGGGAGAAGAAAAGGCATTGCTTTTCTCAACTTGCCAGAAGGCCTGGGAGTGTTACACCTACATACAAGCCTCAGGTGTTCACACTAATGGGACACGCAGAAATACTCTCATGAGCTATTCACTGTCCTACTTTAGTTTTATAGGAAGGGAAATGGCTTTTTGTCTCTGTTTTGAGACAGGGTCTCCCCAGATAGTCCCCGTCCCCCTGAGCTTGTCACCTGCTCTAGTCTCTCAGGTACTGCCATCTCTGGTGGCACAGCCGGGACACCCAGCCGGAAGAGAAAAGTTCTTCATGTGGAAACCCCCTAGCTTGAAGAGCCTCAGGGGGCGTGGGCTCCATTCCAGTAAACTCTCAGATGTCTCCTCTTATAAAACTGGAGATCAATCGCGCTCACCCCAGCCAGTCAGCCACGTACTAATTACTGATGGTAGCCGGCTTTTAGGACCTCCAGATCAAAGACGTATCGTGTTGTTCTTTAAACACATCCCAAGGTACTTGACACTATGAGAGACATCTCCCTCCAGTTCCCTCCTTCCTTCAGAAAAGCCCAAACTGCATGGTCACCTGCTGAGGAGGAAGGGGGAGGGAGGCAGAAGGAGCCCAGGATCTTCCTGACAGGTAGCTAATAATCTGCTAGACCAACCCTGTGACTAGGCCAACCCTGTGACTCGGCAAGGGCAACGGAATGTGGTCATCTGGGATGACATGCCGAAGAAGGAGGCGACCGAAGTGGGGAGTGGGGGCGGGGGGCATCCCAGATGGCATCAAGGACGTTTATGACTTATTCCTGCGTAACACGAAGCTGGACCTGCCTGCTAGGCCCTGCGGTTAACGGAGACCGATCTAATGCCCAGAATACGGTAAGATTGGTTCCAGGCTGTAGCTTAGTGGTAGAGCCCAGGCCGGGCATGCGCATGATTCCAGAACACCAAACTTCTCCACTGACAGCAGATTCCCACCTAGGACTTAAGTCGCTTATCTACAGATTGAAAATGTTTATTCCATCTTTAAAACTCTTTGGAACTCTAAGCCAGTGGCCGTAGAGAAGATTCAGCTACTTGTTGTTGGTCTCGACAGGGCTCAAAGTTAATCAAAGTAGTGGATTTTGCCTTTGGCAGGAAAAAAAAAAAAAAAAACCCATGTACTCGGTCAGCTCCAACTCAGTGTGCAGAGCAGTCACTGGCTTCCTAAAAAGACAAAATGCACTCACATACAGGCAGCCCTGGAAAGCGGCTACATTTGTGTTTTGTTTTGAATTTGTTTGGGTTTTTTGGTTTCTGTTTTTTGACATAGGAGGCTCGCTGAGTTGTCTGAGTAAGTCAGTCTCCGACTGAAGCTACAGTGGCCTTTGTTCCCAGGCCTCTGCACCTGCCTTATACTTGAGATTTAAATTGGAGGCATATACGGCTCCACCCATGTGGAAACTGCTGTGCTATCTTTTCAGATGAGCCAGTCCACAGGTAAATACAAGAAGATGTTACCAGCATCCCTAACCGGACACCACGTATACAACATCCTAAAATGAAGACTTCATTTCTCCGCCTCCCCCAGTATGTATATGGCTAAGTGATGACATTTTGGCCAATAAGTCTAGGCAGGTTGTTATGTGTAACTGCCAAGAGACAGTCTTTCATGGAAGGGGTAGTTCTCGTTCACCCCTCTTCCCAGCAATGACTAGGTTGGGCACCCGCCTTAGAAAGCAAGTGGGAAGACATATGCTGCGGGATACAGGATATCGGATTTCCGGTGTCTGGCTACTGATAGCTAGACTTACTTCAGGAAAGAAAAACATGCTTGCACTACTTTAAGCCATTTTTGTCTGGGGTTGGAGGATATATGTGGCCAAGATAAACCATAACCAGAAAACTTGTGTTACACTATAAGGGATCTTAAAAGGAAGGCTGGATCTCAGGGTCTCCATCCAATGGCGTCTACTGCACAGACTTTCCCAGAGTTCTAACTCGTTCCCAGAGCTTGAGCCTTATCCGTAGATTAAGCCTTCTCCAGCCTGCACCCCCAGCTCCTCCAGACATGCGCATGCCTGGCTACTATCTCCATCGGACACCCACAGCATCAGGCATGCACATGCTAAATCAGGCACACACATGTTCAGTCATTATCTACCTCGGACACCCAAGCACAGCTACAACAAAGTCACTGTGCTGATTCCATGTCTGGGTGAATGGCACCAAGCCCAAACTCCATGGCTGCAATCTCAGCCACACCCTTCATGATTCTGTCTTCTACTAAAGTTCTCTCCCCCGGGGAAAGAGAGGGCTCGGTGCTCCTGCAGGGCCCGAGTCCCGTTTCCCAGCATGCACTTCAAGTGGTTCATGACCGACTGCCTGTCTAACACCAGCTCCAGGGAGAGCCAATCCCTCTGACCGCCGCAAGGCAACCACATTCATGTGCGCTTACCCCATACTGACACACATGCCTGCACATAGCTATAAAACATTAAAATAAGGCTAGGCGGTGGTGGTGCACACCTTTAATCCCAGGACTCAGGAGTTAGAGGCAGGTGGATCTCTGTGCATTTGAGGCCAGGCTGATCTACAGAGTGAGTTTCAGGGTAGCCAGGGCTACACAGAACAACCCTGTCTCAAAAAAACTAAAAACTAAAATCTAAATAAAAAATAAAGTATTTTTTAAAACCTTTCTTTTCAAGAGCAATCAGATCTTATCTGTCTGTATCTCCTCCTCAGTGCCTAGCACACTGAAGGATGGGAATACAAATATCAGTATTTTTCAACTCCTTTCTGTGCTCTTAACAATTTTTAAATTTCAGGTACATGCATGATTTGCCTGAATATATTTATATGCACCATGTGTGCCTGTTGCCCATGGAAGTCAGAGGAGGGCATCTGAGCCCCTGGGACTGAAATTATGAGCCGCCATATGCACTCTGACAACAGATCCAGGTCCTCTGCAACAGCGAGTGCTCTGAACCATAGAGCCGCCTCTCTGCATTTAACCACGGAGGTCTCTCCAGCCCTCCTCTGTTTTTAGTTCACTTAAAAATGAAGTGAGATTTCACAAAAAAATTGATATTAAATTTTTTTCCTGTTTTCACAAAGGATGTGGAATTCTCTGGTGTAGGAATTTCCCATGTCATTAGGCTTCTGTGAGTCACGTTTGTGAAGCCTAGTGTGGCAGGAGCAGCAGCCATGCTGTGACGGTGTACCAGGCACCGTGCTATGCTGTGACTGGGTACCAGGTACCATGCTATGCTATGACTGGGTACCAGGCACTGTGCTATGCTGTGACAGTGTACTAGGCACTGTGCTATGCTGTGACTGGGTACCAGGTACCATGCTATGCTGTGACTGTGTCCCAGGCACTGTGCTATGCTGTGACAGTGTACTAGGCACCATGCTATGCTCTGTGCACCACGCACTGTGCTATGCTGTGACGGCATACCAAGCACCGTGCTATGCTGTGACTGTGTCCCAGGCACTGTGCTATGCTGTAACTGTACCAAGCACTGTGCTATGCTGTGACTGTGCACCAGGCACTGTGCTATGCTGTGACTGTACCAAGCACTGTGCTATGCTGTGACTGTGTCCCAGGCACTGTGCTATGCTGTGACTGTACCAAGCACTGTGCTATGCTGTGACTGTGCACCAGGCACTGTGCTATGCTGTGACTGTGCACCAGGCACTGTGCTATGCTGTGACTGTGTCCCAGGCACTGTGCTATGCTGTGACGGTGTACCAGGCACTGTGCTATGCTGTGTGACTGTGTCCCAGGCACTGTGCTATGCTGTGACTGTACCAAGCACTGTGCTATGCTGTGACTGTGCACCAGGCACTGTGCTATGCTGTGACTGTACCAAGCACTGTGCTATGCTGTGACTGTGTCCCAGGCACTGTGCTATGCTGTGACTGTGTCCCAGGCACTGTGTTATGCTGTGACCGTGCACCAGGCACTGTGCAGGTGTTTTATATGCACTCTCCTCCCATTCCATGCTACAGATGAGGAACTAAAGCTCGCGAGCCCTCGGCTAGTGACTGTGACTAATGACCACGCAGAGCAGGACTCGGTCACTTAAGTGTAAGAGAAGGCTCTCCCTGCTGGTTTAGTAGTACAAGGCTAGCTGACTACGGTACCTACTAAATAAAGTTCATACCATGAAAATCTTCATCTAAATCTGCCCAGTTCACAACTAAGCAGCCGGAGAAGGGGCATTAATTACTGCAGTATATACAATATGACCTTAATTTGAATCTAACAGGTCAACCACACTCAGTGGTAGAGCACTTGCCTGCCACGCACAGGTTCCTAGGTCTGGCCCCCAGCACCACAGGAAGACTAAACAAGGAGAATAACCTAAGTGGGTCACACTACTTCCTCTGGCATGAACTGACCCTGGAGGTGTATGATCTAGCCGTGTATTGTCTTTGTTCTACTTAAGAGCATCCTTTTCAGAAATACGAAGGCTGCTTTCAGCCCTACTCCTGGTACATTTTTGGAAAACAGAAATGTGCCCAAGAAGAGAAAGATATGTATATACTTATGTGAGTATTATGTAATCACTGATATCCACCCTCTCTTCATCCATTTATATAAGAGCAGAACATACACTGGAAAAGCAGAGGCAGGAGGATGACTGTTTGAGTCCAGCCTGGGCTACAAGAGGCCAGCCTAGGCTATAATGTGAAACAGCGTCTCAAAAACCAAAAAATGAATAAGTGAAAATAAAGAGCAGAGCACACGCCAGAGGCCCCAACTAGTGTAGCAGTTATGTCCATGAACAATACCGAGACAGGAGTGTGTGTGTGCGTGTGTGTGTGCGTGTGTGTGTGTGTGTGTGTGTGTGTGTTGGAGTTAGTGCACACACCCTGACCAGCACTTGTGAGCATCCTGGACTCCTGAGGAATAGTCCTCAGCGGTCAGTCCCAGCTGTCTTGCTGGGTATATAACCTTGATTGACTTATTTAACTCCTGCAGTCTTTCCTTCTCCGTGACAGGGAGGTGACGGCTTCACAGAACTCACTAACTCAGTCCTTGCTTACTGAGTTTACAGCAGGGCTCCCGGCCATCACTGTTTAAGGTGTCTGTTGCTAGTACTCCATGAGGAACATGAATAATTAGAAATAATGAAATGGAATAGAACACAGATCTATTGTCTCTAATTGTATCTATTGTATCTCATTGTATCTGTTGTATCTCATTGTATCTATTGTCTCATTGTATCTATTGTATCTCCCTGTATTTCATCAATGATCCCCAAAACACAGCTTTCCTCCTCTCAAGCTATCGAGCAGTAACACATAGACGCCTATTATTTCTTGCTGCACACTAAGTGCCAAGAGGGTATTGACCTTCCAGGGTTAGTAGCTACAGACCAGCTTAAAGGCTCCAGAACTGCAGAAATGTTCATACGCAGATTTATAAAGCCACCCTAGGGATCTGTTCCAAGAAAATAATCCTCAATACAACCAAAAAAAATCTATATAAAATAAAACTACTTCTTACCTGTTACTCTATCATGTGAAAAAGAAAATCACATAAACTGGGCAGGTTGGTACACATCTGTGCTCACATCTGCAATCTCAGGGCTTGGGAAGCTGAGGCAGGAGGATTGAAAGCTCTATGTGGTCTTGGGCTATACAGTGAGGACCTGTCTCAAAAACAAATGCAAGGGCTAGACAGTTAGTTGGCTCAGTGGCCCAGGACACTTGCTGCTCTTCTAGAGGAAGGACTTATTCTAAGTCCCCATGTTGGGTGGCTATGGCTGCCTCACTGTATCTCCAGCGCTAGGAGACCTGATACCTTCTTCTCTCCCTCCCCGCCTTGGGGTACCTGGATGCTCTACACATAGTTCACACCCAGAGAAGCAGGTACAAGTGTGCACATG